>NC_040908.2:160870149-161194891 GCF_004126475.2 Phyllostomus discolor
CACATTTAATAATGAAAAACCACATAGAACATGGATAAGGAAACACTCCATTCCATTCAATTAAACATATACTTATCATTTGATCAAGCAATCCAGCTTACAGACTTACCTAAGTGCAATGCAAAAACAATATTAGACAGATATTTAGTAATTTTATTCAAAATATCCAGATATTGGAACCCACCCAAATGCCCTGCAACTGAGACATCTAGAAACAATCTGTGATATATATGAATACTATTCAGCAATAGTAACAGAGAGTTTACTGCTAATATATTACAGGTAGGATTATGTTCCTAAAAAAATCATTTCTTAGAGTCCTCATCCTCAGTACTTCAAAATGAACCTTCTTTGGAAATAAGATTTTTGCTGATTTAATTAGGTAGGATTAAGTCATAATGGAGTAGGCTAGTCTTGAATCCAGTATGACTCATGTCCTTTTAAGAAGGAAAAATCTGGGAGGTGAGATCAGAGGGATGGTGGTGTGAAAGGTCTCCTTGGCCTCTCTCTTTGAAGTTTTGACAGTTTGAACAAATGTAACTGAACAAAGGGTTCCCTGCTCAACACAAACACACACCATGCTAAGTGAAAGAGGCCAGACAGAAGAGCTATGGAGACTAGGCTTTTATTTATAGGATATTCTTGCAAAAGCAAAATTACTTGGACATAAACATGAGAGTCTGGGACAGTGTGTGGGAGAAGGAGTTGATCACCAAGGGAAGCTCAGAGTGTTTGTTTGATCATGGAACTCCTCTATATGATGATTTTGTTCATGATTACATGACCACATACATTGGACCAAACTTGAAGATTTATACACTAAAAACTACAGATATTATTGTTGTCTGTAAAGGATACTGTAACTGGAAAGCAGAAAAAAAAATGAGTAGTAACATGTAAAATGAAAACATGTGCACCCTCACCATATCCAGCTCATTTCCTACAGGTAATTTAATTGCTTCTTTTTTTAGAACTCGGGAGGAGAGTTTTATAGAAGACTTCATGGGAGACATCCCCAAAGAAAAACATGTCTCTAAGGCTCCTTCTGATTCCCACGAGTTAGCCTCTGAAATCCCAGTGTGACTCAACATGAAATCATTTTAAAGGGACCAGACTGTGAGCTAAGGTGCCTTGGCTATCATTTACTATCTGAACACTAATCATGTTATTGCATGTGGGCCATTCCTCTACCCCTGATCTGAGGATATGCTATAAGCCTGCAGTAGTTGTCAGGGAAAACATCTCAAGATGAATCTTGCATTGATTGATTTTAAAATGACTACCCCTCTTTGTTTTAAAGAGTTTTCTTAATTTGCTAGTTACAAACACTTCTGTAAACTAAATGAGAGAGAGGTAATTTTATTCTTTATTTTAGAATTAAGGAGAAAACAGGAGCCTCCTCCAAAGCACAGTGAGAATTAATGGTGGATTCAAGACTTGTGCTCAGTTTTCTGACTTCCTGTTGGGGTTTTCCTCCACCTTTGCTTGTCTTAGAGATCTTGGAATCTTTCCCCATTACCTGATAGAGAACATTACCATGAATATATACATAAATATATAATTTTATGTCTGGATTTCAGATTTCAGAAGCACTATTCAGGATTGACTGTCCCTCCCACTGCAGGAGCAAGGTAAGCTTCTACATTTCATACACATTGTTAGTGAGACTGTCATTTATGCAAAATCCATGGGACAGCTGTACCTACTATGAGTTATTTGAGCACATAACCAGATATTTTGAACATTTGTTTCTCAAACACTGAATTCACAGTAGGGTTTAAATGTCAAAACTTGAGTAAGAAGTATAGTGATCCTTATGGAATATCATTTTGTGGCTGTCCTAAAAAAGATTAGCCAAAGAAAAAGGTAACACTCTTATTGAGTGAGTCTTGATTCACCTTATTTACTATCTGTTGTACTTTCACAGGAGGTTTAATAAAAACACAAGAGAGTGGAATACCTTCCTTTAAACAACAGAAGTTTTGTAATGGAATGAGCATGATCCATTGTACTTTTTTCCCCATAATATCATCCTCATTACAATGTTAGGAACACATGTACAAATGTTGATGGTGACGTGGTTAAGAGTATAGACTATTGATTTGGTCGCAGATGAATTTAAATCATGAATCTTGAACTTTCCTCTTCTTAGCTGTGCAATTATAGAGCTTTACATAGCTTCTCAAGTCCTCAGTTGTCTTAATGGTCTAAAGGGAATTATAATATGACCTACCTTACAACATTATTGTGAGGATTAAACAAAAAGTTGTGTTCATTTAAATACATATAAATACACACCTAAATATAATTAAATACACCCATAGTTTTTATTATTGTTTGCAGAACATAATATATTCCACAAGAGGTTATGGTTGTCAGAGGTTGACAAACCTAATGACATTAGGAGCTAGACTTGTGCAGAGAAGATATGAGAGAGTTAGGACAATGATGGAGAACAATGACTAGTGCATGATGGGTGTCCTTCTAAAGACCTCAAATTCAGGTTAAAAATTTGGAAACATATTTTCGCTCAAGAGAAATTATATAAAGAATTTAAACATGAATCTCACTACCAAAGCAAACCAGGAGGCTAAAAGCAGCCAACAAATTAGGAAATTTCAACCCATATTTCTGTGATTCTGCTCTGAGATGAGAATAACAGGACAAAGAACGAGTATAAGAAAAGGGACTATTTCAAGCTCAAACATGGATTGCAGGGGAGAATTAAGCAAAACAATGGCTCACATGGAATTGCTGAAGCAGAGAATACTATGTGTGAAACAAAGAACTGGAGAAACTGAAGACACAGAAAATCTCAGTGGAGCCAGGGTATGAGAAAAGGCAAACTGAAGAGGAAGGCTTTAAGACTTTAAACCCCTTGCACACTTGAAGACCTGAAGGTTGCCACCCATTTTTTCTAAACCAACATAAAGATAATCAGACCATCCTAATAGTAATATTTTATCTAGCACTCATCAGACTGTGGGAAATGCAGAATTTTAGTGTGTTTTAATATACTTCCTTATTTAATTCTCACAATAACACTATAAATAAAGTAGGTCTTATTACTGCCTTAATTTTGCAGATGAGTAGATAAGGTTCAGGTAAGTTAGGTTAGGATTAATGATTCCTAGGCAGCAAACAGTTGGGCTAATACACACCTCAGCCCAGAGTCCAAGCTCTGTACCAGATACTATGCCTTCTCTTCAGAATTGCATCTCTTGGTTGTTTATGTTCCTACCCTATAAATGTCTCAGTTATGACGCTATGAACACCAAGCACTGAGTTTAAACCAAGGGAGATGAGAGGTAACTGTACTTTGAGTAGAATTCAATTTCATTTAAATAAAATTAAGATTGTCGACTAAGGAACCACTCAATGTGGATTCAAGGGTCAGCTTGGACCAAAGCATGGCTTGTCAAGTAATATGTGTTTGGATATACAAAATTACTCAGCCTCTTGTGCATCTGAATTTAAATGGATGTAATAACAAGATAAACATAATATTCTTAAGAGGACATAATGTATATGCTTTTAAAATGCCTCGAGTTGTTTATGACAGGTAGGCAGCATGCAAGTATAAGCTTTTACTAGGCTTTGGAAAAGTTGATTGACAGGTACATTCACTGTGGATAAGCTATCCATTGAGTTATTTAATTTTGTATATCTCAATTTACAAACTTCTGAACTTGAAAATTAGGAAAATTTTCCATAAAGATCCTTCAGATTCAACAACATGTGAACTTATGTATAATTAATGCACTTTATTTTGTTATGAAGCCCATATTTTGTCTGCAGAATCTTGAAATACAAGTTATTGCTATAATGACATAATACAAGTTGCATGTACACTCCTGAATGTAAGTGTCTTTGTCACTGTTTCATTGTTCTCCTAGCCACCAAGCATTTTGTGTTTCTCCACATTAATGGAGAACATTACAGAAGTGACTGAGTTCATCCTCCTTGGACTAACCAATGACCCAGAGCTGCAAGTGCCCCTCTTCATCATGTTCACTGTCATCTACTTCATCACAGTGATTGGGAATTTGGGAATTATGGTGTTGATTCTGTTAGACTCTCGTCTGCACACTCCCATGTACTTTTTCCTCAGTAACCTGTCTCTGGTGGATTTGTGTTACTCTTCAGATGTCACCCCTACAGTCATGGCTGGATTTTTTCTAGAACAGAAGGTCATCTCGTACAATGCATGTGCTGCTCAGATGTTCTTTTTTCTAGCCTTGGCCACTGTGGAAAATTACCTCTTGGCCTCCATGGCCTATGACCGCTATGTAGCAGTGTGCAAACCCCTGCATTACACCACCACTATGACCACAGGTGTGTGTGTGTGCTTGATCGTAGGTTCCTACATCTGGGGGTTCCTGAATGCCGCCATTTTCACTGGGGACACATTCATCCTCTCTTTCTGTGAGTCCAATGTGGTCCATCACTTTTTCTGTGACATTCCAGCAGTCATGGTTCTCTCTTGCTCTGATAGACATGTTAATGAGCTGATTCTTCTTTATATGGCGATCTTCAACACCTCTCTTGGACTTCTGGTTATCTTGACTTCCTACATGTTCATATTTATCACCATCCTAAAGATGCAGTCATCTTCAGGGTATCAGAAGGCTCTGTCCACCTGTGCCTCCCACTTCACTTCAGTTTCCATCTTCTATGGAACTGTCATCTTCATGTACTTACAGCCCAGCTCCAGCCATTCCATGGACACAGACAAAATTGCATCTGTGTTTTATACAATGGTCATCCCCATGCTGAATCCCCTGGTCTACAGTCTGAGGAACAAGGAGGTTAAGAGTGCACTCATGAAGGTTGTCTAAAGTCAAAACTGTCTTTAGGATTACTATTTGAACATTGTGCAATGCACAGTAACCTAGTTTCATTAGAACTACAGGAAAATAATTCGCAAAGTAGTCACCTTACGCATTCCAAAGTCTCCTGTCCTAAAAATAAGAAACATTATTTCCAGAAATGTTACTGAATAGGAAAGGCTAAGATGTCTCGAGGTTCACTTGTCAAAAACCTTAAAATGGATATTTTTTATTCACTCATTCAACATGCATTTTTTTCTACCACGTCAATGCAAATACTCATAAAATAGAGCCACAAAAAAGACCATAAGCTGAGCCCTGGCTGGCGTAGCTCAGTGGATTGAGCACAGGCTGGGAACCAAAGTGTCCCAGGTTCGATTCCCAGCCAGTGTACATTCCTGGGTTGCAGGCCATGACCCCCAGCAACCGCACATTGATGTTTCTCTCTCTCTCTCTATCTCCCTCCCTTCCCTCTCTAAAAAAAAATAAATAAATAACATCTAAAAAAAAAAAAAAAAAAGACCATAAGCAAAGTGCACTCTTGTGCCCCAGGAGGATACCTGAATCTTCAAATAGAAACCAATAGTGTTGTACATTTTGCTTCTGGAAATGCTTTGAAATGGTTAATGCTGGTATTTCTTGTCTACTTTTGTTGATTTAAATGATCTTTTATTACTTTCTCTTTCTTTTACCCTACTTCATTCACACTGATTTTCTTCCCATTTTGCATCTGACAACACCAAACATGTGCCTGCCTCAGGGCATTTGTACTTCCTCTTCCCTGTGTGGATTGTTCCCTTATTCCATTAAGGTTGGTGCTTAAATGTTACTGTATTCTAGATTTCTTTGTTGGCCACCTTTGTAAAATCATCAATATTTATTTCCATGCAGAATACCCTTTCACTGTGAGTTATTCTTTTGAAAAACATTCTCACCCAAGGATTTGTTTTTATTGATATTAGAGGGAGAAGAAGAGAATAGAGAAAAACACCCTGACAGGAACTGGAACCTGCTAGTTTTGGTATGGGGGATGACACTCCAACCTACTGAGACTCCTGGCCATGGCACTCTGGGTTGTTCTGCATGGTCCTCATGAGTCATCACCTACTGAATGTTCACTTCTTCACTTTATTATCCCTCATCCCCAACTAGAGCTTAGACTCTATGAAAGCAGTGGCTTTATCTGTTTTGTTTACATGATCCGAAGTCCTAAGGAGAATCTATTTCATACCCAATTTTCAATAACTATTTGTGAAATGAGTAAAAGTATTAAGCTTCGAGTCCAGCTATATCCGTATGGTGAATGTTTAAACTATTGGTGATTGTAGTGTATCATCCATAACAGATACTTTCTAGACAGATGTACAGTGCATTTTAAGCAGCACAGCTCATTTTCTACTTTTCTGTGCCTTTCCACTCATTGTGTGCACCCCAATGCTTGGACACAAAGATTTCTCCAATTCCAAAAGCAAATCAATCATGTGCAACAATCTTATAGTTTTACTTAGAAATGGTGTTTCATGCCCTGGCTGGCGTAGCTCAGTGGATTGAGTGTGGGCTGCGAACTAAAGTCAGGCTCGATTCCCAGTCAGGGCACATGCCTGGGTTGTAGGCCATGGCCCCCAGCAACCGCACATTGATGTTTCCCTCTCTCTCTCTTTCTCCCTCCCTTCCCTCTCTGAAAATAGATAAATAAAATCTTAAAAAAAAAAAAGAAATGGTGTCTCATTAAGTGGCAACTAAAACATCAAATAAAATCAGAAAAAGGCATTGAATATTTAAAAGTTCAGTATCTAATCATATTTAAAAATACTTTGTACATAGGAAATGCAGCTAACTAAAATGATTCTAAATATCTATAGAATATAAACATGGCAGTATCTATCAAAATAAAAATATAGGACATTCAACATGCTAGTTCAGGGGTTAAAACTTATGCTTTAATATCGATTCTCAGAGACCTCTATACTGTACAAAACCTACCCACAGAAATGTGTGCCTTTGTCTAACTTGCTGTCTCAATAGAATAAGAGGCTTCAATAGCTCACTATTTGTAAGATTTTGCTTGGAGAAGCTCATATTCTCCCGCTGGTGTTTTGGGGGCTGAGTAGCATAACACAAGTATTCTCTCCTGTCTTTATGGTAATATTGCCCCTCTGGGAACCATTTTTAATTCTTATTTTAAATAATCATTTAATTTTAGGATTCTTTTAGAGTTACAGAAAAAAAGTTAAAACGGTAGATTCAGTGCAGCCCTGTGACAGTCTGCATAACAGCCTGCCAAAGGACCATCCTCATTCCTGGAACCTTCCAGAGTTACCTTCTCTGGCTATAAGGACTGTGTGGATGTGATTAAAGGAAAGATTTAATCTGGGATCATCTGTGTGGGCCCTAAAGGCCCTCCCATGGAACCGTAAGAGGAAGTCAGGGAGAAGTGACCACAGATAAAGGCTAACAGAGGAGTGTGCTATGTGATCTTGGAAGCACAGACAAAGAGGGTGTGACCACAAACTATGGAATGGTAGCAGCCACCAGAAGATGCATGGTTCTTGAAATGAACTGATTTCTGTCCAGGGAAAATGATTTTAAACTTATGGATTCTAGCCCTGGCTGGCATATCTCAGTGGATTGAGTGCAGGCTGCGAACCAAAGTGTCGCAGGTTCGATTCCTAGCCAGGGTACATGCCTGGGTTGCAGTCCATAACCCCCAGCAACCACACATTGACCTCTTTCTCTCTCTCTTTCTCTCTCTCTCCCTCTCTCTCTCTCCCTCCCTTCCCTCTCTAAAAATAAATAAATAAAATCTTTAAAAAAAAACCCTTCTTATTTAAAAAAGAAAAACTCATGGATTCTAGACTGTGAATGAGTAAAGTTTGCAGTAATTTGTTATAGCAGCCATACAAATGAATAAAATTCTTGCTTAATACTCCCTACAGGATATATATTGGTACTGCTAAGAAACCAAGACTGACACAGTATGATTTTCTAAAGTGCAGATTTTATTCAGATTTCATTAGGTTGCCCCCTGATATTTCATCCTCTGCTTACATTTAGTTACTGTGTTTCCTTATTTTCCTGTGGTCTGTGACAAGCTCTCCATCTTTCCCTATTTCTGTTGACCATGGCGGTGTTCAGAATACTAGTCAGGTAATTCACAGAATGTTCTTCAATTGCAATTTTCTGATATTTCCTCATGATGTGACTGGGATTACAGATGTCAGAGACTAAAGTGAAATGCTTTTTCATCACATCATATCAGCTAGATATGTCTCTTTTCCTCAATTATTTATTTGCTAAGTCATTTCTTACTGTTTGCATGTATTTATTTTTTATTATGGAAAATAACCAATAGTAGGTTTGGTTTTGGCTCAGATTGTTCTACTTTTACCTTTCGTTGCTCTTCGTTTGTGACCTATTGACGAACTTCATTCCTTTGCTGTCTTTCTTTCTTTCTTCCTTTCTTTCTTTCTTTCTTTCTTTCTTTCTTTGGTACTTCCTCATTTTCTGTTACTACACAGTGATACATAGAGGCTTGTGCTGTATTTCTCCTACCCCATCACAAAATTGACTATTTCTGTTATAGGACAAACTCCCGGAACCTGGGTTCCTCCTCCCAATACAGTAAAGAATTAAAGATCAGTGAGTATATTAACATGCAAGCAGGGTTTATTGGTGATCAGTTCTCAGGGAAGACAATGGGCCTAGGTTAGGTGGGGGCTGGGAGACTGAAAGGCACAAGTTCAGGGTAAAGGACACTAAAGGTAGCAAAGGTAGGAGTGGTCCATGGTGGGGTGGCCTGGCAAGCATGCATGTCCTTTGTTCTGAGGACTTATATAGTTGGTAGGATAGGGGAGGGTGAAGAAGTTACATATTGATTGACAGGTAAAGATGGTGCTAGCTTTCCAGCTCTAGAGGGTGAATACCCAAAGGTGTTAATGGGCTTCTTCCTTAGGCACTTTGGGCCTTTTCCTGTCTTTCAGGCCTTGGAATAAAAGCACAGTTTGAAAGACTTTCTTTCCCAGACAATGGAAAAGATACACAGAATTTCCAGGACTGTTGAGCCAGTGAGTGGAACATGGATCCCTCCTCCTCCCTGCTTGTGTTTGTCTCTGGCGACTGTTTCACCTCACATTTCTATGAAGTATTTCCTTTCTTTTGTTAAAGAGTGGCATTTAAAAGCCAATATTTGAATCCCAGATACGCTTGATGATACTGGAGTTTTACTTCTAGGCGCACTTGTCTACAGAAGTAGAAGGTATGTATTTATGTACTTTGTATACATTCATAATGTAGGGTTATTCTCTACCTATCCCTCATAACTATATGAAGTTAAACACTACTGTATACTGATGTTTCTGACTGTCATCGACAATTTTCAAACTGTGTGCCACAGAATTTTTAAAACAACTAATGCCTGACTATTTAGTCAGAGGCACAAACCTCTTTCCCTTAGATTGTCAAATTAAAAAATGACAGCAGCCAACACAATAGTGGTCCAGTGTGAATGAAGCAAAATTATACCTGTTTTTTAATCACATTAGCAAAAAATATATTTTTTAGAGTGCTGCAGAATTTTAGTTACTAGTTATGTGTGACAGGAGATGGAACAGATTGACAATGGCTGCTCTAATCCATTTCACCCAAACTTGTCCCTTTTCTTATCTGTAACTTCCTTCTCTGATAGTCAGAGACTTGGTTCTCAAGGAATCCCATTCATTAATTTATTGGTGTGTTGGTTTGCAGGTAAATGAGTTCCATAATTGTTTTTATTTAAACATTATTGTATTTTTTTCATTACCATTTAGTCCTCTTATTCCCTCTTCCACCAGTAATCACCACACTGCTGTCCATGTCCATGAGTCCTTTTCCCTAAATTTTGCTCACTCCCTCCATCCCCAACCTCCCCACAACTACCTGCTGTCTGCTTTCCATCCATGAGCCTGTCTCTTTCTTGCTTCTTACTTCAGTTTGTTCTTAATCTATACCCCCATGAGAATCAACTTGATACCACTGTATAGTCCTTTCTATGGTTTCTTTTACTTTTAAATTTGCTATACATATTGTTTCCCAACACTAATTAGATCGGCTCACTTTTTCCTCTATTTCCCTTCAGAGAGGTTAGCTCACACCTTTGTAGTACAATCAGATTTTTAAAAGACTCCGTGTTCACTCCTGGGATTCTCCTGTCCTCCTGGCTGGTTCTTTCTAATTTGTGTATATTACATTTCATGCTTTGCTGTGTATAGTTCTGTGGGTTTAACAAATGCAGAGTCATGTGTTCACCAGCCCATTACCATGGAGATTAATTTCATTATTCTAAAATTTCCTTCTTTATCCCTTTTATAGACAATCATTCTCCACTCTCCCAACCCTTAGAAATCACTGAGCTTTTTCCCATCCCTCTTATGTACATGGAATCACACAACAAGGAGCCTTTAGGGCTTGCTTCTTTCACATTAAAATCTACTTGAGGTTTGTCCATATTGGTGCACAAATCAATGTTATTCTATTTTGTTACTGAACAGTGTTCCAGTTTAATGATGTTCTACAATTTGCAGGTGCATCTGGTTGCTTCTGTACATGAATCCCTAATCTCAATAACACTTAAAAACATTTGTGTAGAGGTTTCTGGTAGAACATATGGTTTCACTTTACATTTAATATTCAGTTCTGCTTTTGAGTGTGAACTGAGAGCTGTTTGAGCAAAATGTTTTGAAAAACAAATTTTTGTTATGTACTTATTTTTACATTTTTTATAAAAATTAGTTGCTTATATATCTCTGAGTCTTTTCTGGATGCTATACCTGTTCCATTTATTTGTGAGTCCATCTTTTCCCTAATGATACAGTGTCTTCATCACTACATCTCATAGTTGTGAAATGAAATAAGTTTAATACTCATACTTTATTTTTATTTTTCATAATTATTTTGCTTATTCGTTTTGGAATTACATATAAACTTATAATCAGCATGGCAATATTTATGCTCAAAAAAGCCTTACATGGGTTTCAATTGTGATCTCATGGAGTCTAAAAGCAGCCAACTTTAAGTCTTTGGATCCATGAATATGGTATATCTTTACACTTATTTATCTGAGGTTTTATTCTTCAGTAGGCTATGATTTTTCATCACTTGTAACACAAATATCTGAAATATACTCAAACAACTAAAGAACATCTTGGACAAAGAACTAAATGAAATCAGGAATATTTGGTATAAAAAAACAGAATATTAACTGAGACAAAAGTTATAAGAAGTAACCAGATAGAAATTCTGGAGGAAAACCAAGAAGAGATGAGGTAGACATCAGGAAGGCTCAGATTTCCTGATTTTAAAAAATTAGTATCTTTGGTACATTTCCAAGAAGTTTAATATTCATTATCAGGTTAGGATAGAATAACAATCTATGGGGTAGATGGAGAGGGCTCTTCATCTTGTGAATTCAGAAAATCAGGGGTATAAAAAGAAGGAAATCTTACCTTTTGTGACAGCATGAGTGGACCTGGAGAGTATTATGCTAATTGCAATAAGCCAGTCAGAGAAAGATGAATAGAATATGATCTCACTTATATGTGGGATTTAATGAACAAAATAAACTCATTTACAAAATGGAAACAGAGGCATGGATACATGGAACAGACTAACAACTGTCAAGAAGAGAGGAGGGGGGACAGGGGACTAGATGGAAGAGGGTTAAGGGATGAGCCAAAGAACATGTATGACAAAGTCTTCCAGAAAGCATCCAACCATTTAATATAAAAAATAGAGACATTTATTGAAGAAGATATAAAATACAAGAAAAATTACACATATGACAATGATTCCTCAGTGGACATCATGGAATCTCACACAGTTCTCTCAATTGCCAGCAGCTGCCCTGTCTTATTATCCTGCATCTCACCAACAGTCTAATATCTCTTCCCTTTCAAATGTGATTTTAGTTTTGGAAAAAGCCAGAAGTCCCAGGTTGCCAAATCTGGGCTATAGAGGGGCTGAGTCACCTGGGGGATTTCATGTTTCACCAAAAATCCCTGCATGAGACATGGTGCATAAGCAGGTACATTTTCATGATGAAGCTGCCAGTCACCAGTTGCCCAGAGCTACAGCCCTCTGAGTCTTCCAAATAGTTTTCATGGCGGAAGGTTTAAGCTTAACGAAACATATTGTGCAGATTAGTTGCTCTACTGGCTCAGTCATTTTGAATGTGATGCCCATAGAGTACACATGCTCACTCGAAGGCATCTACTGCCTCCACTGACCAGCACAGTGAAGTCATCATTGTTCATGCACCCACATTCCAGTCCATTCTCCTTGGCTGCCAGGTTACATTGTTGTCACTCAAACCATTCTTATTATATTAACAATGGCTGGACTTTTTCCAGACACACGTCGTATGGGTAACCTATAGTGGCAGACAATGGTGTGGTGATCATTAGAGAGACAGGGGGCATGGAGGCTGGATAGAGGTGGGCAAAGCAGAGAAATGGGGACATCTGTGATAGTGTCAACAATAAAAACTTAAATTTATTAAAGGTAATTTTAGTGGCAGGCCTTCTATATTGCACTATAAATGCAATATAGATTGCATAGATCTATATTGATCTGAATGAGCCATCTTTCCAGTGAAACAACACCATGGGTAAAAAAGTATTTTTATAACCCACCATTATAAAGTTCCTTGAAATGGCCTTCAGGACAAATACCAAATGGAAAAAAATTTTCCAGGAAAGCTACGCATCTTGCTAAGAACCAAGTGAGTAGCATTGAAGCTATGACCTGCCCCTTTCCTTCATTATCCCCAAATGTGTGGTAGAAGTTCTACTTCAGTGAAATGCATCCAATGAGCAGGGCTACTCTCTAACTCCAGGTATCTGTGTACAGCTGCAGGTCCACCCTACAAGGGGAAGGAAACGAACATCTCATCTTACCCTGGTTCACATTATGCAAACACTTTTCCCACTAGCCAGACCTGAGTGCATCGGGGCTGCCAATTCCCATCAAGTTCCCATTCGTACTGTTAGATCTTTGCCCAAGGACAGCCAGCTGAGAATTTTGGGACCCAGTAGCCACTGCCTCACCTTCTTGTCCAGCAATTCCTCACTAGAAAGGGCAAGAGTGGTCACATTTACATAAGACAAAATAGACTTCAACTCAAAAACCATAAGAAGTGACAAAGAAAGACTTATACAATGATAAAAAGGTAAATTCTCCAGCAAGATATAATGATTATAAATACATATGCATCAAACATGCCCAACACAGGGAGTAAACAGTTCACACAATTGAAGAGAGAAATAGTAACACAATAATAGTGGAAGATTTGAATTTCCCATATTTAATAATGAAAAACCAGATAGAACATTGATAAGGAAACACTCCATTCCATTCAATTAAACATATGCTTATCAATTTGATCAAGCAATCCAATTTATAGAAATTATCTAAGTGAAATGCCAAAACCACATTAGACAGATATGTAGTAAGTTTATTCCAAATATCCAGATATTGGAATCCACCCCAATGCCCTGCAACTGAGAAATCTAGAAACAATCTGTGATATTTCTGTAGTGGAATACTATTCAGCAATAATAAAAGAGATTTTACTACTAATATATTACAAGTAGGATTATGTTCCTAAAAAATTCATTTGTTGGAGTCCTCATCCTCAGTACATCAAAATGGAACCTTGTTTGGAAATAAGATTTTTGCTGATTTAATTAGGTAGGATTAAGTCACACTGGAGCAGGCTAATCTTGGAATCCAGTATGACTCATGTCCTTTTAAGAAGGAAAAATCTGGGAGGTTAGATGAGAGGGATGGTGGTGTGAAAGGTTTCCTTGGCCTCTCTCTTTGAAGTTTTGACAGTTTGAACAGCTGAGAATGTAATTGAACAAAGGATTCCCTGCTCAACACACAAACAGCATGCTAAGTGAAAGAGGTCAGACAGAAGAGCTATGTAGACTAGGCTTTTATTTATAGGACATTCTTGCAAAGGCATAATTACTTGGACATAAACGTGAGAGTCTGGGACAGTGTGTGGGAGAAGGAGTTGATCCCCAAGGGAAGCTCAGAGTGTTTGTTTGATCATGGAACTCCTCTATATGATGATTTTGTTTATGATTATATGACCATATACATTGGACCAAACTTGAAGATTTATACACTAAAAACTACAGATATTATTGTTGTCTGTAAAGGATACTGTAACTGGAAAGCAGGAAAAAAAATGGGGAGTAACATGTAATATGAAAACATGTGCACCCTCACCATATCCAGCTCATTTCCTACAGGTAATTTGATTGCTTCTTTTTTTAGAACTTGGGAGCAGAGTTTTATAGAAGACTTCATGGGAGACATCCCCAAAGAACCACTTGTCTCTATGGCTCCTTCTGATTCCCATGAGTTAGCCTCTGAAATTCCAATATGACTTAACATGAAATCGTTTTAAAGGAACCAGACTGTGTGCTCTGGTGCCTTGGCTATCATTTACTTATCTGAATGCTAATCATTGCTAGTGCATCTGGGCCTTTCCTCTACCCCTGATGTGAGGATATGCTATAAGCCTGCAGTGGTAGCCAGGGAAAACATCTCAAGATGAATCTTGCATTGATTGATTTTAAAATGATAGCCCCTTTTTGTTTTAAAGAGTTTTCTTAATTTGCTATTTACAAACACTTCTGTAAACTAAATGAGGGAGAGGTAATTTTATTCTTTATTTTAGAATTAAGGAGAAAACAGGAGCCTCCTCCAAAGCACAGTGAGAATTAATGGTGGATTCAAGACTTGTTCTCAGTTTTCTGACTTCCTGTTGGGGTTTCCTTCCATCTTTACTTGTCTTAGAGATCTTGGAATCTTTTTCACCAGTACTTGATAGACAACATCACCAATAGTGTGTGTGTGTGTGTGTGTGTGTGTGTGTGTATACATACAGTTCCATGTCTAGATTTAAGATTTCAGAAGCACTATTCAGGATTGACTGTCCCCTCTACTGCAGGAGCAAGGTAAGCTTTTACATTTCATACACATTGTTAGTGAGAACTGTCATTTATGCAAAAATCCATGGGACAGCTGTACCTACTATGAGTTATTTGAGCACATAACCAGATATTTTGAGCATTTGTTTCTCAAACACTGAACTGAGAGTAGGGTTTAAATGTCAAAACTTGAGTAAGAAGTATAGTGATCCTTATGGAATATCATTTTGTGGCTTTCCTAAAAAAGATTAGCCAAAGAAAAAGGTAACACTCCTATTGAGTGAATCTTAATTCACCTTATTTACTATCTGTTGTACTTTCACTGGAGGGTTTAACACAAAGCACAAGAGAGTGGAAAACCTTCCTTTAAACCACAGACGTTTTGTAATAGAATCAGCATGATCCATTGTGCTATTTTCCCCATTATGTCATCTTTATTACAATGTTACGAACACATGTACAAGTGTTGATGGTGAGGTGGCTAAGGGTATAGACTTTTGATTTGGTCACAGATGAATTTAAATCATGAATCTTGAACTTTCCTCTTCTTAGCTGTGCAATTATAGAGTTTTACATAGCTTCTCAAGTCCTCAGTTGTCTTCATGGTCAAAAGGGAATTATAATATCACCTACCTTACAACATTATTGTGAGGATTAAACAAAAAGTTGTGTTTATATAAATACATATATGTACACATACCTAAATATAATTAAATATATCCATCATTTTATTATTGTTTGCAGAACAAAATATATTCCAAAAGAGGTTATGGCTGTCAGAGGTTGACAAACCTAATGACTTTAGGGGCTAGACTTGTGCAGAGAAGATAAGAGAGAGTTAGGACAATGGGGAGAATAATGATCAGTGTATGATGGGTGTCCTTCTAAAGACCTCAAATTCTGATTAAAAAGATTGAAAACATTGTTTTCACTCAAGAACAATTTATATAAAATTTAAACATGAATCTCACTACCAAAGCAAACCTGGAGGCTAAAGGCAGCCAACAAATTAGGAACTTTCAATCCTCCATCTGTGCGATTCAACTATGAAATGAAAGCACTGGAAAGAAATTAAGCAAAAGAGCAGCTCATCGGTAATGATGCAGAGGATCGACAGACAGAGAAATACTGGAGGACCCAAATATCTCAGTGAACCAAGTATGGTGGGCAGAAATCAGAGAAAGAATTTGAATTCTGAATTACAGAATTTCAAAACTCATCCACACCCGAATCCCTGAATTTTATCACCCATCTTTCTCAAACAAACACAGAGGCTTTAATCCCATCCCGGCAATACTTATCAGGCTATGGTACACAGCCAGCATTTTGCTCATTGTATTTAATCCATTATTTTATTTAATTCTCTCAATAGTACTGTAAGATTCATCTCATTACAATCATCATGTTGTATATGGAGAAAATCAGGTTTGGTACTTAAGTTGGAGTGAAAATCTATTGAGTAGCAAATGGTAGGGCTGATATGCACCTCTTCCCAGAGCCCAAGCGCTGCACCCAATGCTATATGTCTTTTCCTCGGAATTGCCTCTGCTGGTTGTACATGTCCCTACATCTCCAGTTACCCACCACACCTACTGGCATATTGGTCTCAGTTATTTCATTATATAAGCCCAAACACTGAGTTTGGATCAATGGAGACAAAGAGTAATTGCAAGTTGCATTAAATTCAATTTATTTGTATTAAGACCAGTGGACTAAAGGACCACTCTGCCTATGCACATTACTTGGCTTTGGCAGTAATAATTTTTAAACCTAAATATTATTCAATCTCTGTGTCTCTTAAGTAAAGTAGGGTAACACCTAGTCAATGCTACAGAGTTATTGAGAAAAATAAATGAGTATAGACATAATGTGTCTAGAGCATTTCCTGGCACTTAAGCAACATAGGAGTACAAGCATTGACTAGGCTCAGGATCGAAATGACAGATGTATTTATTCCAGATATGTCATCTTACTCAAGACATTACTTTTTTATACAAATCAGCTAACAAGTTTACAAAGTTTAGAAGATAGGAGATGATTCATAAAAATCCTTCAGTTTCAATAATATGTAACTCTATAGGTAATGCATGCATTAAATTTTGTTTTCAAACCCATACTTTAGATCTGAATAATAGTGAAGTAAAAATTATCACCATAATAAAAATGTACATCTGCCTATTGCTTTTTTATCTAATGCTTTCAATTTCTATTCAATAGCTTTTTTGTTAATCAGTATGTTCCTTTATTGTACATTGCAATAGGGTATCTTGTGATTCCCAAACACCATCCATGGAGAACAACACAGAAGTGGCTGAGTTCATCCTGCTAGGACTAAACAATGCTCCAGAGCTGCAGGTCCCCCTCTTTATAATGTTTACTCTCATCTACCTCATTAGTGTTGTTGGGAATCTGGGGATAGTCATCTTGATTCTCATGGACTCTTGTCTCCACACTCCCATGTACTTTTTCCTCAGTAACCTGTCTCTGGTGGATTTGTGTTACTCTTCAACTGTCACCCCTACAGTCATGACTGGATTTCTTCTAGGACACAAGGTCATCTCGTACAATGCATGTGCTGCTCAGATGTTCTTTTTTGGAGCCTTTGCCACTACAGAAAATTACCTCTTGGCTTCAATGGCCTATGACCGCTATGTAGCAGTGTGCAAACCCCTGCATTACACCACTACCATGACGACAGGTGTGTGTGCAAGTCTGGCCATAGGATCCTACATCTATGGCTTTCTGAATGCCTCTGTCCAAATTAGGGACACCTTCAGCCTCTCTTTCTGTGAGTCCAATGTGGTCCATCATTTTTTCTGTGATGTTCCAGCAGTCATGGCTCTCTCTTGCTCAGACAGACATATTAGTGAGCTGATTCTTATTGTTCTGGCAAGCTTCAACATTGTTTTTGCTCTCCTGGTTATCTTGATTTCCTACCTGTTCATATTTGTCACCATCCTGAAGATGCACTCTGCTGAGGGATATCAGAAGGCTCTGTCCACCTGTGCTTCTCATCTCACTACAGTTTCCATCTTCTATGGAACTATTATCTTCATGTACTTACAGCCCAGCTCTAGCCATTCCATGGACACAGACAAAATTGCATCTGTGTTCTATACGATGGTCATTCCTATGGTGAACCCCCTGGTGTACAGCTTGAGAAACAAGGAAGTCAAAAATGCATTTAAGAAGGTTGTTGAGAAGGCAAAAATTGTCTCTAGGCTTCACCTTGTAAAACTGTAGGATACAGAGTAACACAGTTTCGTTTCTGTCAGATGTTCAACATCCAGTGATTCTCATTTTGAGGCCCATACTGCCCCTAAATTATTGAGATAATACCATTTTTTCTTCAAAAGCTTATCATCCAGAAAAATATATATCATGTCCAAATATGTAATATCTTAATTAGGGTAACCAAAGGGGACCTTAGGAATTTTGGGGGTCTCACTTGCAATAAACCTTATTACTCATATTTGATTTATTCACATGTTCATATTTTCTGTACCATGTGACAATGCAAGTATATGTGGAAAACATGGTGCAGACAAACCCATGAAGAGAAGCACATGCCAGAATCCCACATGTGCACAAACATGCAAAAGTAGGAAATGTGTTGCAGCAGTGGGGTGGAACACAGCTAGTTTTTAATTTGAAAGTTAAAATAATTTATGTATCAGAATATATATTTATGTCCAACATTATTTACTTCTGTGGTTCAAAACTATTTCAGGGATTTAAATTGAAGAAAAATGTGATATGGATATTTAAATGAAGATGAATGCTTTTTGTTGGCACATTTTATTTAAAACTATATATGTATAATATTAGAAAAAATTAATATTTCTGTCTTCAGTAAATCTACTGGTAGAAACAGTTTGCTCACAGAATTATTTTCAAAAGCAGAAAGGACAGAGTACAAGAAAACATGACTGAACAATAATAAGGAAATTTTTCAATTTCTCTGCATATGACTACTTTATCTTATGTTTGGTAAACATGTAATAATAATTATGGATATGTCATCTTGCTCAAGACATTACTTTTTTACACAAATCAATTTACAAGTTTACAAAGTTTAGAATTCTATCCTGGATAATGAACTACTATACAAAATGCTTTTGAACTACTATTGAAATACTTTATGAAAGCATTTAATAATAATGAAACACTGATTAATAATAATGTTATCCATTTTTCTCATGGCAAATATTATGAAAAGGCTAATGCCACTCATTCATGAATGCTTCAGTACCAGATGAGCTCCAGCATGTCTAACCCCTCTTCTACTCAGTCACTCCACTTCATCCACACTGAGTTCTTTGCTTTTCCTGGGTAAATGTAAGCAGGCTCCTGCCCCAGGTTCTCTGTACTTGCTGCTACCCATGCTCAGAAATCTCCCTCACTTCCTGAAAATGTTTGCTTAAATGCTACCACATTGTACTGAACCCAACCCACAATGGATACTGTTCCTTCCTTGCACTCCTTGCTTTAGTTTGCATAATTCTGATCAGTACTCTACTATTAAATTATTATCATTATTTATTTCTTTCCCTACTGGTAGCATGCATTACACAAGAGAAGTCACTTTGTCCTATTAACTAACAATTTCATTTCCAATACATAAATTACGACCTAGTTTATGCTAATTTCTGAATAAATATTTGTTAAATTAATAAATGAGTTAATTAAAATTTGAGTCAGCAGTTAACATATTTTAACCACTTATAGTAGTTCATTATCCATTATAGAATTCTTTGAAAAAGAATTTCAGAGCATTTTATAAAACATGGTTAGGTGTTTTATTTTTTCTATATTCTTCCTCAGTATTTGTATTTCCCACTTTTAAACAAACCAGTTTTTTGGAAACCACACAATCAAATGGATTATATCAAACTATCTTAATTCTTTTTCACTAGTATTCCTCATTTCATGAAAATAACCCATGAAATAAATTTTATTTAGTAAATCATAAAAAAAACAAAGTGAGACTACGACATTAGTTAACAAAATTATATAGGTTTCAGGGATACAACTCAATTTTTAAAAATGAAACTATGGTAAGTTTCCCACCTGGTTCACTTTGCAGAATACCTTCTGCAAATAGTGATTATTCATTTAATGTCAATGATTCTAAACAGACAGGTCCTGTGTACCTCTCACCCAGTTTCCTCTTTGGCTAATATCTTATCTTATCATATTGCACTTGTCAAAACTAAGAAACTAACACTGATACATTACTATTATGTAACACTTCAAGGATTTATTTAGATTACTATTTTTAAATTAAGGTCATTTTGCTCCTACACAATCCAATCTGGGATGCAAAACTGTACATATTTGTCAGGTCTCTTTAGTTTTCTCTGATCTGTGACAGTTTTTCAGTCTTTCCTTATTTTTCATTACCTCCATAGGTATTTTTTAGAATCAAGTATTTTGCAGAAGGCTTTTCAATTTATGTTTGTCTGATTTTTTTTGTCATTGTTATGCAGGGGTTATAGGTTTTGCGAAAGAATAATAAGTTACCTTCTCATCATGTCCTATCAAAGGATACCTGTTGCCAATATGACTTGTCACTGGGAATTTTACTTTGATCAGTTAAATAAGATGGTCACTCAAATTTTGCCAGGTTCTTCAATGTAGTGTTACCTTTTTCCCTACACACTCTATACTTTAGAAGCAAGTCACCAGATTCAGTGCACTTTCAAGGTGGAAGAGACTACATTCCACCTCCCACAGGAGAGCTATGTAGAGTATCTAAAATTTCACTGTTAGCATGGACTCAGACAACAGTGTGGTGACTGTAGGATGGAGGAGAAGTTGGTGGAGGTGGAAGAGAGTATCAGGGGAATAAGTGATAATGGAAAATACAATTAAAAATAAACTATCAAAATATTTTGCTATTAGAGAAATGCAAATCAAAACTATAATGATACCACATCACACCTTTTAGAATAGCTATTATCAACAAGACAGGTAGTAACAAGTGTTGGAGAAGTTATGAGGAAAAAGGAACCCTCGTTCAGTGCTGGTGGGAACATAAACTGGTACAGCCACTATGGAGAACAGTATGAAGGGTCCTCAAAAACTTAAGAATAGAGTTACCACAGGATCCAGCAACCCCTCTTCTGAGTATTTACCCCCCAAAATTGAAAACATTTATTTGCAAAGACATAGGTACCCCTATGTTCATTGCAGTACTGTTATAGTGACCAAAGCATACAAACAACCGAAGTGTCCTTCAGTAGATGAGTGGAGAAAGAAGATGTTGTATACATCACAATGGAGTACTGCTCACCCCAAAAAAAAGATGATACATTGCGGATGGTCCTTGAGAGTATTGTGCTAAGTGAGATAAATCAGTCAGAAAAAGCTAAGAACCGTGTGATTTCACTCATATATGGGACATAAAGCTGAAACTCTGACACCGACAACAGTATTATGGTTACCAGAGGGAAGGGGTGTGGGGAGTAGTAAAAGGTAGAGGGAGCCAATCTGTGGTGATGGAAGATGACTTTGGGTGGTGGGCACACAACACAATATACAGATTATGTACCATAGAAATGTACAATTGAAACCTATATGATATATTAACCAATGTCATCCCAATAAATTTAATACAAAATAATAATACAAACTAAAATCTCTCTGTAAGGAAAATTGTTTGTTTATATTAGGAGAACTCAAGCCAAGACAGTGAAATAAAGTGTCAAGAATCCTAACCATTAATGTCTGCATGGAGCACAGTAACAGGCACAGAGGAGTCAGAGATCATGTCTACTCAGACAATCAGAAAAGGCTTCATGAAACAAAGTATTGTTGAAATGAGGATTAAAAAAATGATCCCAAATGCTTTAGGCAGATGGTGTCAAAGGAAACAGTACAAGGAAGATTCCAGAATCATAAAACATCACTTTCAAAGGGATGGATTCTGAAAAAAGTAATGACATTTAAACATTTGCTCTCAGTGAATGGATACTTGACTTTATGAGGACTGAATAGTATCATTATTAGTTTTTTCAACATCTAATTTTAAAATTGTGCATTTAACCAACTTATACATTGAGTTCTTACAATACATTAAGTCTTGGAAATGCAATGGAGAAACAATACTGACAAAATTTTATCCTCATAGAGTTTACAACTTTATGAGAGAGGGAGAGAGAGACAAGAAAACAACTAAATGCAGTAATAATTTAAAAATTATATTAGTGCTATAAAATGATCATGGTTTGCAATAGATACTAACAGAGGAGAAAGAGAGATGCTTAGACTAAGTACATAGCACTGAAAGTGAAGAAATAGAGCACTCTGATGATACAGTCTGCATGCTCATACAATTGAAATGACATGCTGGGGAATGGGATGCATTGAGTAAGGAAAAAGGAGAGCTCAAGAATGATGCCACATCACTGGGTTGGTGTTGCTGCCACTTACTGGTAAGGCAACCACAGAAGGAGAAACATGTTTAGAGGGAAAAAAAAGAAATGAGAGTTCTACTGGGCTTAAGATTCTTCTGAAATAAAAAGGTGGAGATATAAAAGTAGGTGTCATTAAGTATCTGGTTTTCAGCAGAGAAATCTGGATGCCATGCATTTGATGCACTAGTCAAATGTTTATTGGGTATCTACTATGGCAAGCCCTGTTCTAGGATTTGTGGGTAGAAAAAAGTTGAGAATCCATATTTTCTCTAAACTTATGTTAAAGAGGGAAAATATTAATAATAAAATAAATAACTAAACATATACTGTAAGTCAGATGGTAATAAGTTTAAAGAAGAAAACATTAGCATCCCTTTTTAAAAGACTCTAAAAGGAAAGTAACTGAATACATTTCAGGAGCCTCAGTGATAATAAAGGAGAATAGACAGCTTTATAACCTCAATTCGATGTAATAATATACCAGCAAAGGTGGAGTTATATTATAGGAGTCAGGCTACCTGGGTCCTATTCATAAGTTTCCACTTGAGAGCCATACAACCTGAGCAAGTTTCTCAACATCACTGCATATGTGAATACTGCTGTATCATTGGAAGGGATGTTCGGGCACATGAGAGCCTGGGGTTGGGATTGTTATAGAAAAAAAATAATGGGTGGACCCCTGTGGAAAATTAGAAGATGCACTTGGTATAATAGCAGAGCTCACAAAGTCTCAGACATAGCAGTGGACAACTGAGTACACATTTTCCTCATTTATAGAACAAAGGTATCAACTTTGGTAATCTTTAATGTTCCTTCCAGACTTACAATCTGGTTAGACTAACTTTTTGTCAACCGTGTGATATTCTTACTTGAATTATGGTGCACAGTTCCTTCAATAATTCTGAATCTGGTTAGTGAAGACCACCTACCTAAAGAAGCAAAATGCTAACCTCAAGTTCTTGCAATTATTGAGCCCTGGCTGGCGTAGCTCAGTGGATTGAGCATGGGCCTGAGAACCAAAACTTCTCCAGTTTGATTCCCAGTTAGAACATATGCCTGGGATGCAGGCCAGGTCCCCAGTAGTTGGTACGTGAGAGACAACTGCACATTGATGTTTCTCCCTCTTTCTCTTTCCCTTCCCCTCTCTAAAAAATAAAATAAATAAAATATATTTTAAAAAAAAGAACAGAATTTACATGCACTCTGTTGATATTCTCATAGAATGTAATCTTCATTATTATATCTTTTACAATGTTCTACATTTAGTTGATATAGTTAATATCAAGAATTCTTTTTAAATTTCCACATATATGCTCAATAAAATATATAAAAATTACAAGAGGTACATATGTATATCTATTGCAATAAAGAAGAGTATTTTATCAAACACCCTTTTGTTGAATCAATAAATTTGTTATATTTACCAAATCTTCAACAAATAAACCTTCATGGATTTGTTTTGAGTGAACTGAGTCTTGGAGAAGCAATCTACCCCATATTGTCTTAGAACAATATTGCAATTTTTAGTAATAATTCCTAACACACACAGCACATACTATGTGCAGATGATTTTCTAATCATTTTAAATATTTGAGCTCATTTAAGATAGAGAAAAATAGAAAGCAAAAATGCATTGCAAATGGAAAAATAAATAAGGGTCTATAAAATTTTTGTTTCTGGTATGTGTTTGTGTGTGCTGGGTGCCAATGTAAATCATGCCTTAAGCTATGGATTCCTTGTTCAAAAGAAGTCTAAAACTTTTGATCAGGAGCCTCAGAAAAGTCTGTGCAAAGTTACACACGAGAGTATGCTTTAATAATACAGACCCATGAACTTCAGAATGTGTGCAGTGAAAAGTCCCAATAAACAATTCATTCAGTGATTCACTCACTCATTCATTTATTTGTTCACTCATTGCCTCAACAAACATTTACTTAGTGCTCACTATTTTCTAAGTGCTTTCCTAAGCCCTTTAAATTATGAGAAAAATGCTATCCTCTGTTACTTGAGAAAAATCACCATTTACCTAATTAAAGGAGGTTGTTGTAACATCTGGACTGTAGCCATACAGCATGGAAGCATGAGAGTATTAACACTTAGGATCTTAAACTCTGAAAATCCCCTGGGCAGATCTTGCCCTTATAACAACATAGCACATCTTCTATAACACAGTCTAAACAGACCACAGAACTGAGTTAGATTTACCTTGTTTTTCAAAGAAAATTACACAATTTCAGTTATGATTCTCAAATTGTTAGTCCCACTCAAAAAGAAAGACAGAATCCTGTTGAAGTTCTTACTTAATGTCTGGTCACAAAGATTTAAATTCTCAAGAGGCTGGGAAATATAAGAAAAGGTAATTATTATGTGAGAATTATAAAATATTCTCCAATCTGTCGTATAGTGATACTGTTGGGAAGAAAAACAGGGGAATGTACTCTGTAAATGCTAAGCATCTCCAATAAAGAATCGTTATATTCACCACGGACAACATTTTAGCTTTGGGTATTTATCCCTGATCTTTGTTGCAGGCTCAGAGTAATATGCCACTGAAATAAGGCCACTTAGTAAAATGGACAAAATTTTACATTAAGATCAATCAAAGAATACCAAAGAGTTTTTTGGCATACACACTGGTCCCTCTAAAAATGATGTCAAATAGAGTCATGTTGGGATGTTGGAAACCAACGACTGAGAATCAGAGGGTTTTATATATACATGAACTTGTTGGGGGTCTAGGTACCCAAGAGAGCAACCAAAGGTTCCCACCCCAGTCATTTAGAGCAGCAGCAGTTAGATAGTAGGGACCTAGCTTAGTCTATAAAGGCATAGCACTAAGGTGTTTACATTACTGGGGGTTATTTCTTCTCGATAGTGTAGATGTCTTCAGCAAAAGAGATGCAGGCTTAACTTTCCTGATGGCAACCAAGCAGAATCATGAGTGAGGGAAGGAAACTAGGCTGGGATGTTATAAAAGCTGTATTGCCCCATGTCACTGTCCTTTCTGAAATTCATATGAAAAAGGTTATAGGTTATGTAATCCCTGATATAAACTCCAGTTCCCTCACTTATAAATGGAGATGATGATAGTGCCTGCTTCACAGGTTGTTATAAGGAGCATATATGTTAGTATTCATAAAGTTTTTAAAACAACGCCTACTATATTGTAAACTTCCATCAAACACTATAAAGCAATTACCATTTTACTTTTGGTGTGTGAGAAAGCCTCCATTCATTTTTGAAAGAGTGTCTCTTTCCTCCAGAGCAAATCATTTCTCCTTTGGAGGCCTTAGAGGTCACTGCAAGTCAATTCGAAAGACCCTACCATGTAGTCGGGGGTTTGAAGTGTGTGTTAAAAATTAATGAACTGAGAAATAAGACAGAGGAGAATTAAAATGTGAGCTGCTTAAGTTGTCAAAACAAATTGGAAAACAAGGGTTCACCTGTAGCACATTGGTTTTACCCACTGAGTTACAGACAAAATGAACAACCCAGGGACACACACATACACACACAATTACAGCTGTATTTCTGTGTAGAAACTATAACATGACCATTAGGACCTGAGATATGACCTTTTTCTGGGTGCTCTTTTCCCAAACTCTTCCTATTTTTGTTAATTCCCCATTATGTCAAAGTTGGAGGAAATCAGAGAGCTAAAGGAAACCAAGTCTAAAAAATTACGGGAAGTATGAGAACAATGCCTCACCAAATAGAGAAATCCATAAAGATATAGATTTTAAAAACAAATAGAAATTCTTGATTTGAAAAGAAAAATAAGTAACAAAGATCTCACTGAAGTGGATCAGTAGCAAATTTAAAGTAGCAGGAAAAAAATCAGTGAACTTTAAGACAGCTCAGTTGACAATATCCAGACTGAGAAACAGAAATAAAGAAAAATGAGGAAAAAGAACAGTCTTAAGAACTGTGGAATACTATGAGTATTAACATATGCATAATGGGAGTCCAAAAAGGAGAGAAAGAAAAGGGCAGAAAGGATATTTGATGAAATAAATGGCCAGAAAGTTCTCGAATCTGAAAAAAGAAATAGATATACATATGATTCAAATGTTAACTTATTGAGACTCAAAATATCAGCAAATTTGTAATTTAAAAAATTTATAGCATTTATATACAAATAATTTATTAACACTATTGTCTTTTTGGTAATTAAACTATAAAAATTAAATGTTGTATTTTTATTTAAGTGAAATAAAATATGCCTTTATCATTCTTTTCTCTATCGTGATATGTTTCCTTTACTAAAACTGCCATATAAACATTTTCGTTAATATAAAAATTGGGAAAATAAATACCCATGAAAAGGTATGTATTTTCATTACAAACATGAACAATGAATCAATAATAAATCTACACTCAAGGAATTTTAGAAGTATTTTCATAAGGTTAATTTAAAAATATATAAAAACTATTGTTTTTATATGTAAAAAGATAGTGAATTATAATTTTTAAAACTAAACATACATGACATATATTTCTATAAAGTCAACTATTTATATTAAGCATGTGATCTCAGACACAAAAATAATTGTTTTAAATTCTACTATTACAATAGACCTTCCTCACATACAATGCATCTTAACTAATTTCTTCTGTAGGTATGTGGGTTTCATGAGTTCCTCCTAAATGATGCTTGTGTGTGCATATACTTACATGTACATGTCAGTGTACGTGTTCATGTGGGGGTGTGAGTGAACATATTTATTAAAAAGAATTTTAAAAAGAAGAATTATATATTCATGGATGATTCTGCTTAACCTATTATTCCTATGTGTTGTATTTTTAATACTTTTGCTTTGTAGGCTTAATTAATAGCTGGAGAAATTACTACAAGGAATTAGGAATTTTGTGGCTGGAAAGGTAAATATTTTCCTTAGATAGATGTGAGCCGTGTGAATCAGCAGTCTTACTGCTGATTCTATAGAATTAAAATATGAATCTTAAAGAAGGCTGTGCCTTTCCTACAGCCTTTTTAAAGGCACTCTTGACCTCCTTGTTCCTCAGGCTGTAGACCAGGGGGTTCAACATGGGGATGACCATCGTATAGAACACGGATGCGATTTTGTCTGTGTGCATAGAATGGCTGGAGCTGGGCTGTAAGTACATGAAGGTGCCTGTCCCGTAAAAGATGGAGACTGCAGTGAGATGGGAAGCACAGGTGGAAAACGCTTTTTGACGTCCCTCCGATGAATGCATCCTCAGGATGGTGATAAATATTAACAGGTAGGAGATCAAAATGACTAGGACAGAAAAGAGGTCATTGAAACCCACCACCAAAAAAATAACCATCTCAGTGATGTAGTTGTCTGAGCACGAGAGAGCCAAGAGAGGAGGAGCATCGCAGAAAAAGTGGTCAACCACATTGGACCTACAGAACGAGAGCCTGAAAATGTTCCCAGTGTGGATAGAGGCGTTCAGGAAGCCACAGGCGTAGGAGCCGATGACCAAACGCGCACACACACCTGTTGTCATGGTGGTGGTGTAATGCAGGGGTTTGCACACTGCTGTGTAGCGGTCGTAAGCCATGGAGGCCAAGAGAAAATTTTCTACAGTGATAAAAGCTACAAAGAAGAAGAACTGGGTGGCACAAGCATTGTAGGGGATGATTTTCTCTTCTGCGAGGAACCCTGCCATCACTTTGGGAGTGACAGCTGAGGAGTAGCCAAAGTCCACCAGGGAGAGGTTGCTGAGGAAGAAGTACATTGGAGTGTGGAGACGAGGGTCCAGCAGTATCAACATGGTGATGCCCAGGTTCCCAAGCAAAGTGATGAGGTAGATGAGGAAGAAGATTATGAACAGGGGGACCTGCAGTTCAAGGTCATCCGTTAACCCAAGAACGAACTCGGTCACCTCAGTAGTGTTTTCCATGGGGATCAACTGGGAGTTAGGTGGCTGCCTCGTACGTAGCAAAGAGAAAACAGAATCAGAGTGACCCCCAGAGGGAAGACTGCGGAGATCGACCGGCACGTCCGCTCTGTGTCTCATTCCACTGTTGCAATAGCACGTTTCCAGGAGTCCGTAGATCTAAAGCACGGCTGTGACAAGGACATGCAGTTGTAAATTACTGATAGATCACAGACTACCCAGATAACAGGGTTTAGAGATAATACATTTTAATCTCCTAACATCATAGAAGAGTGAATTAAGATCAAGGGGAGGAAAGGAAGGATGTCTGCAATGTTTACCTGATTAGTTGCTCACTGGAGGAGGGCAGACTCCCAATTCAAAGGTTATAGAACAACCACAAATTATTCTTTATATTAAAGTCGATAGCTTAACAAAATTAATGTAAAATTGAATTAATTTTACTTCAACTGGCTTTTTATGTCTTTTCCATTGTGTCAAGAACAGTAGCGTATGAGAGGGATAGATAGTTAAATAAAACATGGGTTTGGCCCAAAGTGCCCTCAGTATAGTACAGTACACAGAATGTGTAATTTACCAAATAATAAGGAAACAGTAGAAATTCATGTACAAGGAATAAAAGCATCTAGAAAAGAACAGGTTTTGGCTTTTATTACATTAGTACAGTTTTAAATTTTTGCATTCAGATGTCCCTGATCTGGAGCCATGTTTAAGTCATGTTAAAAGATGAAAATCCCACCCCCACCATGTACAGAATCATTGAACTTGGGTAATGTGCAACATTTTTCCTATCAAATTGGGTTCATCATGCAAACTGGAACTAGGTTGTTAGAAATTATGGCTTGGATGGAGGGTTTGGTCTACCTGGTATTAGAGGGGTGGGTAATATAAGATGGAGCTTCCAGATAAGGGTGAAATCAAAGGTTTGATAGCATCACTCATGATATTTGCTTTTCTCTCAAACGCCTTCCCCTTTCCCGTCCTTCATAGGCCCGCCTCCAACTTTTTGGTCAGGGTTTCTGTACCTGTGAGTGGCCATTCCAGCCATGCTGATTAAGAACACATTTATTTTCTGAGTCACCTTGGATATTAACTAATGTGTTAATATTAGGCCTCAGTTTCCCCCAAATAAAACTGGAATAATAATACTGCCTGGCACTTAATAAGCATTCAATAAATATACCCCTTCTTGAGAAACTCAAAGTGCGGGTGAGTTCTTCTCTTGTTCCATTATGCTTCCATTCTCAGAACCTGATAAACCTTGGATTCAGTCATCACAGATAAAAACAATACCAATATTTATACATTATCACTGATGTTATAAACAATGTAAGGAAATTTTTTGAAGCCTACACAAAAGTCTATTATTGTAACAGGGTGCAGCCAAGAGGGGAGCCTCAAATAGGGATCTGTAATAAGATCCAGAAGAGCCTGGAGATAATTGGCTCCACACCACAGGGCCACACCTGCCCAGAATCTGGCAGCTGTAGCCAATTGTGAGAGGAGCCGGAAATGGGACTTCAGAGGAAGATTGGCGCTGGGATTTAAACCAAGACACAGCAGCCATTGGAGGGGGAGAACCATGCACAGCTCTGAATGGGGGAGAACTACGCGCAGCCCTGCAAGAGAGAACCACACAGCTTTTAGCAGAGTGAAGACTCCCGCAGCCCTAAGAAGGAGAACCACACGGCTCTGACAGAGTGGGGACTCCCGTGGTCCGGGGAGAGAGGACCATGTGCCTTTGCCAGAGTAGGGACCCCTGCAGCTTTGGGAGATACAGTACTCTGGCCTGGGCAAAGGGGGAAGGAAGGAAGGACTGTGTCTGTTTGTGGGTGCTTTAAGGGACTTGAGGATTTTTGGTGAAGACATTAGGTCCCTACTTTAAGTTTGTATAGCATTAAATAAACGTTTCCTTTCCTTTTCACAAATCTTTTGCATTGAGAGACATCTTTTCTCTGGCGGCAGACATAACGGACCTGGGGGCTTCTTTCAGTAATAGTATATTGTCCCAGGCCCCCCTTGTTTGTTCTGTAACATTATGGGGCCTCTACTTCTTTAAATCAAGAGTCTTTTCAAAATCAAGTCTGCTAATTTTATCTACTTTAAAATTTTAGCTAAGTAGTTTAGAGATCAAAAACCCTTAAAGATTAATTTTACTGCAGAAATTAGATATTTGATACAGTGATACATTTTATTTAAAAATTCTTGTTGTGTGGCTACTATAAGCAAGACACTGCCATATCTATTGAAAACACAGTAATTTGTATTTTGGAAATGGGGACAGATATAGAATAAAGTCAATAGGAAAATATATAGTCCATCTGGCTCTTTTTTCAAGAGCTGAGTGGGAGATAGGTAAATTTAGAGACAGGTAGATATGATTTTAAATGTGGTAGTGTGGGAGAGATTAATTAACAAAATGAAACTTTTGAGCAAATACCTAAAGGAAGCAGGGCTTGCGTTTGGGGGAAGAACATCCCAGGCAGAGGGAACAGGAAGTACAAGGAAGGTGCTGGGGCTTGAACATGCCGAGGCTGTTCAAGGGTCGGAAAGAAAATCATTAAGGCTGTGCTGGGAAGGGAGGTGAGGTCAGGGAGGTACAGCAGGGTGGAGTTATAATGACCTAATATACTACTTTAAGTTATTCGACTTTTGTTCTGAGTGACATTGGAAAGCATTATAGGATTTTGGCCCTAAGCTGACAAAATCTGATTTTAATTCTTAAAAGGATCACTCTATTAGATCTGTCCATAACTAAACTTAGCAGGATGACAATGAAAGGTGCTAGAAAAATTAGGAGTCATTGTCACTCTAGGCAAAAGATGATGATTTCTGGGATCAAAACGGTAGTGAGAGAGATGATGAAAAATTATCCACTTTGGAATGTATTTCAAAAGTAGAGGTGGCTGAATTTTCTGACATTGAAAAAGGAGCATGAGAGATACAGAGGAGTTAATGCTGACTCCAATGTTTGTATAGTGATACACAGAATAGTGTAGAAGAAGTAGATGTTTGGGGAAAAGGGAGAAAAGGATAATGTCATTGGATTTGAGGTCCCTCTTGGATATTCAAGCAGAAGTGTCACATAAACAATTGGATATGCAATCTGGAATGTAAAGAAAAGAACTGGCTGTAACAGGTGAATTAACTTGAATATGTTGGTAATTCTTCTAATGGTTCAATGTACATACGTATCATATAAAATCCACAAGACTAAATAACACCACCAAAGACAAGAGTTTAGATAGACAAAAACTGGAGTATTCTAATGTTACAAGGTCAAAAAGATGAGGAGATTGATGGAAAGGGGGATGTGGGAGAGAAAATTGCCACCACTTGGGATGGCTACAAGGGCAGCACTGTCCCAGGACGCAGATTTCAGTTAGACCAAGTAGATAAAGGGGACTTTCAGAAAAAAACATTAAGTATTTATTGGGTTATGTTGATGACTGATTATAAATTCCAAAGGGCACAGTGGGGTGATTTCAGGAGTCAGGCAGGAGTGGAAGCCAAGTAAAGGGATATAAACACTATTTTGTAGGAATTGAGGGCTGAGCTAACAATCCTCAAGCTTCACACTGGGTGACATGGTGGTAAATATAATAATGAAATTAGCCCTACAGGTTTCAAGGTGAGAGTAGGGATTGGAGAGGCTGTTAGACAGATGAGGGTCAGGACAGAAGCATGGAAAATCTGGAACACAGTTCACTTCTATTACCAGTGGTATGAAGGCTACTTACACAGAGCAGGGTGACTAGGATAATTGGTTACTTTAAAAAACTGCTCACTAAATCAGTAGCACAGATAACAATTTCTCAAATTCAGAGGAAAAAAAAACATGATGTGCTAGGAATTATTTCAAAACTTTTACCTTCTCACATGTGAAATCTGGTTCTAATCCAACATCTTCCTGCAGGAAAAAAAGAAAGTTAAGTTTTCTTTAGTCTTGAGAAGAAATTAAGAGCTGCAATGGTTCTTTGAGGCATTTATTAATCACTTATTCTTCACTCCACAGATGGAAACTTCTTATGTAATGGACCACCTTATAGTTGGTGCTCAGTACAAACTAAAAAAATGCAATCTTTCTGACAAAATGCTCTCTGCCCAAAATACAAATCTCATGTGTTCAAAGAATAACACAAGTGAAAACGTACTTGAACAATGATTAAAATAAAAAAAAAAAGAATAACACAAGTTCCCCCAGATCCTTCCTTTTTAGATATGATTATACTATTAAAATCAGTAGAATTTCTCACTTCATTACTCTAAAACTTTTTAACTCCATTGTAATTTATCATTCTGTGTAAATGGAAGTTGTGATTCATACTGACTTAACCTGTGATAGACATGTTTTATTGAGCATTTGCTATGCTCCCATCGCCAAGCTAAAGATGGTGCCATTTACCTCAGTCGATCCTCACACATGTTGTGAGATATTATCCCCAATTCACAGGTATGGAAACTGAAGATTACTGACATTTAGTTGTTTGCTTAAAGCTCGAGAAAGTCACGGAGCTGGGATTTGAAGCCACGTTACTGTGAATCCAAGTCTTTGTTCTTCATCACGAAGAAATGTTGCCTCACACTTTTTATGCTCAAACTGAACAGGGCATCACAAAGTAACTCATTTAGTTGACTGTTTGATCAACTGATTAAGTGATTCAATCTATCGTTGGAAGTCAATGTTAATGATTTAAAAACACAAACTGGGAATCAAATATACTTACCAAGCTGAGTGATTCTGTGCAAATAACCTACCTCTCTGGATCTTAGTTGAAGAATGGGAACTGTATTCACAAATGTTTACAACCCACTTCAACCCTCAAAACATCCTCAGATAGTTAAAAGGTGCATGACTCTTTAGTAACACTAACCAACAAGCCACGTGAAGTGTCAAATGCTGTCTGCTTTTTCTCTCGCTCCTTGAACACCAGGTATCTGAGTTGCACCGGGTCGGATGCTGATTTCCAAGCCTGCCACGGCACACCAGCAGGATGCATTCCCTGACCTCAGGATAGCATGTGGACTGAGGCAGTTACATAAATTGATGAATAGTATGTGCTATGTTAATTATCCATTCCCAAGAGAGATCATTGTGTTCTCATTTGCCTAGACTATGTGATGGTAGTTTATCTTGCTTACACTGTAACCCATCAGTCAGTCTGGGTTAATAGCTAGTAAATTGTCTAACCCCAGATAGTCTCTATTGGCAAAAGTAGAACTTGATATAGGATCTTTTTATTTTCATGATTAGTTATATCTTATGTAATTTTGCACATCTTCATTTTAGTGCATTTTATAACTGATTCCTCAGCCTGATTTTTCTCTGATTGGTATTCTCCACTTCTCTCTTTTCAAATATTATATGAGCTCCCACATTATAATAAAATTTTATATTGATATTCCACTTGATTCTTTCATCAACTGTAGGATTAGTCAAAATAACTAATATTACCACATCCCCTGAAAGAGAAAATGGAGATTGAACTAGTTTGAATAATTTGTTCAAAGTCAAACAAGCTTACGTTTAGCAGAGATTTAAGATGCTTGTCTGCTTTTCCTCTAAGTCACATGATAAATACATGTTCTAATAGGATCACTATAATGTTTATACCATGTGAAACAGACATAAGAAGTATTGAAAACATTCAAGCCCAACCTGTAGATAAATCAAAGGAGAAGTCTCTTTTTGATGCATTTTCCTGGCTACCTCTATCCCTGCAAATTTATGCAGACAGTAGATTTGATGTAGTAGACTTACATGTTTACCTTATTCCTTGAAGAAAACACCCTGCAGGTACAGCTCCTTCATACGGGAGTGAATCTCAAATCAGAAATTCACCTTGTGAAAACCAGTAACACTGTATTGGGATGGTCTTCTTTAGTGTTTGGCTGAAGTGTGTGAAGGTCTCTAGAGGCAGGGGAAACTGAAGGAAAAAAATGCCACTGACTTTGGAATCAGCTAACAAAAAGTCTAGCCCTGGATCCGCTGCTCTCTTTTCTTAGGTAAATCACTTAACCTGTTTGAGTCTTGACATATTCGTGTATAAAATGGAGATAACAAAAAGGCAGCCCAATAGCACCTTCCCTGAACACTGTTGCTATGATAAGAAAGTCAGGAAATCCCTAAAATGCCTTATACTTGGTCAAAGGTGTCCATCATGATCACAATCATCCTCATTATTATTTGGGATTGTTGTCCCTCAATTTTGCTGCTTGTTCTTACAAACATCATAGTTTGAGGGAAGGTCATTGTGGACGCTAGACAGCTATTTAAAAATCAGATGAATAAATGAAAGACTAAAAGAACTCTGGTTCTTGAACTGCCAGGTGGAGTTATGTGGATCTTGAAAGGTTAAAGAATAAGAGAGAACCCGAAGAAAGTAATATAGTCATGGAACTCTCAGGAGACAATACCCTTAGAGAGTTACAAAACTCTTTATCTCCCCTAACTAGGTAACGAGTGATTAATGTGTCTATAGGGTCCAGCTCTGCTTGTTGAGGAAGATCATTGAGTTTATTCATCCTATTTGAAGTAATTCTCTTTGATAATACACAAATCAAGCCACCACCTGACCCCCAGGACTACGTTTGACATAAACATTGGAGGATAGACACAGGAGCTCTATCATTGAACAAGACAAGTGGAACCCAGGAATTAGTGCTTCACTTAATTCACTTTAAATGCTTATACCATTGAGAGAAATAGCAATTCACTCGATTCTTGATTGGTCCCAAATGCACTTATGCCATAATGATGAGCCCTGAGAATAGAGACCCATGCAAAATAAACAGAATTTTTGTATTCACGGTACTTAAATCTAATGGAGAAGATAGTCATGTAATAAGTAAACACTGAGAAGCATATAATTCCAGGTAGAATAAGGTGCCCTGTGTATGTAATTATATATAGAATAAGCACAGATTTATAAAAAATATGTACTTCATGGGAAGAAGTGTGATGGAATCAAGGACTTGACATTCATGCACTATTTTGGTTATATTGCTGTAAATTCACTATAGAGGCATATGTGTATTTATAAGATTATTTATAAATTAATATGCATATCATTTATACGTAAACGTATGTGTTTATTTATTATTGTTGTTCAATTACAGTTGTCCCTATTTTTGCCCCATTGCTCTCCCCTGCTCTGCCCTGCCCAAGCTCCCACACTCAATACTCCCCCCTCTCCACTGTCCTTGTCTATGGGTCCTTTATATACGTGTTCCTTGATTAATAGATTTTTATTTTTAGAGCAGTTTCAAATTAACTGCAGTGTTGAGAAGAAGGTGTGGTGAGAAAGACTGCAAAAAGAACATCTGAATAGCCCATGCATTGTAGGAAATGACCTTGCTTGCTATAAGGAATTGGCTATCACTCTGGGAGTAATAGCTGTGGAGTAACCAAAATCCACCAGATAGACATCACTGAAGAAGGAGTATATGGGAGTATGGAGACCAGAGTCTAACAGAAGCAACATGGTCATCTTCCAGTTCCCAAGCAGAGTGATGAGGTAGATGAGGGTGAACATGTAAAGAGTGAATCTGTAACTCTGGTCATTAGTTATCCCCACAAGAATGAGTTCAGTCACCTCTGCACTGTTCCCCACTGGGGTCATTGTGGGTTATGTGAATGCCCTATAGCAGGGAGAAGAGAGGATCTGGGTAGTAACTGTCCAATGCATGCCTTATCTGGGGATCTCTGAATTTAACACAGGCACAACACTAAAATGGAATTCTTAAATACTGGTAGAAACATAGAGTGTTGTAGCTAAAAGGATTTGGCATATAACATAGCCCAGTCTTCTATCTTCATAAATGATTGTTGCACTAAGGTGCAGGGAAGGAAGTGACAGGATCGGTTATTGACCGAGATACGTGAGCCACCCAACATGGATTTTCAAATACTGACATAGATTATTTGTGCAATAACGTAAGTTAATGCAATTTACTTTATTTCACTTCAGTTACCACTTTGCCATCACCTCTGTTGTATCAAGAGCAGTATTTTATGCTAGCAAAACATAGGTTAATACATCATGTTCTAGCCTTCAACAGTCCCACAGGATGAGAAGGTACGTAGAATGTGTAATTACCACTCAGTGGGATAATAAAAAAAATTGTGTTAAAGAAATAAAGACATCTAGAGAATAAAAGTTAAAAAAAAGAGCAAGTCCAGACCAGAGACATCTGAATGAAAATTACAACTCCACCATGTACTAGATGGCTGACTTTGGGTATTGTTTAATATCACTCCAACATCAGTTTTCCCTTGTGTTGCACGTGGGTCACCGGCCAGCAGTGACCATGGAACGCTGCAGATGGCTCGCCGAAAAACACGCGAGAACAAAACATGCACAGAGACAAACTAGCTTCTGTGGGGACGAAATGGCCACCCCCCTAGTGGGGAGCGCAATTTACCATCCATACCTGCTTTTATTGGGCTCATTTTGCATAATAATTCAGGTAAAGTACAGTACTCATTAGGGGGAAGTAAGGAACAATAGAAAACAAGGAACTCTGCTGGTCTATTGAGTGGGGGTCAAAGAGCTGTAAGACTTTGAGGAACCAACTTCCTCCTTGGACCCCTCTCATTCAACTGAGAGCATTCTAAACAAAGAAGGTTTCACAGTAATTTACATGTTCTTTCTTAGGCCTGATCACCCGGGGAATCCGCCCTTTTCAGCACAGAGCTGCACCACCCTGTCATTGTTTCAGGCTTAGCACAGGAACTAAGGCAATAAGGAGATTTTCTCCCAGACAATGAGAACTCAGGCTATGTCAAAGCCGAGGAGCGAGGGTCCATCACCCCCTTTTGCTGCAGCCCCCCAAGTCTTTCTTTTGGGGGGCCTCCCAAAGTGATTGTGCCTGTCTTAGGTCATTCTCCCTGTGGGGAATCTTACCCGTCTTTGGCTAACTGACCAAGCTTTTTGGGGTTCAGCAGCAGAAGCAGCATTCCTGCCAGGGAGATAAGCTTTTGTCTCCTTGCTGGCTTACAGTTCCAAGGGCGTTCCCTTAGCCTTAACCTAGGTGGGGGTTTCAGCTTCTGTTACCAGTCAGGGTGGTTCCCAACACCCTTGAACTCATTATCAGCCTGAGTGATGCAAACTGGCATTGTAAGTTTTTACACCTTATGACTAGGATAGTTACTGGTTTCTGTATGGGTTAGAGGGGTAGATGTTGAAATAGATTCCAGATAAGTGTGAAATCTAACAGTCTATATTCCCACTACTTTCATTTGCTGCTGTCTCAAATTCCTTCCACTCTTGTATTTCTTCTACATGCTCCTCCAATTTTTCATACAATACTCCGCTTCTAGAGAGTGGCCAGTCCAGCTGTTCCAAGTAAGAGTCCACTTATTTCCTGAGCCACCTTACACATTAACTAAGATGCCTGAGCCTCAGTTTCCCCATCTGTAAAATGAATATAACAATATTACCTATCACTTAACAAGCATTCAATAAAGGTAGACATCCTTATTGTTTGAGGATAGTAACAGGCTGTCTAGGGATCCAAAATACAGGTGAGGTTAAGAAGGGCCTCCATGTGGTTGAATCTATTTCATTTTCCTGTACATTAATTTCATTAATCTATGCAAGAGATGATGAAGGCTTGGACCAGGGTGGTAGTGAGAGAGGTAATGAGAAGCTATCCAATTCTAGATATATTTCTAAAGTAGATCTGGCTTCATTTTCTCATATATCAAATATGGGGCATGAGAGAAAGCAGGAACACTGATGACTCCATCTCTTGTGTGGTGATATAAACCACGGTGTAGAAGAAAGAGAGGTTTGGGAAAGAACAAGAGGGAGACTGCTGCAGGTTAATCATGCTGAGTTTGAGATTCTTGGTGTAGAAGGGTTTCATAGACCATTGGACTGGCATCTGAGTGTGGTTGGTAGGATTAATCTGCTAGGATATCTTGTTCTCAATTACTTCCATGAAATGAAAAGAATAATGATAACACCCACATAATAATTGATATTGTTATATATCAATTATTAATAATAATAGGTAATGTTTACTGAGCTTTACTATGACCTAGGCGCTAGGCTGCAAGACTGATGTCTGGCAACCTCTACAAGCCTGATAAAACACATACTCTTATGGTTGCTACTTTGTACATGGGAATTCTAAGACTAAGAGAGATTTTAGTAACTTTCTGGTGTTACATCACCATTAAAGGAGAAAACAATATTCAAAACTGGGAAACCTGATTTCAGAAGCCACAGCCTCAACTACATGAAAAATTACCTCCTGATTAAATTAAGTAATCATATAACAGCAAGCACTCAACATATCCAAGTAATTACTGGTATTGTATTTTTCTAAGCACTGCTTCCGCGCACTCACACTTTGTGCTAGTCTACAGTCAGGTATTTCTTTCTTGTGTCAGAATTTATTTCAGTCTTTGCAGGCTTTTTCCTATCCCTGCTGATATGAAGGCTCAAAATTCTCTTAGAGGACAGATTTTTTTTTTAATTCCTAAGAAGATATAGCATCTATCCAGTACGTTCTGCAAAGCTGAGGCCTCTGGATTGGTGTCTTTTATCCTCTGTGTGCTTATGTGCTCATCAAATTTTGAAAGGAAGTTCATAAACCAAAAAAAAAAAGTTCATGGGCTGTAATGACTGAAGCACAGCTGCTCTGCTTATGAGGACCTGGGATTTGGTGCCTTCCTCCCGAGTCTGAGTTTTTGCATAACGCCAGAGACCACCTAGATTTTCTTTCTGTCAAAGCTCAGTGGGACACTGGTATCATTCTATAAGTCCTAAAAATAATTCTGTGCTATCACAAATGTTTAAAGTATGGAAACAATATTTGAGACATCCTTGAGTCAAATGCTTGTTAGCTGATTAAAGATGCTGGGAAATATTGCAGTAAAGAAAGCTGTCTAACTGTAAATTGCTCAAGGAAATGTTTTTTCCTTTGTCAACCTATTAAGTCCCCCCAGTGTGAGTTTTTGGAGAAAAAAAATTCCCTATGAGACAGAAATGGGTAATTCATGAAATTTGTACCAAATGCCCCCCCCCCCCCCCCCCCCCGGGAGCTATGTGTTTTTCAGAATCACACATTTCATGCCAGCTTTCATGGGGTCACTTTTAATTTTACCATTTTCATAATTCTCTTTTTTAACTCATTTGTATACTGTTTACCTTCCAAACACCATCAAAATATCTGGGATGTATTAGTTATTAGTGAATACTTTGTGAATAATTGAGTAACTCTGAATCTTTTGTTTGTTTCACTGTGAGGAAATAGGGTAACCAACCATTCCTATTTGCCCAGGACTGAGGAATTTCCTGGTACTTAAGACTTTTAGCGCTATGTCCAGCAAGTTCCAGACAAACTGGGGCTAGTGGTCATGCTGGTGGTGACAATTCTTTCCTGTCGATTTTTGTTTTTAGTTATTTTATGTGTGCGCTCTCTCTGTGTTGGGAACTGTTAAACACTGGCTGTGAATTATTTTGTTTAATCATCCTAACAATCCCAGGAAATAGGTCTTAGTTTGTCTCCAATTCACTGATGAGGAAACTGAGACAAAGGTTTCATGCCTTGCCCAAGAATGCACAGCCTCAACTCCCATCTGGCTGTAGAGCCTACGCCCTTAACCACTTCTGCCTCCTGCCTTCCAAAATGAATTTGGCAGGGACAGCAAAGAGAATAAGGTCGTGAAACTCATCTTTGAAAACAAGTGCTCAGTGATTCATGTGGAAAATAACGTGGACAAGCATAATCCACTCCCTGAGAGAGAGATGGTATGAGAGAGAGAGGGAGAGAGAAGGAAACCTGGAAAGCCATAGTCTTGACATTAATCCAAGAAGTGAGTGATTTTGAATATGAGCGTTTAATATGTTACCAACAGGCTAAGCAAGTTTGAGAGCTATTTTTAGCTCTGAGTTATGAAATACCATCACATCGGCAGGTGGCCTACATTTTCAGTTTTCCATTTGGTGAGAAGTTCTTTGATCTAAGTGAGGGTGCTACTGCACCGACCATGTTTGGGAAAGGCAGCGAGTCCTAGAGATGCTGAGCAGAACTAGCTGGTGGTGTGAAATGGGAGATAAAAAAAAAAACAACCCTGGCGTCTGGCCTCTGCACTGCCATTCTCTAGTAATAGGACTTGGAAAGACCTACTTAAGGTTTTTGTACCACAGTTTCCTCATCTGAGAAATAGGAGGTGGGGTGGGGGTGGTCAAGGCGCAGGAGAAGGCATGCAGAGCCAGAAAATAGGGTGGATTAGGATCCTGGTTCTACTACTTAGCACCTGTGTGTCTGAGCTTCCGTTTCATCACCTGTAACATGGGGAATTGAATTCATCCCTCACAGATTTGTTGTGAATTTCAAGGAAGTGTGCATTAAGATGTAGAAAACATGTCTGACATAATAAAGGTACTCGATAAAACTGCAATTGCCTTTCCGCGAATGTTCAGTGATTCATCCACTCAGTAACAATCATTGCGCCCCTGCTGTGTTCCAGGAAATCAGCCAGGTGCTAGAGATACAAAGGTGAAGGTGACAGAGTGCTGGCCCTCTCACCACCTATCATTTCCTAGAACATGGTGACACCTCTACAGCTATTTGACCTTCAGTAAAGTCACTACACACCTCTGACCCTTAGTTTTATTACCTATAAACTAAGATAATGAATCAAATGTTGACGGAGTGAGTGTGAGAAACAATGAAGGTGAGAGTGCCCAGCAGAGCTCCGAGCACAGAGGAAATATTTGGGGAGAGACTCTTTACTAGGAAATGCAAATAGTGTGTGCACTGACCTCAGGGCCACTATGTTCTGCTTGCTTCAGAAAACAAGTCTGGGGATTGAGGGTTTTATCTCCGAGTTTGTTAACAATGCAAATCACAGTTCTGAAGAAGGTAAAACAATGCTATTTGGCCATCAGGAGTTCACCTAGAATTAAGAGTGGATGAGGAGACCTTAGACCGTATTTGCTGGGAAATAGGCTTGGAGGCTGGGCTGTGTGTGCAGGCGGCTCACTGGGGCATGCCCATGGGAATGGCACTTGTGAGGGAGAGATGGCGCTGGATCAGAGAGAGCAAGAAGCTGGGCTGTGATGCAGTCACAACAGAGGCCTCAGCCCAGTTTTAAGGGAACTCTGGATCTGGGATGGTCCTCAGGAGCTCTCTCAAGGAGACAAAACATGGGCCAGGCCTTTGTATCCCCTGCCCCAACCAGTCTTGGATGAGAGTTACCTTGGGTGAGGTGGCTCTCTTCAGCTGAAGGCCATTCCTGGAGGAGGTGCACCTGTGGGGTCCAGACAGCTCATGGTGCCCACTGCGGGAGACATTATTATTGACAAAAGAGATGCTTGGAATTGAAGAAAGGAAGTGTAAAGACTAGCTAACAAGAAACCTAAAGAAAAGAGGTCACAAGCCCTAGCTCAGTAGATTGAGTGCGGGCTGCAAACCAAAGTGTGGCAGGTTCGATTCCCAGCAAGGGCACATGCCTGGGTTGCAGGCCATAACTCCCAGCAACCGCACATTGATGTTTCTCTCTCGCTCTCTTTCTCCCTCCCTTCCCTCTCTAAAAATAAATGAATAAAATCTTTAAAAAAAGAATACTGTTTTAAGAAAAAATTTTTTAAAGAAAAGAGGTTGCTGTAATTCACTGGAAAGGCAACATATTGAGTCTCTAGCTCTAGCCAGGTCCACATGTTATTCCGGAATAAAATCATCATTATCAGAGGAAAGAACAAGTAATACGCTTATGAAAACAAAGGGTGATGCCATCCAAAACATCAGGGAGACGCAAGCATGAAAAAGATTGTGGTTTCCAGCTGGGGCAGCTGTGGGATGTGCGGCGGTCCGTAGGGGTAGAGTACGGCACGACATCTCCCTCGGCCACTTCCTGGACGTGAGACTCTCAGAGGCCACTTCCCCTCGCCAGGCCTCAGCTTCCTCGTCTGTAATAGGCAAAGGTGGAACAAAAACAGCCCTAAGATGTCTGTTGTACCTATGTACCAGTGATTCCAGATCTTTATCAGTATTGTTGGCAAGGAAAAATGATTACGAAGCAGACAACTTGGTAAAGACTTCGCTTTCTGCTGGCAAGATTTGTGGCCCCGCTGTCTCTGCATTATTCATTTCCCTACCAATTCACTCGTTGAAATGCTTACAGATGTCTCTTGTGTTCCTAAGTGTTTTTCAATTTTTTGTTTTAGTATTTTACATGTCTGTGCTGTTTTCCCATGTTTTTGGAGGACAGGGACTTGTCTCTTGTTCACTATACAGTCCTGGGAGGAGTAATTCCCACCTGCTAGACAATGTATCAGTTGTGTTTTATTACAGAGACTAATTCAGGCTAATGTAAAGAAAAAAAAACAGGAGGTAATTGAAAAGACATCAAGAGGTTGACAGAATCAAAGATTCTGGGCACAGGGTAAGAACCAAGGACATAGCAGAGGGTGAAGGAGCAGAAGTCAGCAGCAAAGAAACCGCCAGAATGGCCCAACCAGAATCCCACCACTGGGGCAAAGGAGCTCCGAGTCCTCACGTTGTCCTTACATCACTTGCTTCAGGTTCAAATGCAGGGAAGTCAGAACTTGTTATTGTCTTAGCTTAGGATGCATGTCTGTCCCTCTGTGTCCCTCTAGGCATTTCTCTGTAGGGATCTCTCTAGAGGGTGCAGAGGAAGAAAGGGTCTCCTTGCCTGGGCTTCTACAGATGTGGGCGGGCATGCAGAATTCCTCTCACATCAACACAGTGATTGTGAGATCATTCTCCAAGAAAGTCAGCATTTTTAAGGAGGAAAATGGGTTCTGGATACATCAAGAAATGACCAATGTCTGCTACAGCTGGTGCTCGAATAACTTATTAGGGGGATATGTGCTTACATGTAAAATGCTGAACAATTTGGCTGAAGCAACAAATGCTTTCCCTGAACATGGAGAGGTACACAGGCAGAACCATTCCAGGTGTGCTCCGATAGCAGATGGGATTTCCCCTTTAGCTCTGACATCTGCATGATGTCCAGAATTTCTTAGTGCATTCTGCATCTGTAGTTTAAATTTGAAAATCTTAATCTGAAGGAGAATATCTTTCACCAGTTGGGCACCAACTTACTGCATTTCAAACTTATTTTCCTTTATTTCTCTTCAAGAATAGTAGACTTCAAACAGAACACCATCTGCCTTACTACATCTGTATAGCTTCCTTCCCATTTCACTAAATCTATCTTTCTTGTCCAGCAAAAATATTATCTTCTTCAATTCCCCATCCTGGGATCTGTTCTTTCTCTGTTCTATCATAGGATTTTATATGTATCTCTGGTTGGTTTTTTATCATTTTCTACATAGAATTAAAGTTATTTATATGTCGGTACTCTCTCTAACTTATACTATAAACTTCTTACATATAGGAGCTCTGTTGAATACATCTTTTTAAACATTTGTATCGTGAAATACATCTTACAGAGAAAAGTGCATAATGGAAATTTATATAAACTCTGAATAGAGGAGCTATGTTTGATTTATCTTTTAAAAACATTGTTATTGTGAAATATTTATACGAACCTATAGGAATGAATGCATATGCATACTGAGATATATGACCAAAATGTTCATTCATATCAGTTTTCTTCATCTTTATACCAAATTAGAGATGAGTCATTTTTCTATTGGGTCATCTGTCTTTTTCTTATTGATTTGTAGTAAGTTTTTCAAAAACATTACATATAGCAAATGTGTATACATTAACTTTTTGCTGGTAAAATATGCTACAATTTTATTCCCCCTCCTCCACTCCCAATACACATACTTTATGAAAAAAATTCACAAACCAGCAAGTAAAAAAATCCCACATTATGAACAGGAAGTAAGATTCTTGGGCTTGAATCTAATAGCTGAGCTGTGGGATCCTACCGAGGTTTCTCTATAAAAGTGTCATTTCTCTGTAGAAGTAATGGATTGAGGAGTTGGTGGTTCACTTCTAATCGGAGTGGTTTCCTTTTCTTCCAAGCTCCTGCCAACAGAAACTGCTGTGATGTGCAATCCCACGCAGAAGCCTGAGTTCAGTTGGGCCCTTATTGGTCAGGAGCTCCCCACTAGGCTCTGCATATAATTAGCAGTGGCAGTACTGTTTAGAAAGAAGATTAACAGTTTTTAAAATGCTTTCCCATCCATTACCTCATTTGACCCTGATAACGCCCTTAAGGAAGGTGTGGCTGGTGCTATTATCTCCACTTTGATGATGAGGAAATTGGCTCCAAGATAAATGACTTATGCCAGTCTTACAAATGGCGGTAAGAGTTTTGACTAGAAGCTAAGTCTCCTACCTTGGAATTCTGGACCCTTTCTACATTATCCCTTTAACGTCCGGCTCAAATTCCACCAGAGAGCTTCCCCTACCCACAGAATTCTTTCTCATCTATGAAGAGTTCTAATTATTATTTTCTATTTTACTCACTAGACAATGACCACAAATGCCTTGAATCGTCATCTCTCTAGATGCATGTGCCCTGTTGCTGCACTGCCTACATGCTGCTCTTGAAGCAAGAACAAGATCGGTCACCTATCGCCTGGTTCCTTCATAGATCTCACACCCGCCTTTCCTGTAGCTCGTGCCCAGTAAACACTGGGTGGAACTTGGCTAGGTCTGTGGGCTCCAACATTTAAAAAGCCAATGCCAACTACCAAGGCTAAAACAAATGTGCCCATAGAGTATAGGAAAAATTCCTGCCGACAAAGTTGTTGAACACTGAGTCATTAATCTCCAAGTGCATTACATCAGACACCATACATGCAGGAGGATTTACTTTGTTGGAGTAAGAATTACATCTTATATAGCCTTTTATTTGTATTCTCCAGAGCGCTTTTTCACACAGCAGGAACTTATCATAAAAGAGTGTCTGCAAATGATTTATACATCAAATAAGTCCTCTATTGAAATATACTGTAATAAAAGGCTATTTTTCTTTTTTCAGAGAATTGGGCAGAGAAGGCATGGCTTAGGTTCAAATGTGGGCTCCTCTTGTTAACAGTAGGCAAGCAAGTTAACTTCTCAAAACTTTGGCTTTCTCAGCTGCAAAATTAAAGCACAGAAATCTGTCTCAGGGTGAACAAATGAAAGTGAAAATTCAAAAATGTCTTTTCACACATCAAGAAATTTCTAGAAGTCACAGGATGAGTAAGAGTCAAACAATATTTGGTTGTCTGTGCATTTAAGGAAGTTAAACTGTGGGAATCAGGTCTTCTATTATAAAACACAAAGGTTGGTTTGGATTATTTTTAAAGGCTCTCTGAGGGCTAGAGTTATGATTCTGTAATGCCAGCTTCAATTGTCAAGAATTACTAATATGTTAATTTCCCTTTTCCTATACATAAAGCTAAATAAGTCATCTAATCCACAAGGGGAGCTTCTTATTTAGAATAATTTAATTATTGATACTTTTTTATAGGATATCTATCCTAATATAAATAATTATCCTGACTTATGTGTTTTAATTTTCTATTTTGGACATTTCAGGAAGAAGGTCTTCCTATGCTTCTACTGAATTACTTTGAGCTACAAGCCTTACTTACAGTGTCTCTCATTTATCAGACCATTTCTGCAGGGAGAGGGTGGGTATTGTCAATAGCCAAATGGGCATTTCATCTCCACTTGACAGATTTCCCATGTGAAAGTGAAAAAGCTCCCCACAGTACTGTGTATTCTGTAAATTGATGTCTTGCTGGAGATAAGACGTCTCCTTTTGAGTAGCTTCTGTAAATGGATCCTTGTGTAATGTCAGCTTGAAATGTGTCTGCTGTAGACCTGGGAGGCTGGAGGAAAGGAAGTTAAACAATGGTTGGAAATAAAGGCTTGAACTTGGAGGTGGTGCAGAGAGTGAGGGTCCTCTGGGGCTGAAAGTGATAAGGACAAGGACAGGTAAGTGAGAGCTATGCCAGGAATCTCAACTGTATCAGATACGCATTCATTATGATGAACTTGTTCATATACTTTTTTTCATGTATCTTCATGGTGTCCTGCATGTTGAGTTCAGAGATTAAATGAGTTTTTGAAGTTACACACTGATATGAAGAGTAAGGATTTTCATCCATCTCTGATACTAGAGCCAGTACTCTCTTTTACACTCCTTTGCAGTTAACTGTAACATGAGTGTGTGATGACTTCATCAGAAAATAGAAATATGTGGGAGGGATTGAGCCAAAAGGACAAAGGATTCATAGACATGGACAACAGTGTTGTGATTGTGGTGTGTGGAGGAGGATATAAAGGGACTAAATGGTAATGGAAAAAATACAATTAAAAAATTAAAAAAGAAAATAGAAATATGTGGGCATTAGGCCTTTAACTCTTAGAAGATCCACATAGTTTTCTGTCTGAACTAAAAGAGGCAGAAAGAAACATGCCCAGGAAAACAACTTACTATGTAATGTCGCAATTATAATATGCAAACTAAAGACTTTAATTTCTTATAGGGACCTAATGGCTTAGTGGTGAGGTAAGTTCTTAATCTTGGCTGAAGATAGAAAGCGATTGAGGATGAGAGAAAGAGAAGAGGAGGAGAAGGAATAAAGGAAGTAGAAAAGAAGGAGCAGGAAGTGGGGGAGTTGGTTATATCAACCAAATTGTAAAAGAAATTGAGCTAAAACTCGAATACGCTCAATGCTTGGATAGCTGCTTCCCAAATCTCCAAATTGGGGCAGCCTTGAGCATTGTAATTTCTATAAGTCACTGAGAAGGACTCCTACCTGACGTGCATCCTGGTCTTCAAAGGCTGTTCTTCTATGTGAGTTGCTGGATGGACCCCATTGCTAAAGGGGGAGGCAGGAAAATTGGTGAGGCAGGTCTAGGTGGTCACCGCCTGGGGTCCAGAAGAACATGCTGATCTCTTAGGAGATAGTGGCCACATGGCAAAGAAAGCTTCTCCTATAGGCCAATCTCACGTTCCAAAATTCTTTCCTTACTCCTCTCTCCCTCATGATCAACCCTTCTCAGACAGAGGCTGCCCTGTGCATAGTGGAATTTTTAAAATTTATTTTTATTTTTTTGTATTTATTGTTGTTCATTTACAGCTGTCCTGCCTTTTTCCCTATTGCTCAGCCCTCTTATCCCACCTCGCTCACTCCCACAGTCAATCCCCTCTATTGTCCATGTCCATGAATCCTCTATTCATGTTCTTTTCTTGCCCCTTCCCCATATTTTCCCTGTTATCCCCCTCTTCTCTTCCCTCAGGTCATTGTCAGCTTGTTCTTTATTTCCAAGTCTCTGGTTCTTTTTGTGCATTAGTTTTGTTGATTAGGTTCCACTTATGGGTGAGATCATATGGTGTTTGTCTTTCACCACCTAGCTTATCTCAGTTAGCATAATGCTCTCCAGTTCCATCCATGCTGTTTAGAAGGGTAAGAGTTCCTTCTTTCTTTCTGCTGTGTAGTATGCCATTGTTTTCTACATTTTTTTGATCCACTTATTTACTGATGGGCCCTTAGGCTGTTTCCAGCTCTTGGCTATTGTAAATAAATACATAATGGAATTTGATCATCTCACATCTAATATCCTTGATTTAGCCCACCAGGACCTCTAGTTTTCACATTTAAAATAAGTATTCATTTTTTGTGCATGATCTTGAAATCATGAAATATGGGGTGATTTCGACTAATTGTAACTGTGAACACCAGTAGGCAGTTGATATGTGAGAAGTAAAATTAATCTCCACTCCCTTCCCACGTACACACATTCACTCTCACCCTCTAGCACATGAAACAAGACCTGATGGACTTGTGCTGTGCATCACTGAGCCATTCCTATCTTAAGAAGTCAATTTCCACAGCTTTTTTAATCTTGGAGCATATAATTACAGGACATCAAAAGGCAACAGGGACCCAGAGGTGAATTGAATTATTGAAAAAACAGAAGCAAAGAGGGCACAGAGAGCTATTATGTGGATTCACACTAGATTCACACTAAATTCACCAAACTTAAGGGTGCTAAGAAATGCAAGCATTTAATTCAGAAGACAAATATCCTCTTTCATAGTCCTTGAGGAAACATGTTTTTTTTCCTCTAAACCTTCTGAAAGTATTATAGTTATGATAGAAAAAAGTTAAAAGCATAGAACAGAGTACAGGCTCTTTAAAAAAAGGTATGTTTATTCGGGTTAAAGTTTAAACAATTTATCTGTTAAAACTGTTACATATACTAGGTGGTTTATTTGTTTTTTTTTATTTTAATCATTGTTCAAGTACAGTTTTCTCCCTTTTACTTTTTTTTTTTTTTACTCCCAATTATTTGTTTTCTAGTGAGTTTGTCCCAATACTTTAATGGAAGGAGATGGAGAATACAGTGAGGCACAACTGGGGAGTGAGTGGCATGTGGGTGGGCACAGAAGGTGGGGGCTTGGAAGGATTTAAAGATTTTTTAAAATCTATTTTTAGAGGTAGGGGAAGGGAGGGAGCAAGAGAGGGAGAGAAACATTGATCATACATGCCCCAATCAAGGACAGAACTCACAATGCAGACATGTGCCTTGATCAGGAATCTGACCGGGACCTTTTGCTTTGTGGGACAATGCCCAAGCCACTGAACCACCCCTGTCAAGGCTGAAGGTTGGAAGGATTTAATACTGGGTCACCTGGCTCAGTCCAGTGCTGTTTTTTAAATTACAACCTTAGGTAAGACATTATTAAGAACATTGAGCCCTAGCTGGTGTGGCTTAGTGGATTGAGTTCTGGCCTGCAAACCAAAGGGTCAATGGTTCAATTCCCAGTCAGGGCACATGCCTGGGTTGCCGGGCAGGTCCCCAGCTTGCGGCACGTGAAAGGCAACCACACAATGATATTTCTCTCCCTCCCTTTCTCCCTCCCTTTCTCTGAAAATAAATAAATAAAATCTTTTTTAAAAAAAGAATCTTGAAACATTTGTCAGCATTAGAAACTTTACTTTCAAATCCATGAGCCAAAGAAACAAAAAGCTAGAATGAAACATTGTTCATTCTAGTTGATAAATAGTATACGAGGAAGATGTCATCCTGATATCAAATTTTAATAATGAGTGGACATTTCTTCCCATGAAAAATAAGGAGGGGAAATTCAGCGCATTCTTTTCATGTTTTCATTTTTTGCCTTAAACCATGTCAAGAAACAAATGCAAGACCCATGCAAACATCCTATGCTGTTGTTCACCAAAAATAAGATTATTTTCTGGAGTGACACATTTCAAAGTGCTGCTTTTACAACTTTTCTTAATAGCAGAAGTAACCACTATTTTTGAAGAAGAAGAAAGCAAAATATGCCAAACCTCAAAAGTCGTGAAGTCATCTAGGCCTGAGAGGTTTACCTCGCAGTTACCCACCTACTTCCTTCTCTCACCCGAAGACTGGGAATAAAGTTTGTTGAGTATTTTCCAGACAGCATTTTTCACTTCTTTGTTCCTAAGGCTGTAGATCAAGGGGTTCAGCATGGGAATCACCACAGTGTAGAACACAGATGCTATTTTGTCCATAGACTTGTTGGAGCCAGGCTGTAAGTACATGAAGATGATCGAGCCGTAGAAGATGGACACTGCTGTGAGATGGGACGCACAGGTGGAAAAGGCTTTCTTCCGTCCTTCAGCAGAACGCATCCTTTGAATGGTGATGTATATGAAGAGGTAAGAGATGAGGATGACCAGGAGGGTGAAAAAGACATTGAAGCCAACAACACAGAAGACAACCAACTTGCTGATGTGTGCATTGGAGCATGAGAGAGCCAGGAGTGGGGGGATGTCACAGAAAAAATGATCAATCTCATTAGAACCACAGAAGGAAAGTCTAAAGGTATCTGCAGAGTGGATGGACGCGTTCAGAAAGCCACAGATGTAGGAGCCAGTCGTCAGGAGGGTGCACACACCTGTCGTCATGGTGCTGGTATAATGAAGAGGCCTGCAGATCGCTGCATGGCGGTCGTAAGCCATGGAGGCCAGGAGGTAGCACTCGACAGTGGCAAAACCCACAAAGAAAAATAGCTGAGCAGCACAGCCATTGTAGGAGATGACTTTGTTCCCTGACTGCAGTGCAGCCACCGTCTTAGGGGCTACGGCTGATGAGTACCCCAGGTCCACAAAGGACAGGTTACTGAGGAAGAAGTACATTGGAGTGTGGAGGTGGGAGTCTGCATGGATGATCACCATCATCCCCCCATTCCCGATCAGAGTGATGAGGTAGATGAACAAAAATACCAGGAGGAGGGGAACCTGCAGACTGGGGTCATCCGTTAATCCCAAGAGAATGAACTCTGTCACCTCGGTGGTGTTCTCCATTGATGTCAGCCTGAATTTACCCTGCTGATGAAAGAAGAGAAGCCAATGAAACTCAGATGTGTGGCAGGAATTTGGGGATGTTATTGTCAGGAACGGGGAGAATTACTCCTTCTCCCCTTCTGTAGTTCTTACAGCTGGGTGAATAATAAAATAATAAGGATGACACAAGACTAGATTAACAGGAGAAATTTAAGACTAGATTTAACACATGTGCATGGGAAAATCACAATATGATGCGGAGATCATAAAATGAAGCTCAAGAAATGATCAGACTAGGCACCTTTTTATACTTTTTCAAACGAAGAGAATAAATTTGTGAGAAGTTGATAGGACAAAGTTAGCATTCATTAGAAAGGAATCTGAGAGAAAACTGTACTTGAACAATGATTAAAATAAAATAAAAAAAGAGAAAGAAATCTAAGCAAGGTTTGAGCTTAAGTAGTAAATTAGTAAAGACTACAGGGTGTGTTTATACAGAGTTTTCTGACTCTGACTTTGGATTTTTTTAGTACAATGAAAGTTTTATACATTAATTTGTATATAAATAGTATTATGCATAAAAACTCATCTTTTTTGGTTATGGAGATAGACTCTCCAAGTCTTTTGTTTTCTAAAGGTCAGCATATTTTAAAAAGGGGAAGAAGATTGCTCAACTAGGCTCTAATAAGTTTGCAAGTACCCAGAACCCTAAAATAACCAGAATTGGTAATAATGCACACATTATGAAAGAAAAATGATTAGTAAATAATAAGTTATTCTTTTAAGAATGAGTTATGATACCAACATTGGCATTAGTTTAGCTCATTCTTCTATGTTTTTAAAAGTCAGTATCAGTAAAATGGAATAAACCCCAGATATAAAGCCAGGACACCTATGTTAAAAGCTCAGCTGCACTTCAAAGAGCCTTTATTAATGAATTTGCACTCTGGATTTTTTTCTTAAGGTTTTTAAAAAATATTTTATTTATTTATTTTCAGTCAGAGGGGAAAGGAGGGAGATGGAGAGGGAGAGAAACATCAATGTGTGGTTGCATCTTGGGTGACCCCTATTGGAGACCTGGCCTACAACTCAGGCATGGGCCCTGGCTGAGAATCAAACAGGTAACCCTCTGGTTCCCAGGCCAGCACTCAATCCACTGAGCCACAGCAGCCGGGGCTGGATTTCTTAACTGTTGTGATCAGGTTGTCTCTCAGCCCGTGGGAGCAGAGAGGGCACCCATTAGGCATTTAGAGAGACACAAGAGAGTCAGAGAGCTCCTCCTGCTCTTGCTGCTTCTCAAATCACTTCAGTTTGAAATAATCAATACGCTATTGTGGGATATCTTGGGGCATCCCGCCCTGGGCTCTGACAACATAAAAGTAGACAGTGTGTGTGTGTGTGTGTGTGTGTGTGTGTGTACAGAGAATGTTCTTTGTGTAAGGCACATGCTTGACCTTTCCATTATATAATAGCATTTAATCCTGCTAGATAGATGCTAGTATGCCTATTTTATAGATGAGAAAACCAAGGCTTGGGGAGCTTAATATTGACCAAAACAACCTAATTAGTAGAGGTCAGACTCAAAGTTCACAGCTTTGGAATTCAAGGCTCATGCAGCTTGAATTTTTCTACTTGTTCACAACATATAAAACAACTTATGATGGGTCTCCTAGCATAGTTTTTAAGATTTTGTTTATTCAATATTTAAAAAATAAAAAAGAGGACAGTATAAAGTAACAAGTATAAATCCCCCATTCCTTGTCATCTTATTTCACTCCCAAGCATATAGCCTCTATGGAGTTTTCCTGACACTTTCCTATGCAAGTATAATTACATGGCATTAATCATAATAATAGTTCACTATATCCCAGGCACTGCTCCAAGGGCTTCACTTGTGGTTAACTCATTTAATTCTCACACCAACTCATTGGTTTTGTGCGATTATTTCCCTCATTTTACATAAGGAGTAATTGTACAGATGAAAATACTCCACTCTCTCATTCCCAATTTGTCACTTTCATAAACAATGCCCCATAGTAGAAAATATGCAAACAGAGCATTTTGCTTTTTCATTAGATTGTTTGCAGCTGTCAGTCTATGTTATATTTGGTCTCCTTTTTCTGGCTGCTATCTGCTCCTAAAATGTAGTAGCTTTTAGATGGGGACTAGAGAGCTATTACCATAAAATAGTAATAATAATAAAATAACATAACTACTTCCAAAGTCACATAACTGGTAAGTGTTGGAAGTGGAATTAAAACCTGAGTCTGTCTGATATTAAATCCAAAGCTCCGAACTGCACCAGGTAATGCCTTTGTGAGTTGATCTTTCAATAGTGATTTCATTGAAATTCATATTTATGTATTTACATGCAGACAGATATATCTCCACCTCCTATTAGAAGTCTTTGTCATTGATCCCGGTTATAAGTCAGTCCTCCCTTCTCTGCTTCCTCAAAGCACTGGAGTTTCGGTTGATTACCCCATGATTTGTTGGACAACCACCCAGCTCCAAAAAGGGTCCTAAACCCCTTGGGACAGAGACTGTTTTCATCCCCTCTGGCTCACCCAGCCTGCCACAGCCCATTGTACACAGAAATAAATATTTGATTAATTGAATCAAACATCAATGGCAAAGGGTTTAAATAATTGTTCGTGCGAACTCTACAACAAACAGCTGATTGTTCTCTTGTCTAGCTGGATCCCTGTTTCCTGCCAAAATACTAGCTTAGACTTGTGGTATGAGAAATATTCAGAAGTAAAGTGAGAGTGAGGAGGGGCAGGCCTGCAGAACGGCTGACGTCCTAGTTCTAGGGCACTGTCTGTCTCCCTTGTGTTTACAGGCTCTGGTGTCCCTGGTCACGGAGTGACTGGAAACAGGCTGAGACCAGGGAAGAGGGGGAAGGTGTGGAGAAAGGAAGGCGAGAAACAAGGGACTAGAAGGGAAAAAATGCTTCAGCTGTTTGACCTTGGCTTACCTTGGAAAGCAACTGATGTGCTCGGATTGGTAAGGAGCCTTTTTCATACCACAAAAAACGGGGGTAGGGGAAGCCCCAGCTGTCCCGCCAGGACAATGAGTACGCAAGCATTGGCTGGTGTCCTAAGAACTGGCTCAGCCAGCTGGTGAGCCACTGCCGGTCAGGAACCAGCACAATGTTCCACGGCTTGTTCCCAACATTTCACCTTGAAAACAATGCTCCAGTGAATCCCCTTGCTCATGTCTTCTCTTTTTCCTGGGATAAACTCCTAGAATTGTGTATTTTTTATCCGCTTCTTGCCTATTCGTCGATTTCCAACCAATGATCTACCAATGAACTTTCCACCCAACAGGGCTTTATGTCACATTTATCCAGTCCTTTTGATTTTTTTTTCCTTTGGACTTTTGCCATGTGCACTACTCTCTAATCTGACAGACATCGTCTCCTATCATCTGTGACAAGTAGTTTCCTGATCTTCCCTATCAGGAAGCTGGGGTATGGTGTGCCCTTCAAGGTCACACAATTACTTAACTGCAATATCTACACGATGCTACAGGGCAGAATTTCTCAACCTTGACTCTACTGATATTACAGACAGACAGCTCTTTGGTTGGATGTGGTGTGAGGGACAGGGGAGGGTGTCCTACGTATTGTAGGATGTTTAGCTGTATCCCTGGCCTCTGTCCACTAAATACCAGTAACACCTCCCTTCCCCAGTTGTCACAACCAACATTGTCTATAGACACTAGCAAATGTTCCCTGGGGCAGGGACAGGGGACAGCAACAACCGTGTCCCTGATTGAGAACCACTATTCTAGAGTTCATAAAACTCCGTTTTCACTTCTTCACGTAGTCATAGCAATTCCACAAGTTACATATTTTGTATAATATATTTTACAGCATACTTATGTGTTTTCTATCTATGTGAGATAATGTAGCTAGTTCAAGGTCTAGAGTGCCAGCCTAGCATTGCTGCTCATTGGTGGGTGAGTCCGGGAAGGGAAAACTAGCTGCCCACTACTGTGGGTCTTCAGCTAAAGCGATGTTCGCCCTCCTGCCTCATAAAGCAACCTCTTCTCCAGCACAAGGTGCAATAAATGACCTGGGAAAACTCCAAGAATAGCAGTCATGGATTCTGAATTGTATTCCAAAACACCTTCTCAAATGCTTATTCAATTAATTTCCTTGGTTAAGACTGACCACCCAATCACATTCACCTAAGCTGTAGGTCTGATTGCTAACAGTTATCACACACTTCCTATGTGTGTGATAGGGTTGCCCCCTTCATACATCAGCAATTAACACTCAAGGCAGTCTCTATGTCCTCTTCATGGACAACTCTTTCCATTATGCATTGGAAAAGTCACATAACAGTGACCGCACTGTTAATAAATGTGTCTTGCCCTGGCTGGTGTAGCTCAGTGGATTGAGCGCAGGCCTGCAAACCAAAGGGTTGCTCGTTCGATTCCCAGTCAGGGCACATGCCTGGGTTGTGGGCCAGGTCCCCAGGAGGGGATGTGCGAGACACAACCACACATTGATGTTTCTCTCCCTCTCTCCTTTCCTTCCCCTCTCTATAAAAATAAATAAAATTTTAAAAAATCTCTCTTTAAAAAAATAAATAAAAATAAAATAAATGTGTCTGGATTCAGTGCAGCAAAGAGAAATCTGGAATCACGCAGAGAGAGGAAAGGCTTCTTTTGTTCAGCACCATCCTGAAGGGTTGCAAGGCCCTCCGCCCAAATCTTGCGGCTTCTGCTGCTGGTGCATTTCCTCCCACCCACGTCCTCCCAAGGCCAAGCTTTGCGGCACGGGCTGAAAATAAATATCACATGGAGCCTTGACAGAACAAAGGCATTTTCTTAAATGTTTAAAGATAATACATGTTAAAATGCTTTATTTAATAACAAATGAGACACTGCTGAAAACTGAGAACATTACATCTTAGGGGTTATAGAAGTCTCCCCCACCAAAATAGATAGTATGGAAATAAAAGTTCTATTAAAATTGTTTCTAAAGAGACTTGAACAATTTCCCCCCAGCCATCACATCTCATGTGGGGAGGTGCAAAGAAGACGCTCAACAGAAAACTATTAGACTAAATTCCGTGACAAAAGAGACGAGGTCTGTCACTGTTTTGTGAATCAGCATCATTCACAGCCTGGACTAGTGCCAGGCACAGAGCAGACTTGAAAATATTTAAGTGAACGGATGGACAAGAAACTCAACAGCTGAATTAGAGGAATGGCTTACTGCTTATTAGCTGTGGGACTATAAGAAAGTCAATTCAGTCCATTTCTTTCCATCAATAGAGGATTAGTAAGATCAAATATGGAAAAAAGAATCAAGCCACTGTGTGGCCAATGGAGGGTACTCAGTACTCACTAATTTATTTATCTTATTATTAAACTGCTGGTTGACCATATGAACTTGGTTCCTGGATTGTATTAACACCAGCTGATAGCACCATTCTGTCTGGCAATGACTATATCCCTTTCTGTTTAAGGAAACGTGACCTGAAATGACCTGTGGGAGGCTCACTGCATCTCAATTTTTCACGAGACGTGGCAGAGGAGAGCGGGGAAAATGGAACGGAGTCATTGTTACACTGACTTCTGAGCCCTGCTGTCCTAGGCAAACCCATCATTTCCACCCACCGTGTGAGGAATGCTGCTTTTAGAAAAGGTCAGGGAAAACATACCTGGTACCTTGGGAACTGTGAGGTCTCAATTCAGACCTGACTTCCAACTACTGGACTTTTTGAAGTCCGAAAAAGAAAAAGAAAGGCTGTTTGGTCTCTGAGGACCTCAGATTTCAAAGAGCAAAAAAATGTCCTGAGGCCGTGTGAGAAAAATGCAAAGGCATTTCAGCTGCTGTGGCAGTTGGTTGGGGAGCCTGAGTGGAAGCTATGGAAGAACAGTGCGGGAGGTCTGAGGGCCAGGGTGGGGGGAAGCTGTCATCTATGTGGATTCGGGGTCCCCTGGAGGGGAGGTCCCTGGGGTCTCAACGCCAAGGCAACCCAAGGTTCAGTGACAGTCAAGCAAACAAGCAAACGAGGGGTTTCTTTCCTGAGGGAATGAAACATTATTACATCACGGAAGAGCCTAGGAGGCTCAGGGGAAACCCCTTCTTCAGGCTAAAATGATCGATGACCAAGTCCCATCAGAAAAGGCCTTCAAAGGGGCTGGAGGGTCTAACTACCCGCCCCCTCCCCCCCGCCCACTTCTGCCCACAGAAAACTTCCTGTGAGTATTGGGATCTGGCTCTTTCTCTAAAACAAAATGTGGAGAAATTTTACAACATCAAATATAGATGATCCACATCAGAATCACTACTTTGCCCTCTCTGACTAAAGAGCCCCAAGATCCAAGGAGCTTTGTGGATCAAAACATTTTCAGAAAAAAAAAATTCCCAATCAACTTGGTTTTGAATAAATTTTGATCTAACACGGAGCTTACAGAAAGTAAAAGATTCTGTTTCAGCCTCCACTGAACTGTCACACATCGGATGCCTTCTGTGTTTCAGCCCTTGTGAAGTGTGTTCGTTCACTTAATGTTCACACGCATCTATGAGCAGTGTATACAGATGTGAAAGCCTCAGTATAAACCCAGCCCTCAGATCTTGGTTTTTAAAAACGTGTTTCAGTGAAAAGAACCAGGACTCCTTGGAGAAGGGACTGATTCTAGGACCAGAGCAGCATGTACAGCAGAGCGACCTGGAGCATCTTGTAGTTCAGAAAGTGAAGAGATGGCGTTCAAGTCTGACCGACTCAGACTTTCACACTGTGCCCTCCTGCTCCTGCTATCGCCAGTCAACAGAGACGGGCAGGGGTGCTCTCCGGATCCTGAAAAGGGTCCTGTGTGCACGGGGATTCACAAACATGTGTTCCAGTAAAGGCAGCTACAAAAGCGAAGCTTATTGACCCTTTTTTTTTCTTTCATAAAACTGTTTTCATGGAAGAATTTCCTGTTAGAATAAATTATTTTTTAAATGAAAGAAAAAAAAAAGAAGGGATCAAGTAGGGGGCAAGCTAGGTGGTAGGAGGCCAGGGATATTTCTGTACCATTCTTGGAATTTTGTAGCATCTAATAACCTGACCCCAGAGACTAGATTTCCTCCTTGTCATTGTAGAGGATCAATACAACAACCAAGGAAAGACTAAAGAGAGGAAGAGTGAGAAAAAGAAGAAGAGAGAAATTAAAAAAAAAAAGGAGAATAGAGAAGAAAACCAAAGAGGAGGAGGAAAGAGAAGTGGGAGGGGGAGGGTAGACGAAGGGAAAAAAGAGAAAACTTCACCTGTAGCTTCAACACCCTAACAACTGAGACAATGTAGCCCAAACATCTGGCTCTGTAACATAATTTAGTACTCTTATTTATCAGTGTTTACCATCAAAAAAAATTAAACAGTTTATGGATAAAGACTATTAACATGGTACCTCGAAATGGTCCTGAATTTGGGCGAGTGAGTGGCCTAGAATGTTACCTACTAAAAGGATAACTTAAATCAGTCGTTAATCTCTTGAGCCTCGTTGGTTCCTCAGAGCACTTAAATTATCTTCTTTCTTTTTCCAAAAGACCTTTCCAAAGGTTCTTCATTCCTGGGGGAATACTTCCACCTTGACTAATCTGGATCCTTCATTGTTTGTCTCCTTATAAAATCAAATAGTGACTTTACAAGTTGGTATGCGCTGAAGTTTTAGAAAAATAAAGAAAGGAGAGGCCAATTTTGACTTTTGGGTTAGTTCAAGGCTAGATGTCAGTATCTGACCATCCATCTTCGAGTCAATGCTACCACCTAGTGGTCATTTTGAGACTATCATGCGATGAGCTGTTTCTGGTGGTGTGGTAAGGGAAAAAATGAGCGTTTGTCTTTCTCGGAGGCACTGACCAGTACGTTCATAGAGGAAAAATGCTTTGGACTTAGAACAGGAATCAAGAAGATGCTAGTCTGTCTAAAAACGTTAATTTCGTGGACGCCTAGGAGGTCAGCACCTTTTCAGACCTAAGAGATCATTAAGTGTTAAGGAACGCAAGACACCATAGCCCAGAGGTGACAAGTACCGTCCCAGGGGCCAGGTGCATGCATTCAGATGCAGCTCTCCCTTCTAGCCCCTGGAAGGCAGTACAAGCCACTTAGCTTCTCCGTGTCTCTCTTTCTCATTACAGGTTTTTTGTTTGTTTTTGGTTTTTTTTTAATTAACTAAGCTAATAAATGTAAAGTGCTTATAATAGTGAGCACTGTATGAATATTGTGTTGTTTTCCAAATATCTAACTAGATCAAGGAATGAGCTGAGATTCACTGAGGCGAAGTGATCTGCCTAAAGCCATGCAGCTGATTAGCGGCATAATAGAAACCCGCGGCTCTAAGACTTCTGGCTTAGTTCTATTTATTAATTTCCCCAGAATTCCCTGAACTTCTGTTGACTCCTCAGCTTCCATTCAGGTATCTGCATTCTCTGTGGATGACATCCTCATCTGCTTTACTAAGTTTGGGGTTAAAGTTAACTTCCCCTCAACCTCTCCATTTAACTCCATCTCACCTTCTGGTCTCAGGGCCCTCCCTCTTCTTTTCCTGCCCCTCCAAAGCACTATTGATCTTACCTATACTTACTTCGGTGAGATCTTACAATAGCAGTTAGTCCTTGTTCTCTGTACCCTCCTTTACTCGCTCCTACCAGATTTGCCCCCAACTATGCTTGTTACCCATCTCTTCCCCCAAAACCCTCCAAAGGCTTTCTCCCACCACAATATATCCTATGTGAGTATCCTTCCTTCTACCCTCAAAACTATCAAGAGCATTATCAATTATGCATCATCTCCCATTCTGTCCTCAGTCCACCGCAAGGAAATCTCAACGATTTCCACCCTCATTCTATTGAAACAATATTCAGAGATCACTCCAGAGCCAGCTTCACAGATGTGCACCCGGTGTGGTCACACAGGGCCTCCTGCTCAGAAAGGCCCCATGGTTGGGTTTCATGCTTTGCACTTGACATCTTCAAATTATAATCTTATCCTTGCATCTCTGTTTTGCAAGAAAAATCCAGTTTGGCTGTCACCGTCAGTATTTAACTAGAAAAGGGGAGCCAAGGGGCTTAGACATTGAACTGGATAAAATGAGGAAACTAAGCCTGCTTTCTCGCCAGGAAGCTACAACTTCACACCCCAGGAGATTACAACATTTTTCTGCCAAGAGGATTAACAATTCTCCCTTCCCCACTCTGGTACCAGATTGCCAAGTGGGAGTAGGGGTGAGGCAGGCATGTGTGCAACAGAAGTCAAAATGGTGCAGGGGGAGGTGCTGGACCAAAGAGGCCTGTCAGTCTAGCCTGGAGAAAGAAGAGATTGGTTGGAGGTGGACCCACCCAAAGTATGTGAAAGCTTTGGAGGTTCATTGGTCATTCTGAAAGAGCATCTGGCCCATGCCAAATCCAAGCTAATAGAATCCCAGGGGAATGAAGAAGCTCTCTATCTCTCTCGCCTGGGTAACCCACACTCACCCCATGTGTTTGCATGTCCTCTCTCCATGGCTCCCAGGGGCGTCCAACTCCACAGGTGTGGCTCCAGGAGGAAGCCTGAAACGGACTATAGCTGGAAACGCACACTAAGTTAGCTGGATGCTGGACTGAACTACACTTCAATATGGAGTACAAACTCCAGGTGGTGGCCTTCATTCTGGCCCTACTGAGGACAAGATTGGTTTTTTTCAATGGCGAGATGTACAGAGATGGGACATCAGAAACTCAGGGGACAGCTTCTATCTCGATGCACATAAACCGTGCCACACCACAATCTCCATGTGTGGGTCCTTGAAATGCTTTCTCATGGTCCCACGGAAGAGCCTGATTCCCACCCATGACAGGACAGTGGAGTCTGTATAGGACGCTTGGAACCTCAGCTCATGCGTGGTCACACCTCCCGCTGGCTCCCATTCTCTCTCCAGTCCCTGGTGTTTAAACTGTGACGACTTGCTTGTCGCCTACAAGGTTATGTGTAACCACTCCAGCCTGACATCAAAGCAAACTACCTCCGACCAACTTTTCCAGCTTTATTTTTCTTTATAATCACTAAGTATCTTACTTTCTATCCACACGCACTCAAAAGCACCTACCACCGTGTTTGGCACATCGTAGATCCTCAGTAAACAAATTCCTTTCTCGACCTACCATTCCAAGCATGTTTTCCCTTTTGCCTTATTTCCTGCCATTCCCTCAGGTTAGAATGCCACAGATTTTTTTTTAAATTGAACTTTTTGAAGTGGCATGAGGTAGACACAAACTAAAGCTGTCTCTACCATGAAGTTTTTCTGAGGTTACAAAAAAATCTATGTGTCCTATTGAACACTTTTCTAAATTGCTTCATAATATTTAGTTCTGTCATTTTCTGTCTTTTTTTGTTTCTTTTCCTAGAACCTATACTTCTGTTTCTCCCAATCCATTTCCCTACTCTCCACACCACCCTGACCTCTATTGCAGGGAAGAAATGACCCTGTGTGGACAAGCTCACATTAGGACTGAATGTGTGTCCCTTCCTAGACTGTAGCTCCTTGGGGACAGAGACTGTGTCTCACCCATCTTAGGCTTTCTCCTGGAACCTACAACGCTGTCTGTAGACAGTGTGGTCCTACTGAATTATGTTAATCCCCTTTGGATTCTCTGTTGAGTAAATCGAACTAGCCCCAGACAAGTCACTTAAAGAGCTCACTTAAGAGAAATTTACAATATTTGTCCTTAACTCACCAAACTAGCCTTTCTAATCACTATATGTGGTCATTTTTTTGTTTGTTTGTTAGCTTGTTTTTGTTTTTAAATCATGGTGTGCTTTTCATAAGGAATAGAAAAGGAATTATCTGTTTGTAACCCTTGAGGGTTTATTTGTTAGTAAAAAATAAAAAGGAACAGTTTAGACTGGTGCTTTGAAACACATGGCCCTCCCACCTTTGCAAAGGAAGCCAGCACCCATCAGCTGTATCACAGCTCATTTACGTATGTAAATACAGAACAACCATTCTTATTCCTAGGGGTAACACTCTCACCTGAGCTCTCACTGTCATCTGTCTTCTTCAGAACCTGGTTTAAACAACTTATCATGTAAATCTTCTTATGTATCTTTATCTTCATCATAAGTATCCAATATCTCCATCTCCGTGACTTTCTTCCTTTCAGTACACAAACATCCAAAAAAACTTCTCAACTCTGATTATCCTTAGAGCTATCTTTCTAATGTACTTTTCTTTTTTTACAGAACATTTCAAAAGAAATGTTCATGTTCACTGAATGAATGAACAAATGATCAAAATCCTCATAAGTTAACAGTACTAGTGAGCAACAGAGCTGGGATGGACCCCACACCTGAAGTTAAGACCCACATCATAAAGCCTTCCTTACCTTTCAACTACAACTCCAATACGTTGGTCCAAATGAACCACACTGAGGCATTAACCCTGACTTAGTGTGTTAACTAGAAGAAAATGGATTTACTACTCAACAAACAGAAATGTTGGGTCATGGAGGCCAACATGAGTATCATCTATACAGATATGTTCACTAAGACACAGCCAGAGATCACTCCTCAACAAATAGTGTCTGTGACTGCTAATGTTAACAAAATGATTATTTTCGGGGAGACTTCTGGTCAAGGTGGAGGTATAGGTCAACACACTTCACCTCTTCATGCAAGCACAAAAAGGAACTGTCAGAAAATCGAACTGTATGGAAGTCTGACAAGCAAGGACTTAAGGAAACCACATTCATCCAGATGAGAGACGGAGGTGCAGAGAAAGGGTGGAGAGACAAGGAGACACAAGAGGTGGCAGCAGACTAGGCATGGGCGGTCCTACATTCTTGTGTGGTGGATAAAAATCGGGAGGTATACCTTAGGAACAAGCTATCCCGGCCCTGGGCCAGATAACGCAGCCCAAGGTTCCAGCACCAGTAAGACAAATCTGGATAACTTCTGGATGTAAAAACCAGTGGGGATTGGGGCAGCAGAAGAAACTGCTGGATTTTCAAGAAACTTCACTTAAAGGACCTGCCACAGTCTTAAAATATATGCAAACCCACCCACTCTGAGATTCAACACCAGGGCAATAGCTGGAAGGGCATCAGTCACATATGGGGAGTGGGTGAAGTGACTGGAAACAGGGTGAGTGCCCAGCAAACCCCCAGAAGCCAGGTAGCAGCACAATCCCTTCTCCAAGCCCTCACCGCCCCCCACAGAGCCACAAAGCGGTGAAGCAGGTTGCCCCACCCAGGTGATTACCTAAGGCTCCACCCCACATAATTTACAGGTGCCTTTTACAAGGAGTCAAAGTACCTCTACTTAATACACAGAAACAAATACAGGGAGGCTGCCAAATGGAGGAGACAAAGAAACATGGCCCAAATAAAAGAACAGAACAAAACCCCTGAAAAAGAACTAAATGAAACAGATAGCCAAGCTATCAGATGCAGAGTTCAAAACACTGGTGATCAGGATGCTCAAAGAACTCACTGAGTATGTCAACAACATAAAGAAGAAATCAAGGCTACACTAAGTGAAATAAAGAAAAATCTACAGGGAACCAACAGTGAAGGGAAGGACGCCAACATTCAAATCAATGATTTGGAATTAAGGCAGAAATGAGCACCAACCAGAACAGAAAGAAGGAACAAGAATTTTAAAAAAAATGAGGATAGTATAAGAAGACTGTGAGACATCACTAAACATGCCAACCATAGGAATTCCAGAAGGAAAAGAAGAGCAAGAAATTGAAAACTTAGTTGAAAAATAATGAAAGAAAACTTCCCTAATTTGGCCAAGTAAATAGATATACCAGTGCAGGAAGCACGAAGAGTCCCAAACAGGTTGGCCCCAAAGAGGACCACACCAAGACACATCATAATTAAAATCCTAAATGTAAAAGATAAAGAGAGAATCTTAAAAGCAGCAAAAGAAAAGCAGAGAGTTACCTACAAAGGAGTTTCCATAAGACTATCAGCTGATTTCTCAAAAGAAACTTTGCAGGCAAGAAGGGACTGGTAAGAAGAAGTCAAAGTGATGAAAAGCAAGGACCTACAACCTAGATTGCTCTATCCAGCAAAGCTATCACTTAGAATTGAAGGGTGGATAAAGTACTTCCCAGACAAGGTAAAGCTAAAAGAGCTCATCATCATCATCAAGCCATTATTACATGAAATATTGGAGGGACTTATATAAGAAAAAGAAGGTAAAAATATTAATATTAAATAGGTGACAAATTCACAACTATTAACAACTGAATCTAAGATGAACTAACTAAATATGTAAGCAAACAACCAGAATAGGAACAGAATCATAGGTGTGGAGATCATTTGGAAGGTTATCAGCTAGGAGGGGGAAGGGGAGAGTGGGGGAAAAGGATTAAAAAGCATAATCAGTAGGTACAAAATAGAAGGGAGCAGTTAACAATAGTATAGGAAACAGAGAAGCCAAAGAACTTACATGCACGACCCATGGACATGAACTAAGGGGTGGGGATTGCTGGAGGGAAGGGGACTACTGGGATGGGGATGGAAAAAGGGAGAAAAATTGGGACAACTATAGTGACACAATTGATAAAATACACTTAAAATGATTATTTTGGAGAAGAACGAATTTGCATCCTTCAGAGCAGAATATGAGAAAAAACACTTGAAGAACGCCAGATAAAATAATAGTAATGGGTAAAGTGACCAAAATCTGAACAGTTGCCAAATCAGACTTCAAACTAGAAAAGGTCAGAGTGAAAGCATCGCAATTGTTGCTCGGAAGGAAGTGCTGCAAATGAGGACAGGAAAGCTGGCCCTCATCTAGACAGACAGGAAGACAGACACCGAGGTTGCTGGCCTCCAAACCAAATCTCTCTTTACACAAGCTTGATAACATTAAATATTTGATTGGGGTGTATATTTACAGGCCTAACAGTAGGTCTGGGATTTTTATCACCTGTGGATATAATAAAATGTGGCGACTTAGGGATTAGTTAAGAGCGAAACCACCCAGCTGGAGATCAGATGTGGAACTGTAACTTTGCCTGTGTATTCTTTTAAGTAATTGGATTATAATTCTTTAAATTTTGGAGAGAACTGTGTCCCCACAAAATTTTGTATGTGAAACCTTAATCCCAAATGTGTCTGTATGTAGAGATTGGACTTTTAAAAGGGGTAGTAAAGGTTGAGCGAGGTCCTGGGGTAGGGCCCAATCCAATAGGACGGGTGTCCTTGCAATAAGGGGAAAAGACGCGGGAGGGACACAGAGGGAAAGGCCGTGTGAGGACACAGTGAGAAAGCAGCCATCTGTGAGGCAAAGAGAAAGACTTCAGGAAAAACCAAACCGCATGACACCTTGATCTTGGACTTTCAGCCTCCAGAACTGTGAGAAAATAAGTTTCTGGTGTTTAAGCTCCTCAGCCTGGTATTTTGTGAAGACTGCCCTAGCAAGCAATACAAGTAACAGTGGGGATAAGAATTTTCTTGGTAATTTCCCTTGAATTATGGTTAGGCCATGGAAAATGCAGTGAAAATGACTGCATTGGACGCTTCCTGAACTTTTTTTTTTTTTCCTATGGCTTTGCTCCGTTAACCAAAGTTAGCTGCTTTCTATCTGTGGGAAGCAGCTCACTGGATGGATTTCCTGTGCCGTGGAAATCATTCACTGTGGAGCGTTACTTTGTCAATGTGTTGCTGCGAAGGAAGATTATGAGCTCAAACTCGAGCTCTTCTCCTAATCTCCCAGCATTTTCAGTTCCGTCGGCTTTCATCCTGAGCCTTAAAAAAGATTTCTAAAATCATCCCGAGACAACTACAAGCCTGCTACAGTTTCACAGTCTCCATGGAAATGCTCGAGATGGAGGCAAACTTGACTTCTTCCCTTATCTCTTGGACTGTGCTGCTAATGCCTTTCATGGATGGTTCTTGGCAGTTTACAAAGCCCTTTCTCACTTTTATCTTGGTTAATCCTCACAAGAAGCCGACGTGGGAAATATTATTACCCATGATTAGCATACTAAGAAACTGAAGTTTGGGGAAGATAAATAGCTCAACAGAGGTTAACACAGTTCGTAGGTGGTAGGATCACATTGGAATTTTGCTTTGTCTGGTGCCAAGGCCACTGTTCTTGTCCCTATACCCAGAACAACATAGGCTACAGCAATGGATCCCTGTCCCACCCTAGGACCCTCACTTTTCCTTTAAAAAGTCACCTTGTGGGCTGCATTTCTGAGATATGCTATACATTGTTGTTACAGAACCTTTAAAAAAAAGTGTTCCAGGCAAAGACTGGGCCAACTTTGGTCTGGTTCTAATGTTATCACTAAAATCGAGTGATCTGGCCTATTCATATAATGGATCTCCCCCCCCCCCGCCCTCCCCCACACACAAGTAAAATGGAAATAATAATCCTTGCCCACTCCCTTCCTCAATCCTCTCCATTATTAATTGTGACACTAGATGAAATACATTAAACTCCACAGAGCTGGGAAAATCGTAAAGATTTACAAATAAATGGCTTACCACCCTTTCAAAGTATTGTGGTTACTAGTGATCTGAAGAGCTTCCAAATGGAGATGTTCTTACACGCCGACCCCTTCATAACTGCCCCCCCCCATAACAGGTGCTGTAAGTTCCCCACCCATATCTGTTGGCACGCACTGCTAGGAGCACACTGATGCTTTTGGGCCCCTGTAACTTGCAATAAGGGCTGTCTTAGGCCACAGAAGCATGTCCAGATTGCTTAGGGCAGTGCAGAGGAGGCAGAGGTAGGGGGTGGTTGACATTCCCTGTGTCCTACAACAAATCCCAGAGGTCCTCAAGGATACTGAGCTCCAGCTTGCCGCAGCAGTAACCTATCCCTGAACATGTGCGGAATTGGCCTGCTTCCCTTTGCCCGTCTCATCCAGCCACCTGTGCATCCGGAGTTCCCATCAGAAATAGACTATTGTACGCACATCTTCATCTCAGGATCTGCGTCAAGAAAGATCCAAACTAGGAGACGCTCTCGGATAAGCGATAGCTTCCCCAAGCGGTTAGTATAACAGAAGTAACTGAGTCACAGACACCCGCCACCCACCACGGCCTCCTTCTCCTCGAGAAAGTGTGTTATATGTCACCCTTCTCATTTCCCACGTCCCCTCCTGGGCTAGAAGCTCTGGACATTTCACCGTGTCCGACTCACACATTCTTTTATGTAGCTTATAATATTCTCCCCTCTTATTTACTTCTTTCAAAATTTTCACATCACCCCGGAAAACTTGCTTTCCCTCTAAGCTCCTCACTCTATTTTTAGTCCTCCAATATTTAGTTCACGTCTGAAAATGCAAAAGCACCTGGAGTGAGAAAGTCTTATTTTCCAAGTGTCATCTGACATAGTGAAAATCATCACCTTAAAACTGACACTGAGAAGTGTCCCTGAGATCTCCTCTCAGAATCACTGTAAATGTCTTCTTTCTCTGCTTTGACCTCCTGCACACCCAATTTTCTGTGAGGACCAACTTTGAGGATAAACGTAAATCAGATTATTTTGCAATTTTTAAAATTTTTCTTTTTCTTTTGTTTGCAAGTAAGACATGAAGATGTTTTAAAACTATTTTTTGCCCTGGCTGGTGTACCTCAGTGGATTGAGCGCGGACTGCGAACCAAAGCATCGCAGGTTCGATTTCCAGTCTGGGCACATGCCTGGGTTGTAGGCCATGGCCCCCAGCAACCGCACATTGATGTTTTTCTCTCTCTCTCTCTCTCTTTCTCCCTCCCTTCCCTATCTAAAAATAAATAAATAAAATCTTTTTAAAAAACTATTTTTTACTACAAATGCTCAACATTACAGTAACATTAAAGATTTAATAGTTTTCTATGGGTGAGCACTAGACAAAGTAGCATATATAACATAATTTAGAATGCATTTTTGCATCCTAGAGGATGACAGCACCCTGCCCCCTTAGCAATATTAATAAACATTACTCAACTTTACTAACAAATTGGACAGGAACAAGAAGTTTTTATTCTAAATGCATCAGCTCTCTACAAGATACCTCAAACTTAAAATACAAAGTATTTCATTGTGCTCTAATGTAAAAAGCATTGGGAAGTGATCAGACACTATTTTTGTCTATGGTCATGACACCGCGAACACTCCCGATCTCATCTATCTGGGAAGCTAAGAAGGGTGGAGCCTGGTTAGTACTTGGATGGCAGGTACTAGTTTTGTCTATTTGTTTTTCATGGTGACATGCCATGTACCTTCTGTGCCACTATTCAGTTTATGTGTGCATTCACTTATTCATTCTTTTGCAATACTTTAAGTTGGTAAGAAAGAGAATATATCTGTTGTGCTTACTCAATTAACTGGTGACAGACTTCCAACTCACATCAGTTTCAGCGAAAAGGAGAATTTATTTACGCAGGTAAGTTCTCAGTGTGGGGGTAAGATGCCAATGTGGCAGGATTGAGCCGCTCAAAATAAAGAAGGCATTGCCTCATCATCGTCACTCAGCTGTACTTTCCTCTGTGTTGGCTCCTTTCTCAAACAGTCTCCCCTAAGTGATGATAAAGATGTTTCTCAGCAGCAATGGGTTTTTATTATTCTACAGATAGAATCCCAACAGAATGAGAATACCTCTTTCCCAATCACTCAGCAAAGGTCCCGGGGAGTAATCAATCTCACTGGCTTTGCTAGAGTCACGAGTCTACCCCTGATCTAGTCACCTTGCTCCAGAAGAACAAAATACGCTCACTGGTCAGGCCTGACACTCGTGTCCATTCAGGAGCTAAGGGTAAAGTCAGAGCACCATAAATAACCACATGGACCCAACAAGGGAGAGATGTGGTTCCTTGTGGAGAAGCTAGACTGATACGCTATGATGACTACCAGTATGACTGATACCAGGAAGGATGTGTAAGACAGTGGGGGCGCACTTCTCAGCGTTATTTTTTTCAAAGTCCAAAGGCAAGTAAAGTCCAGATTGTGCCACCTCCTTTAAGTTGAAGTTTAAAGGAAGAAAAATCCTCTGATTTCTCGGTGTGCTCCTTCTCAGCTGTAGAAATTGTTCCATCAGCACCTGAGATCTGAGGCATCTCTCACGGGAATTGGGGGAGTTATCCCAGGCTAAAATGATATTCCTAGTCTTCTGCTGAGATTTGGTGATATACAAACTAGAAAGGGAAGATGGATTATTCTCACTAAGATGCCAGGAAGTCTATGCAATTGTCTAGACTATGAACCTAAACACAATCAGGAGCATCTTCCCACAGGAAATTAATTTAGGCACCATGCGTTTGATTAATTTAGGTACCGCAGGGAGGTGGAACCTCCTACATAAACTGTCTCTTTTCTAAAGGAATAGATTTAGGCATTGCTGCTTCCTGGCAAAGTTACACATTTGCAATGAGTACAACGGCAAGCACTAATTCTTACCTGAGATCTGTTTCTTTCTCATCCAGTGGACCCCAATAGATTTCCAGTTCTCCTTTGAGTTCTGTGTTCTCAGCACTTGCATGCTGCCCCAATGGTGAGTTTTACCTAGTAACAGAGCCTCCACAGTACTGTGGGCACAGACAGTTACCTTTTCAGTCCCATATTTTAGTGGCTGCCACCACTGCCCTTCTTAAGGACTTGTTGATGCCTAAGAATTTTGCCCCTAACAAAAGGTGATATTTCTTCTCATTTATTTTGGCTGGAAGAGCTCGCTTTTCAGATTCTCAGATTGAAGTTGCTTTCTTTTATTTAAAAAATTGTATTTTTAGAGAGGGGAAGGGAGGGAGAAAGAGAGGGAGAGAAACATCAATGTGTGGTTTCCTCTCATGCACCCTCTACTGGGGACCCGGCCCACAACCCACACAGGTGCCCTGACTGGGAATTGAACCGGTGACCCTTTGGATAGTAGGCCAGCACTCAGTCCACTGAGCCATACCAGCCAGGGCTAAAGCTGCTTTCGATGCTTCTTACTGCTGTACTCTGGGGCCTAAGGAAGACCAGTACTCCTGCCTCTTATTATTTTTTTAAAGTATATTTTATTGATTATGCTACTGCAGTTTTCTCAATTTTTCCCCTTTATCCTCCTTCCACCCTTCAACCCACAGCTCACCAACGTCTCCCCCCTTTAGTTCAAAGAAGTCCAAGAACTTATCTTTGCCTCCTGTTCTTTAGACACCATTATTCCTGGCTCTCTTCTACTTTTGAACTCTGTAGAGTTCTTAGGCATGTTCCCTCAGGGCTCGGGGCATATCTATTTTCTTACCTTCTGTATTGCCTTGAAACTCAGAAGACGCTTTAATATTTGTGTTTTCTAACACAGAGTCATAGTCTCAAGATTCATTACCCCCTTTTCAACAATCCCCAGATTGTTTTAAATATTCACATCTCCTCCACCTAGTCCCTGAGTTTTGGGGAACTTAGTCTTGCCCCTCACTCTGGAAATGGTCCGGCTTGGCTTCAGCCAAGCTACACAGTCCATCCCCGCCTCCCCCAAAAGTCACCAGTGGGTCTGTGGCCCAAGCTGGCCCAGTGAGGAGAATCTCAGGACTTTTCTAGCTGAGCTCAAGGAAAGGACTCTTTCTCCCTCTAGTGGTCATGAAGAAGGGAGCACACAGCTGGCAGCCATCCTGCAACCGCAAGAGAAGTTCACGCCAGAACTTGTGTGGAAAATAAACATTATCTTTACCAAAGTATCACCTTGGGAGGTTATATACTTATTTTAATTAATAATTGGCCAGCCCTGGCTGGTGTGGCTCAGTGGATTGAATGCTGGCCTGCAAAGCAAGGGATCGCTGGTTTGATTCCCACTCAGGGCACATGCCTGGGTTGTGGGCCAGGTCCCCAGTAGGAAGTGTGCGAGAGGCAACCACACACTGATGTTCCTCACTCTCTCTCCCTCTCTAAAAATAAATAAACAAAATCTTAAAAAAATAAATAATAATAAAATAAAAAATAATTGGCCGACTAATTGAGAAATTCCTCTTTGAGGATAGAGTTTCCAGTCTACATCATATTCTTTGATATTTGTATCTCTCTATCTGTCTATCTGTCACTGGTGGAAAAGCCCTGGTCTCTGAGGGTAGCTTTTATTTTTGTAGAATCTAGGAGTTACTCAGAATCAAGAATAAACAGGTGATGGGTTTGAGCAGTAGGATTTATGGGTTGTTTTTTTTCAAAAGAACATTTTACTTGCAAGTTATTTTTATTCCTTGTGGCTAAAAACACTAGCTGTGAAGGCATCGTCCTGTTTTGAAAACTGCTATTTATTGTGAGAAGAAGAAGCCTTCACTTCTTAATTGTACTTTAATGAACTCTGGAGTTTCTCTGACGTTTTAAAATATTTAGATCTACTGAAATCTCAAAATAGCAAATTCTTAACAAAAGGTGTTAGCAGTTGAACATCCTTCTTTGAAGGCTAAAACCCCAGGTTCGGTTTGTCAAGTTGCCAAGGCAACCACGAACCGCCACATTAACACCTGCATATGACATCACAGTGTCAAATGCAGTGAGAGGATGTTTAGAAGTTGAACGTCAGTTTTGCTTAGTCTGGTCCTCTCAGCCAACCAAACAGGACATGAGGCCAGATGGCTCCCTAACTGTGTGGCCTCCCACACAGCTTGGATACATTTGAAGTTCCTATTTCACAGAGTGAACTGTTATCACTTCCTTTTAACTTTTGCACCCCTTATCATGCATTCCAACAAATGCGTGCATGTGGAAAATATACATGAAGAGGCACTGTGCCAGAGAACCCAGATAGATGTAGCAAAGCTTGATAAGAATCGTTTAATCTAGCAGTTCTCCAAGAAGTTCTGTGCCCCTACCGATCTAGGCACCAAATCAGTTCTTAAGACGTACCTTTAGTTAAGGAGTTTTCCTCAGTCATGTAATTCATTTTTTAACAAATAATCATACACTCTCCTGAAGACCATGGTAAGAACGATACAGTACAGACCTTCTCAATACCTCTTGTGAGTAAGCATAACTCCTTCGGAAGCTTTCCTGAGGTACGACACAGGACGGTCAGATTCTTTAACAACCCGACTAGCTTTTCTACAACTTTACTTGAAATATTTTTCAGAGGAACAAATAATGAAGTGGAGATTTTTTTTATTGGGTGCTTGGATTTCCTAATCCAGACTGGAAAGTGGTCAAATGGTTTTTTTCTAACCTCTTTCTTCAGCAATGTTCTAAGGACAGCCATCTCGTTTGTCTTCACGAGACGACCGTGACATTGAGGGGGATGCTTTTTTATTTTCAAACAACAGCTTTATTGGTATTTGATGGATACACAAGAAATCTGGACATATTTAGTATGTGCAATTTTACGAGTTTGGAGACATGCATACACATGCAAATATGGATTTGCAAGTTCTTAGGGGAGATCCAGTTTTCCTCTTTCGGTAACAAAGTGATGAAAAGTATTTTAAGAAGCTTTGCCATCTTTGCAAAGGATTCATTTATCTACGTGCAAAAAAGATAAAGTAAAAGAAATGTCATGAACAGGCCCACATTAGTTTTAAAAAGTGAGTGAATAGGAGTCCCTCTTTGTCATTTCTTTTGGTGAAACAAGTGCTAATTGTACGCAAGTGCATGAGAGGTGTGAAACACACTTAATTGCACAAAGTGCCTAGTACACTGATATGAGAAGCAGGTTTATCTACCAAATCATATGACACCGAGTCATTAAAAAAGGAGCCACTTTAATGAGCAATTGTGTCCGCACTCAAAGCTGTCCAGTTAAAATCTACTTCCTCTTGAGAAAGAGAAATACACCCAAGGGAGATGCAAGGAGCTTAAGAATGGTACCCCAGTTCCTCGCAGCAAGGATAAAGTCCGCAGCCATGACTGTGGGAAACTGAGTCACAGGGAAATACAGGAAGCTTGAAAAGGCCAAAGGAGAGAAGATGTGAGCTGGAACATCAGAGGAGTGAAATGTGAGAAATGTGAGAAAAATGGAGAAATGTGAGAAAAGCAGTTGTGAAATGATCATGTGCATGTGGGAGAGATATCTGTGTATGTGCCAGACAGCAGGACCCGCATCTAAATCCAAGTCCCCAGTTAAAAAAAAAACTAACACTGAAATCTGAAATGTAAGGCCACGCGCCTAGTCATGTGACATTTAGACATCCCCTTCCTTGTTCATCACCTTTACTTTCTGTATACGCTCATTGAGCAGAAGGTCAGTAAGAACCAATGTACTCTTTCCTCTCTTGGTTTAAATTTTCTAGCTGATCTGAAGGGTGTGTGGGTCGGCTGAGATTACAGTGAGAAGAGCTTTTCGAAGCAGGGTTTACAATAGATCTTGTCACTCTGTTCCCTGAAGATTCCCTGTGACAACTGTGTCAGGCAGAAAGCACACACGAAGTGCTCGGGATGGAACTTGTGGCCCATGGCACTGATGCAGCGGCCGGTGATGGGCTGCCCACACCCGTAGCAGAGCGTCCCCCGGCGATGGTGGTAATGGAGCTCACAGAAGGGCCGTCCATCCAGCTCATAGAAGGAACCCGTAGAGAAACTGCTGAAGCAGTCCTGGGGGTGGAGAGAAGAGAAAGGAAAGGAATGCAGATGTCAAGAAGATAAAACCTCAGCAAAGTAAAACTTTCAGGCTAGAGATTCCTGCCAGTTAGGTGCCAGTGGCAGGAATTCATGCAGGTCTTTGACAAACGGAGGGGAGAATACGGCCCACTTGCAACACAAACAAGCAAATGCCCACAACAAATGCTCCATTTCGTGTCTTCTTTTGGAAGCCCACACCAGTGCCTCATCCGGAGCTGTGAACCCTCTGAACAGCTCTGCCTCTCGGAGAGGAGAACCCCTGACGTTCCCTAAATCCAGAAAAGTGACTGAGTGTACAGACCCCGCAAACAAAGCACTCTGGATGCCAGACGTTGTCCATGGCTGACAGGTAGTTTTCCAACACTGGGCGGTTGCAGCCACCACACTTGGGTGAGAACATGGCTAAGAAATCCTTTCGGCAGTATGGCTTCTTGTCCTTCTCGTGAAAGCCTGCAGAGAGAAAACCAAGGGTTCACTGTTGCACACTGAGACCTTAAGCCAAGTCAGAGGTTCAAAGGAGGCCAGTGATTTTGAACTCATCCAGACTCAGGGTCCTCATGTTAAAATGGGGCTAAGAATAAATACCTACCTGGAAGGGTGTTGTTATAAGAAATACATGGATAACGCAGGTAAAGTGTTTTGGCATCGTGCCTGGTTCACAGTGAGCACCCGAACAGTGTTAAGGATTATTCCTCCTCGTTGCCTTAGTGCTAACTATTCTGTTGGCCTTGAGCTGGCTAGCCTCATCTTGTCATTCATTAATCAGCTGAAAGAAAAATCATCTTGGTGGAGAGGCATCTCTCCAGCCTGTATCTATCCCTTCATCTTTTTCATTGACTTTATAGCATTCGCCATCATCTGACATCACACCATTATCTGAAATGTCGGTATCTGAAATAGGGCAGACAGTCCCAATGAGGGTCTGTCTTCCTCCACCGGGACGTGAGCTTGGAGAGAAACTAGATTTTGTTGGTCTTGTCACATTGTATTTCCAGTAGCTAAAATAGCACCTGGGGAAAAAAAACTGCCTAATATTTTAAAATAAAGGACTATGGAATATTAACTTCCAAATGGGTGCCAGATCTAAATGTAATAATTCAAATCATACAAATACTTGAATTAAAAATGGATGGGTTTTTCTTTAATCTGGGAATGAAATGAGAACTGTCATAAAATGGCTCAAATTTCAAAAGGAAGTTAAAGATGAATAAATTTAGCTACATTAAAAATATTAATGACCTACCCATGACCAAAAAAACACCTTAAGTAAAGTCAAGAAAAGGACAAACTGAGGAAAATATTTGCTAATTATACCTCAGAGAAATATAGTGAATATAAAGGTCCCTAAATAAATATATGGTTTCAGTTGTTTTATAAAATATATCCTTTTATAAAATATGTAGTGAATCAAGTGGAAACAAATGCACTACATATCAAATTGATGATAAGACCAAAGAAAGGCAATGATTCATTCTAGTACCTTTAACACACAGTATGTTGACTGTAGAATCCTACTGGACGTATTCTAAAGACAAAAAGAACTACAAAGAAATCTTAATGCATCTTGACCTTGACCCTTCTGTGGGACCTGATAGTATTGGCTGAGCCCAAATATCGTAAGTGAACAGCTTTGTAAATATGCAAGCTCTGCCTGTGCCCACTACATGCTCAGTAGATCAGAAAGCAGCTCACCAAGAACATTATTTCTGGAAATCTACTTTGATAGTAGCAGGCAGATTTTTTTTTAAAGGTGGTTGGGGGGTGGGGGACGCAATGGCAGCAGCCAGGGATTGGGACCCAAATCAGGTATCTGTGGTCTTTCCATGGTCCCCCACCACTATTTGATATGCTTTGCCCTGTGCAACTATGTTGTCTTGGAAAAGCAGATAGTTTCACAGATTTCTGAGGCCTATAAATCTACCACTCTAATCATTCTATAAGCTGTCCTGTGTTCTTCTCCCTGAGACACAGACAAGCTTACTTTACTTTTTTTACTTTACCAAAGAATTTTTAGAGTTTGATCAGTACAACAGACTGTGGGAAAGCCTAGTATTTAAGAAAAACAAACCAAAATGCACAACTCTCTTTCTTACTTTTGTGTGGCCCAATATTTCTTAAATGTTTGTGGGCATCCATCACCTGGGGAGTTTATCAAAATGCAGATTACTGGCGGGGCCCCACCCCCAGAGTTTCTGATTCAATAGGTCTGGGATGGGGCCTGAGCATTTGCATTTTGACAAGCCCTCAGGTGATGTAAATGACCCAAAAATGAGCTTGCCCGTAAATCAGCATAGTTATTTGAGGGCAGTTATTTGAGAAAACTGTAAGACATGCCAACTGGCCTAGGGATGACCTTCATCTAGGCATCTTGTAGGGTCATAAGAATGACATAGCAGGGAAGTAACAGCCTCTGTCTGAACTCAGGTGAGTCTCAGGAGAGGAATCAAAAGCAATCAAACCAAACTTGCTGTGATACCCCTGCATTCGGTATCCAATAAATTGAGAAAGTTTCAGCACTTACTTTCCTGGAGGCTCTCTCTGGGGCCAATTACCTCTGGAGGAAGGATGAGAAACACTAACAATTAAAAGTGCCACCGAGAGAGAGGACGAGGCTCTTAGCCAGGGGGGAAATTAGGGAGCACCTGCATGGCCTGGATAATGAACAATTAAAAAGAAAGGCAGGCAATGAGGACCTGGTCCCAAAGGGAGGGTGTTAAGGCCTTTCGTGCTTAGAAACTTGAGCCTTAAAGTGGAATTCCCTGAACTGAAACAAAAATGCAGATGAATTCAATTCCCCGGGAGGCTCAATGGTTTAGCTGTCATTATAGAAACTCTGTGTGTGACTATGTAACTTGGGGCAAGGCAACATGCCACTTAATTAGTGGACTAACTGTATGGCAGGAGACACATTTACAGAAAGCGAAAGGTGAAAACAAAAATACTGCCCAAGAGGAGCTTCTGATTAGTAAATGGCCTTTTGTGTCCGTTGTCTAAATCAATATATCTTAGGTGTGGCTTCATATTTATGTAAAGTTATGAATGACCCGATTTGCCTCGTCTGTTTAGAAGAGGCCCAAGACAAGAGTGGGGGGTGCCTCCTGGACATCCTATGGATAGGACGTTTTTCTTTTGTACGTAACTTCTACGTCTTCTTGACATATGTCTGGATTCAGTTGTTCTGCTCTCAGGCAACTTCTGCGTCATGATCGTCGCTGGGCAGTGTTCATTTGCTGACTGCTCTAACCCGGCTAATCCTCAGACTTCCATGGCTACCAGTAGCAGATTCACCACGACATGTTTCAATATACTTTAGATTAAATCTAAACGAAAAAATACCACTTAACACAAGTGCAGTCTAGAAACGAAAGACCTAATGATTTGGGAAAAGCATTAAACAAGCCTCAGTGAACAGGCAAATGACTGCGAAGCACTTGGCTGGTGGATGAAATCAGCGCTATTCCATCCAGCTCTATCTTCAAATAAAGCATAACGTGTTGGTGCCAAGAAAATAAAAAGATCCAGTGATAGAAGGGGAATTGAGTCTCTATCAAGAGGTAGTTATGATGTTGTAGAAAAAAGGCACACGAAACTTGCAAAATTAAGACCTTAAAGTAAATTCCAGCTCTTTGATTTTCCCATTGTATGACTTAAAACAAACCACTTTTCCTCCCTGAGGTTCAGTGCTTTCATCTATAACTAGGTAAAATGTGGAGTACAATCAGTCGCACACAGTTGTGGTAGGGATTGAATGAATGGTAGTCAGGAATATACATAATCACAGGCCTGGCATTAGGAGAGTCCTTGCGGGTGAGAGCCAGACACATGGGATTACCTTCACTTCCTCTTGAAACATCATTGACATGACAGTTAAAGAATCACCTGAACTAGAAAGACCCATAAGGAAAAGGAGAAAAAGAAAAGAGATGCCACAGGTGAGATATTTAAAAATTTTTTCAAAAACCTAAAGTAGGTATAAGTGTGACAATTAGCTTGGCAAAAATAAGAACACCGAAACCTACCTCTCCAGAGAGAGGAGGTGCCAATAAAACCCAAGCCATCTGGAGCTCCATCACATCAGAGGGGGCTCGAGAATTGGATGCATAAAATAGCCTTCAAGGCTGCAAACAGGATTGTTTGCAAGTTTGAGGGGCTGTTAGAAGATCACATTCCCTACCCTACCAAAGGCGCAGTGATTGATTCTGCAAATATCAAACTGGAGAGTCTCAATGATCAAAGAAAGGACACTGGGCACTACGAGAGAAGAAGTCAAGCTTTCTACTGGAAAATGGGAATTAGATAAAAGTTGGCATTCTGAATAGTGAAACCCCAGCTCCCAACTGCTTTTTAAAATTCTCATAATGCTGGCAGAAAGAACATCTCTTGGGTAGAACTGATTCAAGATTAATGACTTAAAATATTAATTTTTAGGAGTCTTCCAGAAAAATGGCCAGAGTAGCCCACCTAAGTACCACACAGTTGAGTCTCCCAGTTCACGTGTTCTGCCAATATTCCGATTAGCATTTTAGTGTCTCATCCCTAAGTAGGAAATGGGCAAGCAAAGACCAGCAGCATTTTGCAAAGAACGATATAACAAGATGTAAGGCATTGAGATGTCATAGATAGCAAATTCCAAATTAAGCTGCAAGACATCCCTCAAAGTAGATAGCCATGGACTATTGTCACAATTCTTGAACTCCTCAGTCACAGGAGGACACAAAACAGGTAAAGAGAAAGAAATTAAGAGAGGGATTTCTCTGAAGAAAACTGTGCTATGGGTGGAGGAAGGAGATACGGCTCTTGCTAATCTCAAGTCAAGAGAGGGACTTCAACAGAACCACTCAGAGAGCTGGGTATATGTCCCCTGCCATTGGTGGGATACCATTGATGGTATTTGGCTCATCCCTGGAAAAAGTCCATAGGCGAGAGTCTGCTTGAAGGGGCCTATGATAGTTGAAGAGGGAGTCAATCCCACTGACTGCAAGAGAAAGGTACAGGTTTCCTGTGATCTGTATATGCAAATGTGAGTTAAAGGGATAATCTGGAACCACTATAATCACTTCTAAGAAATCACCAGGAGCAAACAATGTAAACCCTGCAATAAAGAATCAATATGAAATGGATCCTCCAAGGGAAGAAGAGCCAGCAAAGACATGTGCAGGGGAATTAAGAGTTTCCAGCTGGGCCTGTACTAGATCCACAAAAGGATCCATGGGGGAATAAAAGGCAGAGTTAAACATCTGCCAGGCCCATACAGCACAAAGAAAATTTACAACAGTACTAGACGAATTAGAATTTTCCTGCCCTTTAGTCTCATCTCTGTCCGCCCCCGTTCATCTCTGAAGGGATCAGATATCAAGAGCATTAGGCTAAGCCAAATAAGTCAAATGGAAAAGAAGAACTATATGGTTTCACTCATACGTGGGATATAAAATAGAAAGCAACAAAAGAACAAACAAGAAAAACAAACCATGTCTCCAGTTATATTTTGCTTGTTTGTTTTGCAGATTAGGTTCCACTTATAGGTGAGATCGGGGGGAAGAAGGGCGAGGATCATCAAGGAACATGTATAAAGGACCCATGGACAAAGCCAAAGGGGGATAGGACTGAGGGTGGGAGGAGGGGGTGGGTGGGGTGGGGGAAAGTGGTGGCAGGAAAATGGAGACAACTGTACTTGAACAACACTAAAAAAGAAAAAAAAACAAACAAAAAAACCTCGCAGCCACAGATAACAGCATTGTGGTCACCAGAGGGAAAGGGTGGAGGGAGGGTGAAGGGGTCGAATACGTGGCGATGGAAGAAGACTAGACTTTGGGTGGCGAGAACACAATGCAATATACAGATGATGTATCCATATTATAGAACTGTGGAATTGAAATTTCTAAAATTTTATTAACAAATGTCACCCCGATAAATTTAATTAAGAGACTTTAATACATTAGCAATAGGGGTAAGTGTGGTAGATGCCAAAGGCAGGGAAGGACAGATGAAAGGCAACAACCCCCTTCCCTGGCCTCCTGCAGGTTAAAGGCCCACCAGGGGAGAGAGTCACTGTCACTTTAAATAAGTTGTGAGCTTTATCTATTGCACAGACTGGATTACCTGAGGACTTGGTTTTAAGTTTTGAATTGGTTTTTTATTTAGAACTGTTTATGAAGAGTAATCAGATGGAAAATGTCAAAACCCACGTGAAATTACTCATATGTGGGATATAAAACAGAAAGCAACAAAAGACTAACAAGAAAAACAAACGAAAAACCTCATACACACAGATAATAGCCTTGTGGTCACCAGAGGGAAACGGTGGAGGGAGGGTGAAGGGGGCCAAATATGCGGTGACAGAAGGAGACTGGAATTGGGTGGTAAGTACACACAAAGCATTATACAGATTATGTGTTACAGAATTGTCGACTCAAAACTTACGTAATTTTATTAACCAACATCACCCTAATAAATTTAATTTAAAAATTTTAAAAGAAAATAAAAGAGTAATCAGAAGAGACATGGGGTGGCCCAAGTTTTTATTTAGGAGAGAGGAGAAAACGTTCCCCATTGAGTTCATTCCAAAAGGACAGCAGAAAGCAAGATAAAGAAGCTTTCTGATTCTAGGCATGAGTCACATTTGTTCAAAACAAACATAAAAAAAAGTCAGGAAAAAAATCAAGACAATTCAGAAAACAGAAGGAAAAAAACATGCAAAGAGAGAAAAACAGATCACATAGGAAGGATTAGGAATAGGAACGAAATGTTAATAAAAACTCCTCAACCGTGGAAGCTGGAAGATGGTAAAGCAAAATCTTCAGAAATATGAGGGAATGCAGCTTCCACCTCAAATTGTCTACCCAGGCAATTTAAAGTAGACAACAGAATAAATATATTTTCAGACATTCAAGGTCTTAAAAGTTTTACCCCCTATCCTGTTCTCAGGGGCTACTAAAGGGTGTGCTCCACCAAAATAAAAACAGTAACATGTATTAAGAGGCTTGAGATCCAGGAAACAGAGGACCCAAAGAGGAAAACAGTAAAAGGAATTCCCAAGATAATGACCTGAAGTAACTGTTCCTCAGTGGGCCTGAGGAGAAACCATTTCAGCCTGGAGCAGGAACATGGACGTTTCCTAGACAGATGTCTACAAGGAAGAATAAGTGGAACTGACCTATTACCACATGTGGTTGACCATCTTGAGAAGGACTTCACAGTTCTGTCTGAAAAATTAGTGATAAGTACAATAAAAATTAAGTTAATGAAAAAAAAAAGGATCCAAATATTACCTTCAGGAAAAAATAAATATATACAAAAAAGGGCACCGTGATAATAATAATTATTATTATCATGTCTCCATGTACCAGGCGCTGTTACAAACACTATACTGGTATTGTCTCTTAAAAATCCTCATAAGGACCCTATAAGGTAAGCATTATTATTAGGCCCATTTTACTGAGGAGGAAAGTGAGATACAGAAAGGTTAAATGACTTTAATAGCATCAGAGAGCTAACAACTACCGCAGCCCAGATTTGAACCAGGCAGTCTGACTCCCAAATCCATGCTCTGCTGCCATCACAGTTTGCTGCCTGGCCCGAATGTGAGCAATATTCACGTGATCATTTACATGTACGCAGTGAATACTGATCTGCCCTGCAATTACCACCTAATTATATATTGAGAAAACGGGGGAGAGGAAATATGCTGGGGGTAAGATGGGATAGGAATAACATTCCTAAATCTTCCTCTTCTCTGGTAGAAAGTGAATACATACTGATTCAAATTTGGGTGGGGGGTGGTCAACTTAAGGCAATATATCATTTAAAACACATAAGTAAATAACAAAAGAGAAAGCTAAAAAAAATTAAGACAGAAGCAGATTTGGGGTGGAGAAAGATAGGAGCAGGGGACTATTCATTTTCAATATTAGCCTTGGAGTAATGTTTGAGTTTTTAAACTAGACATTCATATTTCTTGGATTACAGCAATTCAATTTAAACAAAATCCTTAAATGTTGGGAAAAGGTAGGGAAGGACGGCATCTAGTACTAAGATGGGCACGTGGGTGGCAGTGGCAGAAACCCAGACAACCCAGGCAGAAACCCAATTGCAGATCAAGGAAGGTAGGTCAAGGAACCCCGGCCGTACCTTCTGCACCAAACACCTCCCCACAGTGAGAGCAGAAGAAGTGCTCTGGGTGCCAGGTTTGGTCCATTGCCGTCAGCACTCTCTGGAAAAGGAACACAGGGAGAGACGCTAGAATGCTGCAGAGCTGCAAACCACGACCCTGGTTCTACACGAGTGAGTGCAGAGCCATGACCCTGGTTCCACACGAGTGAGTAACAACTACAGGAAAGCAGGGGGGAGGGGTTGACTCACGTCCAAGATGGGAGCTGCACAGTAAGCACAGCGTGGAGAAAACAGATGGTGGTAGTCCTTGGGGCAGTAGGCCAAGCCACTGCGCTCGAAGAAGGGCCTGGAGCCAATCTCCTCTTTGCAGTGACTGCAGATGAAGTGCTCTGGATGCCACGCTTGCCCTAGAGCATGGATCACCTGGAGGATGAAACAAAGCCTGGCGTGAGAGCCCAGTAGGGCTGGCTCTCTAGGGCCTGCAGGATGCACGTCTGTGGTGGGCACGCTTCACACCGTATTCCCCATAAATGACACCCCCTAGAGTTACACAACACTGAGGCCTGGACCTAGGTCCTACCTATGTGGTCTGTTCTCTATGCTCTGTGGAGAGAAAAAGGGTGCCCACTTTCCTGACTGCTCAGGCTGAGAAAATCCTGTAAATGCTCGTTACCACGATGCTGCCCCAGACAGTGGAAGCACGAAAACAGAGCACAGTAGTGAGAGACAACAGATAACTACAGCCTTGGCATGGAAGGGATCCCTGGAAGAGGAACAGGCCAAAGGACGGTTTTTATTCCTCTGGTATGAACGCCTTATCTCACGCCTCATGCAGAGTCAGGTTTGAAAGCCCTGTTGCGGTTTTGGTGGAGAATGATGCAGAACAGCAGTTATTGGCTATGATTTGGAGCTGAGTGCAGCTAAAAATTGTATGCCATCGATTTAAACTAGGAGTAAAGGCAGCACAGAACAAAGGGTAAGGGATTAAACTCAGGAGTTTGACTCTCCTGGGTTCAAATCCTAGCTTAACCTCTCACTAGGCCTTGGACCTGTCCGTTAACTTCCCCTAAGCCCTCGGCTTGCTCATCTTTACAAAGGGAACAATAACAGAGTCTCCCTTCAGGACTAATGTGACCATTGAATGAAGGAATACTGGTAAAGCACTTAGTTCAGTGCCCAGACTACAGTAAGTGGTCAGTAATTATTAAATATTATCAAAACATCTTAGAATATAAGGAGAAAGAGCAGTCCTTGCTGGGACAGAGACAGACACACATGGAGACACAGATGGCTGCCGTAGGACCATCATCTTGGTGCGTCCCACCTTTCCAGCGATGGGTTTCTGGCAGGAAGCACAGTGGCCCTTGGGCACAGTGGCAATCCCAAGGTCCTTCAATTCCTGCTCCAAACCCCCCAGCATGGAGTCCAGGGAGGCCTTGTCATCCTGCTTTTCTGGTAAGTGCTTCTTGCTGGCCTCTGCTTTCACTGCAACCTGGTAGTGAAGAGAGAACCATGAGGAGAGTCAGCCTCGTGGGCATTTATCCATGAAGCAGAAGCCTCTTCTTCGTGACCCTGTAAGCTCACCTCTCCTGACCGACCCCTTAGTTTTTCCTGAACCTTCCTCCAAGGCATGGAAAGGTACAACAGTGTAACACCAGTACAAATGCCTTCATCTCTTTCTCATTCCAAATTCCTCAAGCCAAATGCAATCTGACTGATCTTCCTTTATTTGTAAGTCTTTTTCTGACCAGAGGAAATTGAGTGGATGAAGATAATACTTTTTCTGACTCTTGTAACGACTACAGGTAATAATCTTGCTAGTCATTTATTTGCAGCATTTATTGAGTACCTAGCTCGTGCCAATACCTGCCCTAGGCTCTTGGGAGAGACAGTGTGTAAGAGCAGCCACGTGTCTGCCCTCATGAAGTTTATACTCCCTGGGTGATAGACAATAAACAATTAAGCAAAATAAATATGTGGTGCAAAATTTCAGATAGAAATGAGATATAAGTTATACCCATCAAGATAAAAGCGACAGAGGGTGGGATGGTGAGGAAGAATTGATTAAAATGAGGGTGACTGGAGAAGGACTTCCAAGGATGAGGTATTTGAGTCATGTATTTAGGGACCTGAAACGTTGATATTTGTGAGGAAAGCATTCCAGAGGGAGGGGAAGCCCAGAGGAAGGAAATAGTTTGGTAATCAGAAAAATGGTAGGAAAGGTTAGTGGGGCCCGAGAAGAGGGAGTGAGACTGAGTGGGGCAACAGAGAGTGGGGATGGGAGGCAAAGATCACCACGATCAAAGCCCGGGTTTTGTTCCAAGGGTGGCAGAGCCATGGAAGGGTTTCAAGCACGAGAGTGAAAGAATCCGATTCATAAGATCCCTGTGGTAGCTGAGTGAGGAGTCAAGTGCAGAGGGGAATTAGAGGCACTAGTCAGGCGAGAGTCTATTTTTATGGCTCAAACCAGAAATGACTGGGACCAGTGTTAACAGAGAAAGTGGTGAGAAGTTGTCAGATAAGACTTGCTGCCCTGGCTGGCGTAGCTCAGTGAATTGAGCGCGGGCTGCGAACCAAAGCATCACAGGTTCGATTCCCAGTCAGGGCACAAGCCTGGGTTTCAGGCCAGGTCCCCAGTGGGGGCCATAGGATAGGCAACCACACATTGATGTTTCTCTCTCTCTTTCTCCCTCCCTTCACCTCTCTAAAAATAAATAAATAAAATCTTAAAAAAAAAAAAAGACTTGCTGATGGATGGTAGTTATGGAAGCAAAGTTCCAAAATGGTTATTATAAAACACTCAAAGAAAAAGCCTCAGATTACAGAAAAGATCCCCAATTTATACTTTATCAACTCAAGTTCTGATTCCATCTCTCTCAACTCCTTTCTGACTGGGCCGTTGCTACCTTCCAACATTTCCTGATCAGAAAACCACAATGACTGTCCATTGCTTCCAGCATCAAATCTGCACACATCACACGGACGTACAGAGGCTCCCATCCACTGCCCTCACTGTACCTCTCCAATCTCATCTTTTATCACTCAGCAAAAACCATCCACTTAACCCTGGCTGGCGTAGCTCAGTGGATTGAGCACGGGCTTTGAACCAAAGTGTCGCAGGTTCGATTCTCAGTCAGGCCACATACCTGGGTTGCAGGCCACAGCCCCCAGCAACCGCACATTGATGTCTCTCTCTCTCTTTCTCCCTCCCTTCCTTCTCTAAAAATAAATAAATAAAATCTTTTAAAAAAAAAGCGTCCAGTGTTTAAGACCAGCGAGGTTCCCTGCAGTCCCCTGAATGGGATCCATCACAGTCTGACTTCAGGCCTCCTCTTATCCTGTTTTCACTGCCCAGAATGACCTCACAGTATCTCACTACTCCAAAGTGCTCATTTCCCTTCAAGGAACTTTTATCACCTGACAGATTTCCTTCCTCCTCTCTTATACGATGTTAGTTAATGTTGAAAAGATTACTGTTCAAAAGGTTAATGTCTAAAAGGCCTAAAGGTCTAAAAGGTGACCAATATTAAGTATGAAAATAACTAAGTAAGAACACAATAATATATCTATATTTACCTCCACATTTACATCTATTTCTATTTGCTTCTTTATTCGCTATGGAGGAAACAGGAAATACTGACTATCTCCGGGGACAAGGCTGAATAGCTAGGAACAGAGCTGATAAGAAAACAGTTCACTGCAAACGTTTGTCCTTCTGATTTTTGTACCATGTGAACGTATGGCCTGTTGAAAAGATAAACAGCCCTGGTTGGTGCGGTTCAGGGGATTGAGTGCTGGCCTGCGAACTCAAAGGTTGCCAGTTCAATTCTTTGTCAGGGCACGTGTCTGGATTGTGGGCCAGGTCCCCAGTCGGGAGCATGTAAGAGGCAACCAATGGATGTCCCTCTCCCTCCCTTCCTCTCTCTAAAAAGTAATTAATTAATTTAAAAAATAAACAAATATGCTAAAATGTAAATAAAGCAAGGTACATGTTAAATCAATCAGAAAACACCACGCAATTAAACCTAATGTAGATTTCTTCCTCGTATTCCCAGATATACAGCACGATGAAGCATACACTCAGCTTTACTGTAGACATTAAAGACAACTTGTTTCTGAAGTTTATTCACTTGTCCCTCTGCTACGTGTGTTTTATTCGCAGTGTATCGGGAACTGCGCTGGGAGTCGGGAGTCCAACCGTGAACCGCAAAGGTGAGGTTCTTACCCTCGCCAATCGCACACATTTTATACACTGCCTTGAAATCATCTCCTAGTCACTTCACGTGTGTGTATCAGATCCTCCAGCCAATTTCGAGTGGTTGTATTGTCTACCTTAAGAATTCTAGGTGCTATTTCCCTTGATAAATTCTTAAGCCCATTTATCCGATTTCCATTCCCTGCCAGGCCACTTGAGCTCACCACTCATGCTCTGGAGGCTAGAAAAACAAGGGTTTCATCTCAGTGTGGGGCGTAGGACTCCTCATGCTTCACACTCGAAAGCCACACTCAATCTCCCTTGCTCTGCCCCAGCTTGCCCACAACACTCCTCTGTCCTGCTGGGGCAGGTCCCCTTAACAGTCCTGCCACATTTCACCTGGCACTGGAGGCCCATGCCCTCCGCGCTCACTCCAACTAGAAGAACCGCAGCTCTCATCTCTTTCCGTCCAAACCCTTCCCATTCTTCAGATTCTATCTCACACCCATGCCCGCCTCTGATGAAATCTCCTTGACCTTCTACACTCCTGATGTTTGCTCCACGTATTTTGATAAACCACCTTGTCTTTCATTCTACAAAGGTCACAGAGGCTTATGCCTCATTTTATTTACCAAGCACACTCCGAGCTCCTTGAGATCAGTGCCTGGATCCTAATATCTTCTGTGTCCAGATAACACATAGCACAAAGTTGAATTCATCCAACAAATTAAATCTAGTCTGGGAAAAGAAATGACAGCTTGGAAGTGTTCCTCCAGGGGGAATGCAGAGGTGAGTTCCAAAGACATCAACCTGAAGGCTTTGCCACAGGGACTATGCTCACCGTGGCCTGCATTTCACACAGGTGGGCCATGAGCTCGTCCAGCTGAGCGGCTGCTGATGTTTTAGAAGGTGTTGGTGGTTCCTTTGGTGTGTCGATGTCACTATAGGGGGAAAACAAAAAAATCACACTAACACATCAAAACTTAAAAAATGTTAAGCCACACATAAAATACTGGAAAATGCAGTTTTAACTATTAAACACTTAGATGTCAGTAAAACTAAAGACAGAGACTATTTTAAAATATAGGCACTAGACTAAAAATGTGTCTCCATGTCTCCCTCTGTTCATCTCCAAAACTGACTATTATTCTCAAGTGCATGAAGAAAAGCACTGGGCACGTACCTGGCTGGCCATTTGGACCCAACAGCCAGGTGCAAAGTGGACCCTGGAAAGTGCTTTAAGACCGTGGCCCAAATGTGTGTGTGTGTGTGTGTGTGTGTGTGTGTGTGTTTATTTTAGTAGCATTCTTTTTAAATTTTAAAGTATTCAATCTTGTCTCAGTTATTATTAGGTGAGAGACAAAAAATAAATGAGAACATAGAAGAGATATCCATCCATAAACTGAGGTGCGTGGACCACATTTGGCCATGTCCATTCATACTGTCCGCAGCTGTTTTCCTACAGAGCTGGACAGCTGCGACAGGGAGACACCTTATGGGCCACAGAGCTAACATAGTTACTATTTGTCCTTTACAAAAAAAGTGTGCTGACCCATGATAGCATTTAGATAATGTACATGATGTTGATTTTAAAGCTATATAATTATGAACCAATTATTAATAAATAAAATATGGGACCCAAAACACAGAATACAGATTCTATTCAAACACTTGCACAATTGTGTGAGTGTGTGTGAGAGAGAGAGAGAGAGAGAGGAGAGGAGAGGAGAGGAGAGGAGAGGAGAGGAGAGAAAGAATCATAAGTAAAAACAGTGGAAGTGTATTTAAAAATACCATAGCTAGGTAGTGTTTATACTAGTCATACAAGGATAGTTCAGCATTATCAAATGGATTAATATAGTGCATTATAGCAATGCATAAGAGAAACACTTTATAAACACATTGATAAGTGCTGAAAAGCAGTTGAAAAACAAGTTCAACCACCATTCCTGTTATTGAAGGTAGATGTTTTTCCATACCCTTATGTACATCCTTATCTGTCCTTTGCAACCATGATAGCTAACGTTTATTGTTTACACTGAGCAAGGCCCTCTGTAAAGGGGTTTCACATGTGTCTTCTTTAAATCCTTATAACAACCTTAAGAGTGAGGTACTGTCACTCCCAGGGGAAAAAAAAAACTGGGGCTTAGGGAAGGTAAGATTTTGCTCTATGTGAATAACAGAGTTTGGGCCTGCAAATTGCAAAGTGTATGCTCTTCCTCACCGTGGTTAACGATCTTCCAAATGATGTTTAAAGGCTACGTAGTTTTCAAATGTACAACGTGCTATGACTTATTAAACCAATCATTTATTGTTAGACACTCAGACTATGTTTGATTTTTACTGTGATCGGTACTGCAAAATAAATATTTGCACCCATATTTGATTATTTCGATAGAGTACACTTTGAGAAGTGGAAAAACTGGATCATGAGGGCAACTGACTCAAGTCATATTTGTAACCAACATTAATCAAGGGAGTTCAGTTAACCACCCACTAACCTGACTGTGTGTGTGTGTCTCTCTCATACACACACAGCGAAATACTCTTTCATTAAGTGTATTTTCTACAATGAAAACATACATTTACCACTTTACTTATTTTATGTATTCACCAACCAGGAAAAAAGCAGAAGGAAAATGTATCTCTTTTTCTCCTAAGAAAAACAAGGCCTTTTCTTGGGTGCATGTCCCACTACTGACTTACCTATGTTTGAGAATTTAACAACAAGGAAAAGCAGGAGGAAAGTGGACCTTCTCCTCTTAAGATGAAAGACCTTGTCCTTTAAGTACAACAGGGTCTCCAAGCAGACATGAGATTTTTTTTTTTTTTTAATCTGGGAACAAACGGGGTCAGGTATACAAGTGACTGATTCAGTCCTTGGAGGTTTCCAAGAAGAGTGCAGAGGAGGTCACGCTTGCAACTCTTTTCAGACATAATCCCTCAGTAATTGCTGCCACAGGGTGTGTCTTGGAGGCACAAAGGGCAGCTGGACTGTGAACACTTTCTGCTACCCTGTGCCCCAGGGGAGGATGAATGCAGTTTCTCACATGGGTTCGTATAATCCTTAAAACCTGTCCGTCTCACAGCTGGGGCATTCGTGTGTTTATTCAGAGAATTCTCACTGGCTTTCAACTAGACTCCTAGTGCAGTGTGTAAAAGGAAGTAAATCGTCGTCATGATAACTTATGAGTAATCGAGTCAACAATATAACATTATTAGTAAGAAATGGGCTGATGATTGCACCATTACAGCAACCTTGGATTTGTCCCCTGACCTCTTGAAAATCATAAGGGTGATTTGCTATGCCATCAGTAACAACTTACTTCACTTCTCAGACACTTAATAATATAAATCACAAACGATGTGTTTAAAAGAATCCAGACTTCTCAAGTGAGAGGCTTCATGTGCTGGATTCTCCTGCCCCCTCCTCTTTTCCTCTGCGATATTTTTATGAATTGTTTCTCCCTCTTCTTACCAAATTATTTTTTGTGCATGTAAAACATACATTTCTAAATTATTGGTCACAATGCTTCTCATATATCACTACATTAGAAATATAATTCCGCCCTGGCTGGCGTAGCTCAGTGGATTGAGCACGGGCTGTGAACCAAAGCATCGCAGGTTCGATTCCCAGTCAGGGCACATGCCTGGGTTGTAGGCCATGGCCCCCAGCAACTGCACATTGATGTTTCTCTCTCTCTCTCTCTCTCTCTCTTTCTCCCTCCCTTCCCTCTCTAAAAATAAGTAAATAAAAATCTTTAAAAAAAAAGAAATATTATTCCATTGTTATATTCACAACTGGTGTTGAATATACTTTCAAGGTCCAAAGCCGATGTTTGCTTCATTTAAGCAAATCAGAGGAAATAGGGAACACAGACTGTAAGAATATGGTTTCTGAGTCTTATGTTCTATCTGAACTAGACAGCCTGTCTGCTCTGAATTATACCAGCCTCAGGGATTTGTAGCATTCTGTTGCATATTTACTAGGTCACCTGGATTTTGTCTCACTCTCCCATAAGGTCTACACAGAATGTATCATTCAGTGATGGGAAGTGTGTCAGTCGAGGTCCATTTGGAAAAAAATACAAGCATGGTGAGTAAACAAAAGGCATTTGATCCAGAAATATGATTACACAGGTGATGGGAGAGCTAAAAAGCAAACAGAAGACACTGAGGGAACTCAGAGATCAGCCACAGCCATGTCATTAGGCTGAAGGCACAAGGCCAGAGGCAAAGTGACCAGAGCCCAGGGGCCCCCGTCAACAGGCATAAACTGGAACCATATCGAGCCTGTTTTGCTTCAGCTGCAGCCATAAAGGAGATGTAGTCTTGGCTTCCTGGATTTAAAAAGCCAAATATTTACTATGAGCCTATTGTGTGCTGGGCACTGTTTTGCTACTGTTGTTTTGCTTTGTTTGCTTTTTCTCACAAGAGAGTGAACTGGGAGGTGTAGGGGTCATACCCACCAGGCAACTTCCTGGAACTGGAATAAACTGGCGATTGTAATGATAAATTGGCCTCCCTCCCATCAAAGTAGAAAGTGGGAAGTTATACAAAGACTTTTTGATAGCATAGGTCCCTTCCTTATTTTGGTATCATATGTGCGCTATTGGCTGCAGTTATGAAACCAAATCAGACATGGTGCAGTACTCTTTACCAAGCATGAGCCTTCGCTATCTACATTTTAAGCCTTTTATGTTGTGTCCCAGAATACCATCTGATTTTTTTTTTTAATTGCAAGCAATAACTGAAGAGAGAGCAAAAAAAGTAGCCTTTTTGTTTCTTTCAGATTATCGATTCTGCGTCAGCCAGTAGAAATTATTTAGTAAATGAATCTGTTTCAATCTGTACCTTTGGTTGAAAGGTAATCCCCTTATCCACTAAATACATTTGAGCAAATACAGAAAGAAGGAGTCTACATTCATTAGGCAAAGAGGCCCACTAGCTCTGATTTTGTGAACATCTTGCTGAAATTTCATATGGTGTTGTCTCTTCTGTGACCTGGAATACCTAGGCCAGGACATCTGTGATGATTTGAACTATTTACACCTTTTCAGGTGGTGAAGGGAACGGCAGAGCCCTTTAGCTGGGACACCCATCTAGAAGGCCCCTGGAGAAATTGCCCCACCAACTTGGCAGAATTCCACCTCTGCTCAAAGACTATGGAAAGGAGAGGAGGGTAGTAGGAGTTCCAAGCAAATTATTGTCCAAACACAGACTGGTAACAATTATTTAATGACTTTATTTTTTCAAGTATGTAATAATTTAAAAAATACCTGTATATATTGGGCTCCTTGATCTCAGTAGTGTACACGAGTTGTGCCTAAGACAGAGAGACGGAGAACGAATTTGTTAGTAGAATGTTGGTGCTTATCTACACCCAGAATTAGAGAACACTTTCAGCTTTGGAAGGGGACTGCTCACTAGCGTATCTCTGAGATATCCTTTTACAAGGCAGAGAAATACCAGCCATCCCACAGAGAAAGGCCAAGTTCTAAGCAGAGTAGCTGCCATGGGAACAGAGAGTGGCCCTCTCCCTGCCCTAAAAGCACTGAAACAGAGAAGCACTCAGATAGAAAGTATAAAACATAGGAAATGAGTCAGAGCAAAGCCCTTTTATAGGGGAAAACCATAAGACAATTAAATTTAACATACCGAAAGAAACAATGTGTGACTGTAAAGCGTAGCCGGCTAGCAACTCACTTATTTGTTGAACAAATATTTATTGAGTGTCTGTGTCATGTGTCAGGGCTAGAGATGGAGCAGTCCAAAAAAAAACAATAAAAAAATAACTGAACAGTCTACCCTGGATCATACACTGTGAGAAATAGATAATAAACAAATTAATATGTAAAAACTAAATTAATTAATGTGTACAATTAATCAAGGGAGGGAGATAGGAAATGCAGAAGAAATGGCAATTATAAATATATTGATCACCACTAAAAAGAAGTCTTACCATTTGCAACACAATGGATGGACTTAGAGGGTATAAGTCAGCCACAGAAGACAAATACCATATGATTTCACTTATATGTGGAATGGAAAGAGTAAAATAGATGAACGAGCAATATACCAACAGACTTGTGGCTAGAGAACACACTGACGGTTGCCAGAAGGGAGGGGGATTAGGGGGGCGAGTGAAAAAGATTGAGAAGTACAGATTTGTAGTTATAAAATAGTCATGGGGATGTAAAATACAACATAGGAAATATTATCAACAATATTCTAATAACTACGTATGGTGTCAGACAGGTACTGGAAATATCAGGGGGAACATATACTTTGTAAAGTATATGATTGTCTAACTACTATGCTGTACACCTGAAACTGATACAAAATAATATTGTATATAAACTGTCATTTTAATTTTTTTAAATTTAAAAACCTAAAAAAAAGAAATACAAACGAACAGTCACAAAAGAGTCATGGTGATGTAAGGTATAGCACAGGGAATCCAGTCAATACTATTGTGATAACTATGTATGGTGCCGGGGGGGGGGGGGGGGGGTGTTCCAGACTTATTGAGGGGAACACTTCATAATTTACATAATTGTCTAACCACTCTGCTGTACACGCGGAACTAATATAATATTAAATGTCACCTGCAATTGAAAAAAATTTAAATATAAATGCATAAATAAACAAGCAAACAATCCAGAGAAGGACTCCCTGAAAAGGGGGCTCTTGGGCAAGGACTGATAGGAGGGGGTGAGAAAAATTTGTGGGTATCCAGGGTAACCTGGTTCAGGTAGAAAGGATGGCAGGGAGAGAGCACCCAGGGGCATCTGGGAGCAGAAAGGAGGCCAGAGTGGCCTGAGCAGAGTGAACCAGGGAGACAGGGGTGAAGAGTAAAAGGGGCCAGATTATACAGGTAGAGTGACCAGGTGGATAATTTATTGTTCAAGCTGGAACACTTTTGAGAGTGAAAAAGGCTACTAAAAATAATTTATCATTTTATTTTAGTTTTTATTGTTGTTCAGTTTCAACTGTCCCAATTTTCCCCCCATTGCTCTCCCCTGCCCTGCCCCTGACCCAGCTCCCTCAGTCAGTCCCCACCCTGCTGACCATTACCGTGGGGCCTTTATACATGCTCTTGGACTAGACCCTTCCCCTTCTTTCCCCTGTTATCTGTCTCCCCTTCCCCTCTGGTTACTGTCAGTTTGTTCCTTATTTCCATGTCCCTGGTTCTATTTTGCTCATTAATTTTAAAAACATGTATTTATTGATCAAAAATTTGGTTTCATTATATTGGTGAAACTACAAAATAATTATTCAAAGCTTACTTTCAAAGAAAAATTTTCTAGAATATTTTTGAATGACACATACCTATGAATATCAAAGCAAAAAAAATTTCTTAAAATACCTATTCTATTGACTATTTGAACATTTAAGAATAGCACAAGTAAATTATTATTCTTGATATAGATAGGTTCACATACCTTAACTTAATTGGTTACTTAGCCATTGTTGTTTCTAACATTGTGATATAGAATTTTTTCTCAAGAAGGTTTTAATATGATCTTATTTGTTTTTATATATTTTTAAAATTGCAGTCTTCTGCAAAGCTGCATTTTCTGGTTAATATATTTGAAATTATTGACACTTTTAATTGATAGATATTTCTCTGTAGACCACACTCTTCTAGTTGAGAAAGCAATCTCTCTAGATGCTGATGAACCTATAAATCCAGACAAAATCCTGCTAAATGGAGGATATTCTCTATTCTATTTTTTTACATCAAAATGTGTAAATATTTCAGTCCCCAAATTTTCACAGGTGCTGCATTCTACCTACATTCAAAGCATCTTTCTTCAATAATATTTTTATAAGACAGACCTCTTAAGTTGTCTCTATGGGTGATCCTTTTTAATATTTCATCAAATGTAGATTCTGCAAAATCATAGGCCTTCACAATTTCATCCCATTCTGGTGGGGAATATAAATTTATCCAATTAAAATGAGGAGCTCTGTCGAAATCAAGATTTTTCTAAAGCACAATTTTCAAATTAGGGAATTAAACCATTTGAGCTCTCACCTTTTGATTTGTTCAACTCCTCTTTGGCTTTTGTAGGCAGAAATTTGAGCCTCTTCCTTTTTGCAAGCTTTCTTTTATATAATTGCAACTTGCTAAAAGCTGAATTTTTATGTTACATTCATTGAATATTTGATTAAATATTTCCAATGGATTTTGCACATACTGTGACCTGACTTTAGGTTGCTTTACAAAATGATTTTTCAAAGCCTCAGGCATTTCTAAAATCCAATTGATGACAGACAATACAGAGAGAAAATACATATTGCCATGCTGAAATACTTTGGGATTCAATATTGGCTTCTGTCACAGAAATTTTGTTGGTGATATTTATATCTATATATCGCCTGATTTGTGTATATATAAAATTTTCTATTTTTTGATTGGTAGAATTTTTGTAGCTTGTTTGGATGCAGTCATAAATTTTGTGCACATCACAACTAATTCAAAGTACATTTCTGCTCCACAGGCTTTTTTAGCATGTAAGAACATTAATGTTGCCACAGTGTGGTTCTCCACCAAAATTTGTATTCATCCCCCCTCACAAAAACAATAGTTTATCTTTGTTGTTGAACTTTTCAACTAAACTTACAATGGTGTTAACAATGTCAGATGTTTCATTTTTGACAAAAGAATGCACTTCTACTTTATTTTGATCCTTTCAATTGGATGAAAAAATGAAACCATGTTAGAGTTAACAAGTTCTCTAACTGCAGCCTCTGATGATACTGATATAAATCTGACTTTATCTGTTGGTTTTTAAAGGGAATCAACTCATTAATAATCGCCAGTTTACTTTCAAGCATACACACACACACACACACACACACACTCTCTCTCTCTCTCTCGGAGTTGAAAATGAGGGAAGTTAATTTAGAAGAGTCACTTGACCCAAATGGAAAGGTATGTTTCATAGTGACATGTAAACATACCTTTTGCAGCTATACATGTTAAATCATCACATTTGTGGACATTCTTCTTAAATTAAGTATAAACTTTTTAAAAATGTTTTATTTATCTATTTATTTTTAGACAGGGGAAGGGAAGGAGAAAGAGAGGGAGAGAAACATAAATGTGTGGTTGCCTACTGGGGACCTGGCCTGCAGCCCAGGCATGTGCCTTAGACTGGGAATCAAACCGGCGACCCTTCAGTTTGCATGCCCATGCTCAATCCACTGAGCTTTGCCAGCCAGGGCTAAACTTTTAAAATAGATACTAAAGCTTCTTATTCATATCTGTGTCTTCTAGTTTTCAAAGGGACAGTGCTATCTCTACTTATCTCCATGGTAGACAGTAAATGTTGACTAATATTTTGTGCAAATTACGTATTCATCATCAACTTTCTTGAAAAATTAAACATGTAATTTTGGTTTTGGTTTTGTTTTGAGCCAAATGCTGCTAAACGTGTTTGTGGCAAAATTTAAAAGTATTAGCAAATAATAAAACAAATAGTTATAGTTTTATACATACAATTGATGACAAAGCTGCTTTGCCAGAAACATTTAGATGGCACCACAGTCTATGGCAAGCATGTGTAGTCTCTTGCTTCTTAAACAGAATTTACAACTTGTATGACATTAAACCACAGTTTCTCATTTTTCTTTATGACCCTGAGGAGGATTCGGGCATCTCAGAGGCCACCAAGGGGAACATAGCAGGATGTGAATGGTGGCATAACAAGTGGCCAGCAGGAGAAAAAAACTTCAAAAGTTTTCCTACCACAACCTAAGACCAGAGAAATTACCTGGCCCTGACTGCTGTGCTTGAACTCTTAGCTTTAACAACCAGGACATTGCACATTAAGGGCACTGTCAGGTTTTGTCTGAACAGGATCAGGAAAAGAGAAATGAGTTAACATTAGTTATCTTTTAGATTTATCCGTGATAAAATAAGAACTCTGTTTACTGTATGTGTGTTTTATATACTACTACTTGAGACCATAAAGGAAGCCAGAAGAACCTAATGGATGTTTATCAACCCATGCTGTTTTACTTTAGTATAAATTCCAATAAGAAAGCTTTATAAAAAATGAAAAACCTGGGACAAAAGGTAAAGCCAATAAATGGATGTCAAACAAACAAAACAAACAAACAAACACACGAGCATAAACCCAGGGCTCTTGGCTCAAAATGAACTAAGACATATGGCCACCCCATAAAGGTCAGTCAGTGTAAAGACTGTGACTTTTACTCCAAATGAGGTAGGAATTCTGAGTAGAAAAACTGCATGATCTGACTTAAGTATTACAGGATCGCCCTGGCTGCTATTTTGAAAATAAATGTCAGGGGGCAAGGATGGCAGACCAATGAAGGACCTATAGCCCTAATCTAGCATGAAAACAAAGACAATAGCTACCTAGGAGAGAAATAAATGTGCATCCTGAAAACTCTCTGTGTGTAGCTGGAGGGAAGATAAGTAAAAGGTGGTACCTACCTATGGGCTCCAATTTTGGATCTGTGCCGCTGGTGATTTCATACACTTGTGTACAAGGATAAATCCAAATAGCATAGTTCAAAAACACCAGATATGAAGAGCATCCACTTAATTCCTCTTACACTAATTTCCTTCTTATCAAGCAACCTTCTAATTATAAAGTAGGTGAATGGAGACTTATCCATAGGAAGAGAACACACGTGTCAGCAAAGACCAGCATCTGTTCTACTTGATAGTTTTAACTGTTTTTATACATTATCGTTTATGCATTTAGTTTGTGTTGGTTTCCTAGAGCTTCATTATCTCTGGCTATACCAGTAACTGAATTTCTTAACATATTCAGCAGAAAATAAGACCTGGAAAGTGATGACCCTAAAACATCACTCTGAAAACACTCTGAGCTGCCACCCGGCCTTGCCCATGTGATCTGCAACCTTATTGACAGTAATATCAGAATATGCCAGATGAGTTAGGGCATACCCCATTACTATGCTCTCATTAGAAAAAAAAATTAGTTCTCAAAGGCTAATTCTTTTATGATGATTTTCTCAATCTCCTCCTCTTCCAAAAACCAAACACCTTTAAGTTATCATTGATGGATTTTTCTCCTCTTTCTTGGATATATGATTGTCCTTCACATTATTCTATGTAAGTTAAAATTCATTTTCAGAAAACACTCAAACATCTATATGCAAGGCAACCAATAAATGAAAAGTTACCGGCAAGGGGCTTGTGTCATCCTGAAGAGGAGGGATGTCTGAAGTCTCAGCACAGTTACTCTTCTTTCTGGAATGCTGGTCCACAGGAAGAGGAGTGGGGTTGGGGTAGTCGTCATTGTCCTGGAGGGTGGAGCGTTCCAGTTCCTCCAATAAAGCATCTATGTCATAATGTACAAGGGAATTATAGTATAGAAAGTCTTCTGAAATAACTTCCCCCTTAAATATTCCCCTGTGTCTCAATTCATCTCCCTTGTCTCTCAGATTAAGGTTATTTTTCTTAAAATATTTTCTTCCGCTCTTATTTTACTTCTAGAATGTGGTCTATTTTACCAGGAGATATTTAAGGCCTCCACCTACTGTGACCTGTTTCTTATATCTTATAGTCGCATTCAATTTCATAGTCTCACTCTATAATTTGACATATTTAATTGCAGGGTATTAATTTTTAACATTTATTTGGGGTGGATGGCTCATAAAGATCCCCAATTAGAAAAAAAGTAAATTATAACCATCATCAAAATGAAAAGGGCCTGATCATATGGGAGAACATATTTGGCCAATGACACATTAGAGAAAGGTTTGATCTCCAAAATATATAAAGAACTCATCCAACTCAACTGGGAAGACAAAAAATCCAATTAAAAAATGGGCAAAAGGCCTGAATAGACACTTCTCCAAGGAGGATATATAGACAGCCCATAGACATATGAAAAAATGCTCAATATCACTAGCCATCAGAGAGATGCAAATTAAAACCACAAGGAGATGTCACTTCACACTGGTCAGAATGGCCATCATTAATAAATCAACAAACAACAAGGGCTGGTGGAGATTTGGAGAAAAGGGAACCCTAGTGCACTGTTGGTAGGAATGCAGACTGGTGCAGCCACCGTGGAAAACAGTGTGGAATTTCCTCAGAAAACTAAAAATGGAACTGCCTTTTGATCCAGTGATTCCACTGCTGGGATTATATGCTAAGAATCCCGAATCACCAATTCAAAAAACCCATGTACCCCAGTGTTCATGGCAGTGCTATTTATAATAGCCAAGTGCTGGAAACAGCCTCAGTGCCCATCAGTAAATGAGTGGATCAAAACATTGTGGTACATTTACACAATAAAATTCTATGAAGCAGAAAGAAAGAAGGAGCTCCTACCTTCTGCAACAGCATGGATGGAACTGGAGAATATAATGCTAAGTGAAATAAGCCAGTCAGTGAAAGACAAATACCATATGAACTCACCTATAAGAGGAATCTAAAGAACAAAATAAACTAACAAGCAAAATGGAACCAGAGGCATCGAAACATGGAACAGACTGACAGCAACCAGAAGGGAGGTAGGAAGGGTGGATAGGAAGGATAATGGTGGAAAGGAAGGGAATGGTGGAAAGGAAGGGAAGGGAAGTTCATGCATTCAAAGAACATGCATGAATGACCCATGGACATGGACAACAGTGTGGGGATTGACTGTGGGAGTGGGAGGGGGATGGGCTTGTCAGAGGAGGGCGGGGCGGGGGGAAATTGGGACAACTATAATAGAATAACAATTAAAAAATTTTAAGTAAATTCTACATATTTTTCCTATCAGAAAAATATAAGCAATTATATTATAGTTTTTAAAAAAATACATACCAGGACAATAACATTTATTCTTAACCTTGATGTTTTTTTATATTCCAAACACAACAAAATTCTCAAAGGAAAGTAGAAGTATTTTGTCTTAATTTAGGGTATAGGAAGAAAAGGAGATTGGGGGAAAAAAGGATATTTTAAAATCAAGCAAGATGTTGTGATCCAAAGAGTTGAGATTATTTCTCTTGTATTTTCTTGGACACTACAAGTATTACCTTTCTGTGATGATGAAATTAATAACATAATAATAATTAATATATGATAGGCACTGTGGTCCATTTACACATTTAATTTTGCCATCTTAACTCTTTGAGGCAGGTGATATTATTATCCTTATTTTGTAGATCAAGAAATTGCCAAATAAATGGTTTGAGTTCACACTGTTACTGAGTTCAGAACCTGGCTGTCTGCCCCTGGGCCATCTGATCCCCAACCCCTGCACGACCTTCACATCAGACATTCCAGGCCCCATTCTCACATGAATTCTCTGGGTGATCTGAGCATGGTGTGCTCTTCTCTGACGCTGTTTTTTCATCTAGATAATGAACCAGTTATAGTACAATAGGACTTTGCGATTGTAGATCAAGACCCATTAGTGGATCTCTAGTGGTTTCCTTACCACAGGGTGTATTTTTTTAAAGTTTGCAAAGCAGTATATTATGTTATTTCTAAGGATCTGCCTAGCTCTGAAGTCCTCAGATGAAGAAAATGAACTTCACGCATTTTTAAAATAAGATTTTCATTTATTTCAGGTGTTTGGGAGATGGATATTTCTTGATGGCCTAAGAAGAGATCTAATCACGTCTTACAAACAAAATCTACAGATCTTTCAAATGGAGGATATAAAACCGAAAGCAACAAATGAACAAACAAGAAACAAGCAACAAAAACTCTAAGACACAGACGCAGTATGGTGGTTACCAGAGGGAAAAGCGGGTGGGAGGAGGTAGTAAAGGGTAAAGGGGGTCAAATACATGGTGACAGAAGGGAATCTGACTTTGGATGGTAAACACACAATGTGATATACATACGCCATATTATAGAATTCTACACTTGAAACCTATATAATTTTATTAACTAGTGTCACCCCAGTAAATTTAATTTAAAAATCAACATATCTTTCTAAACCATCCATTTCATAAAAATATTGAATTTTGTGCACCAGTCTAGAGAAAAGGAAACTGAGTTAAATTCTTCAGGGAAAATGACCCTTCAACAAAATAAATTGTAATAAAAAAAAAGAGTTGGAGGGTGAACCAATAGATTCAAGAAAACTTTAGAGACTTATAACTGATTTCAGTATATGAATCTTAACTTAAAATGATATGATAAAAAATCAGTAAAAGTACTGGCTGTATTTTGCCATGTATAATATGTCCTTCTTGCCCAATTTTTCTGAGGGAAAAATAAGGATGCACATTATACATAGGTAGTACTAATTCCATGTCTATATAAATGTTTTTAATTCTTTTATTTATGCTTATACATTAAAAGTGTAACTCTAGAAAGCAGATGGGACAAAGCCACCATCTATGATCATCTTTAAAAGAAAAACATTTCGGAAAGGAAAGATTCCAAGTGGAGTTATTGTCCCTGTGCATGAAAACGGATGGATTAATGAAGAAGACATGAAAATCTGATTTAACAAAATCTGGTCATGAAGGCCTTGAGGATTACTTTAAAAACCAGCTTTGCTTGCTTTTGATCACTTCAAAGCCCATGTTACACAAAGTGCAAAAGCAATCGCAGCAGACTTGAAAACCCAACTTGCTGTGATACCTGGTAGACCACCCAGCTAACTACAACCTCTTCATGTACCAAACCCTTTAAACAAACCCTTTAAAGCCCTGATGAAGAAAAGAGTGGACATTGTGGACACAGTCAGCTGGTAATGATTTAACACTTGCAGGCAGAATCAAGAAATCATCCATTGCCCCCGATTCATGATTGGATCCTAAGGTTGTGGTGTTAAGAAGGAAGTGGTTGTAAAATCATTTTTAATATGTGGCATCAGCAATGATATGGATGCAACTAAGGATGATGAATTTTACCAGGATGAGGAAAGTGACTAGTCCTTCAGAAGCCACTGGTAATGTAGAAATTGAAGAAGACGATACTTCTAATATTGACTGAGGAAGAATTCTTGGCCTTCTATGATGTGTAAATATTGTAAATTTGTTAGCAGTACATAACATTTCTTGTACCTTGTATCTGTTCTTGTGTTTTGGAACTATTTGTTACATAAAATTTCTTGTACCATAGTATGTTTAAAAATAAATGCTAATTCCTTTATAATACAAAAACAAGTATCTAAATATAAATAAATAAAAATTGAATTAAAAAATTAAAATGAAAGATTTTTTTCCTGAAAGTTTGGGCCAAAAACATGGGTGCACATTATACATGCCAAAATACAGTAAATAAGCAAACCAAAAAGAGGAAAAATCAGGAATATTAAGCACTGGCTTGACATTCAATAACATTAAGTAAATACTGTTAGGTATGATAAACAATATTTGATCACTTCTGTTAATGTTTTAGGTGTGATCATTTTATTTCATAATATTAGGGAATTATTATTAAAGATTTTGTGGGTTTAATAGTGGTATTATGGTTATTTGTGTGAGTATATAAATTTATTTTAAAGACTATGCTGAAGTATCTACAGATGAAATTATATCATTTCTGAAATTGCTTTAAAATAATATAGAAATGAAAGGAATGGGTAAGTCTAAAAATGAAAAACGATTGGCCAAGACTTGATCGTTTAAGCTGCCTAATGGTTACATCGGATCTCAATAAACTATTGCCTTTACTTTTATAAATTTTAAAACTCTCTATAATAAAAGATTTTTTAAAAAATAAAATAAGGTAGAAAGATAAAGTAAAACGCCTTTTCTCACAAGTTTACTAGCCAGACTGAATGCCAAATTTCTAAGTTCCAAATTTTTAGTCTACATCATTCTATTAAGATATAGCTTTTTTCTATTTTCTAAACTTTGCCCCAACGATAAGTCATGAATTCACTTGGATTCAAAATAAAACGTCATTTATAACAAAATTAGGAGAGAAGGGAGACCCTGTACAAGAGAAACAAACCATATCACTGAAAGTAGAAGGTCACCCTTAGAAGGGCCCGCTAGCCAAAGTTACAGAAACTCGCCCGTCTGGGTCATGAGTTAACAGACGCTTCCTGTTTTCTGAGTACACATATCACCAACACCCCAAGATTATCCTGTCCTTTGCCAGATTCTGTAATTTGAAGATGACTAATTTCAGCATGACAAACATGGAATGACTGGTGGTGGTGGGTACTAGACTGAAAACCCTACAGTACTTCTCTGTAGCCCTTCAGCTGAGGAACTCAAATTATTATTGGTATTAACGTGAAAGGATTTGTCAAGTGAGGTCTCTTGAGGGTCTCCTGGGATTGTAACGATTTCATTCCGAGCCAGAGTCTGCCCTTGGTTTCCCTTTATCTAGCATCCGCACGTAATGAAGGAGGCAAAGAGGCAATACAGGCTTGCCTGTGCTGGCCTGCCCTCCAGGCGATTTCTCTGCAGCAGGAAGACAGGTGCACCCTAAGTCTTTAGGGTGACTACTGGGCTGATAACAATTTGAAGAAATGGTTGGGGTTTAGCCACCTGGAACATCTACAGGAAAGTTGCTTTCCAGGTTGCATGGTACTTTCCAGGGTTCTGGACCAGATTTCTCTATCATTCATCTGGCTCAAGAAATGTTAAACTGTGCAAATCTATTTATTCACTGTGTTTATTATCTAGGTTATTCTATCAGCCAGAACACTCAGCTTAATCCGTTTTGGTGTCAGGTGCTCCTGAGAGTGACACTGAACTAGTTAGTTTGCTCTTCTTAGTTTTCTCATTTTGACACAAAACGTGGATAATACTCATCTCAGAGGATTGCTTCAGACACTAAAATGATTAACATGTAAAAATGTCTAGTTTTAGCTTAAGTTACTGAAAAGGTACTGCTTAAGTTTAGCATTTTTTAATTACCTATGTGAAGTCCATTATATATCCCTAAAATAAAACAAAGCCGAGCTAGGTTCTAGTGGAACTCAGGTGGAAATGTGAAATTCCCTAACCCTCCCTCACACAGGATAAGAATTTGGATTCTACTCTAAGTGTCAAAATAGACTTTACCTTCAAAACAGTTCAATACATATTTATCAAACACCACCTTTTCCTGTTTCCTCTTTTGATTTGCCCTCCTTCCTCTCTCTATAACTCCAGCTCTCAGATTACACTGCAAACAACTTTTTAAAAAGAATGTGCAAGATGTGCTTTTTCTGTTGTTGTTTGTGCTTTTGACATACCCCAAATATACAAAAACTCAGGACATTGTGGAATTCATACAGCTTGGAAATTGGGTTCGTGTTAGTCATGTTAATAAGGATGTCAGCAACAAATGTTGGCAAAGAATACGGAATGAGTTCCCAAGAATGACAAACCTTAAGCTACTCCAAAGATTTAAAATCAGGGGCCTCTGTTGAGCAATGTGGCCAATAGTTTCACTGCTAGTTTTAATTACTTTGGAATGGGAGGAGGTAACATATTTGCAGGCCACAGTAATCTGTTTCCTCAGTTTCTCTGAATAAAAAGCTGAGCAACAAAATACAGTGCTATGTCCTCTTGATTTAATACTAAGTCACAGAACAAATCAAAACCACCCTGGCCTTTCTCCAACCTTTGTGAATCCCTCATTCTTGTACTTCTGTTTTCTTCTCATTACACTCTTTTCTCTCTTTTTCTCCCCCAATCACATCTCCGCTGTTGCCTACTGTGTGATCAATCACTCTACGATCTCAGTAGCCCCCAAGGGGCAAATGTCCATAATAAAGTGACCATTTCGATCACCATTCAATCCAAAAGTATTTGTGCAGAGTTTCCTCTGTGGTTAGCACCAAACTTTCTGCCTTTTGTGCCACCGAAACAGTGAACCTATATTTCCCCCAAACAATCACAGTTCCTCATGCTTTATTCTTAGTGGGGTGAGGTCAGGAGAGAAGTGAAAATCTTCCAGCACTACCCTCCTTCTGGCTAGCAGTACGCCCAGCACACATGCAGATGGCAGCCAAGTCTTTATTCCCTCAGAGTTTCTCTTCCAAGAAACTCCTCACTCACCTAATTCTTCCATTGTCACACACCCAAGATGCTGTGGTGCCACAGGTTGTAAGGAACTGCTTTGGTCTGTGCTGAAGAAGAGGACCGCAAAGGAACTAAATGAGACAGCGTCAAGCAGCCTCTATAACCCTTTTTGGTTCCTATATTTGCTTAGCACTTCCTCTCTTCTGATTTGGTGAGTTTCTTTTCTTTTTTCTTTTTTTTGTAGGTCAGAATTTTTAAAATGGGACTGACATAGAGAGGTGGGTACTGAAATCAGAATTCTGGTGGCACATTGGCCAGGACAATTAAGATTCAAATTAATTTTGAAAAATATGAGCACCTACTACATGCCAGGACTCATCCTGAATTCATGAGAATGGCAGATTTGCACTTGTGGTTTTTTCTAATGTAGGTATCCCACTTCTACTACGCATTAGAAAACTTGCTTTTTTGTTGTTCTGTGAAGCTAGGGGACCATGGAGGCATGGTTTGCTTCCACCAGAGTTAACTAGTACCCAATTCATTTTGCTGTTTTTATTTAACTTTCAAGAAATTATGTTTATCTGGTTTTCTGAATAGATAGTAAATCCATTAAATAAGGCAAAGGCATATTCACATTTGGATTCTTGGGGCCTGTTTGTTTTAGTAGTCCAAAATGCAAACGACTACAGGGGGTCAAGAAGAAATGAGACTGAAAGATTTAAGACACCAATTGCTAAGCTGCAGACATCTGAATTAAGCATAATTCCTGCTTAGTTACATTGCTTTACAGCAGTTTTCTGAACCAGTGGTTTCATTCACTTCGAACAAAATAAAACACTTACAAAGGCCTACTATGGGAAGGCAGTACGTACAGAACTATAATTATGGTTCTGTGAAATTGATATTACCCCACTTTTACCAGTGGTGAAATAGATTCAAGGAATAGTAACTTGCTAAACTGATTAATAGGTAACTTTTCTACAGTAATATAATCCACATTTAACTTCAAAGCCTGTGAACTTTCCTGTATAACAGAGTGGTCTTTTTTTTTTTTTTTAAGATGGTCTAAAGAAATAATTCATTCTCCATTCCCTAGTGAGTGAAGACTTTTTAATGGAGATTCCCACTTTGCATTACTTTGAGCAGCCATTGGATGTCAGTGCTGTCCCAAAAGCCTGCATACTGTAAACATGGGTTTGACAAAATTCCAATCCGCACTGTGCCATTTTTTACTACTGAGATGCCATTAGTCCCATAAAAGTGCAAAAACACTCAATGGAAAATAGAAAACATTCGCCTAATCTAAAGTGGTAACTGAGCCAAAGTGCTGTAAGGGAAAATGCACTTCGGCACTTGGTATGCAAATACTGGACTGTATGATCAGCTTTAACTGAATGGTTAATGTGAAATTTGGATTCCCCAGATCTTGTTTCCATCAGCTTTCTTTGGGCATTATACCCCCGGATACTTTATTTTCCAGGAGTGAGAAAGTAGTCTTAAAAATCTCTCCTTGATTACAATGGATCAAAAAAAAGGAAGGAAGGAATGCCAGAGGCCCACTCGCATCACCAAATGCAACTCGTAGATAAGCAAATGGAAACTCCCGTTTATCGCATTAGGACAATTTAGCTGCATATGCTATTGGGCAGACAAGAAATTTTGACAAAAGCTGCTGATCTGACTGTGCTTCCTGTGCAGCAGAAACAGCACAAACATTTAAAAACCGCAGAAGCAAGTGACTTCAGAGCGGGGAGCCTGAGGGAGGGCTTCAGTTTCTACGGATTGGTGACTCTAGTCACGCTAACAACTTCCCTCCAGCCCGAGGATCACAGCCAAGTTAGGCAGTCTACGTCAGCACCTTGGTCTCGAGAATGTCTAGTAGAAACGCAACTCCACAATTCCTTCCACCAACTTTTATTAAGAATGAAATAATTGGTGGGTAGGCCGCCGAGGATCCGATAGAGCCAGATTCAGTCCCTGATCTCCAGGGGCTCACAGGTTGATAGGTCAGACACAGGGTGACGAGATGAATATTGCAGACACGAATTCCAGCTTATTTAAAGGAGATGGCATCTAAACAAAACCAAGGCAAGGGTTATTACGTAACCATCCTAGAAATGCTTCCTAACGCCAAGAAATGAAGTAGGAAAAAGCTCGGGAAATCCTGATGGGGAACTGGCTCAAAATTTGCGCCGGGATGTGCTCGGGCGTCTCGCCTTAACCCGGAAACACTAACTTCAGGGAAAAGCATGCTCGGACTGTGGTAACACTAAACTACTTTTCCCATTCATCATCAGTCAAAAGCTCCCAGCAACCTCCTCGCCTCTGGTTTCGTTTTTTTCCAAAGCCATAGGATAAGTAGGACTTCATATCCCAGGATGCCTTTGGGCAAGTTAACCGTGCGCATGCACTGAAGAGGCGGGTCCTCTGCCTTCACGACCCCGCCTCTGTTCTACAGCCGCCATTTTTTCAGAGACTTTCATCCGGCAAGCGACGGGCTTTTTTTCTTAAAGGAGAAGCGACAGCTCAAAAAAAATATCCCCTTCTCCCTGCAAGACCTGGCAACGCTGGGGACAGAAAGGCTACATACAGGAAAGTGGGATCGGGGTGGAGGAAGTAAAACGCCGGGGCTACTTCGCTGGCTTAAGAAAAGAAAGAGCCCTTGTGGCATTAGCTGCTCCTCAGGGAGGCAGGTGCGCGCGCAGCCACACCGGGGAGCGCGCGAGGCGGGAAAGAGGTGCGTTTTTCTCCCCCCAACAACCTCGCGAGACCTGCCCCTCCCACTGTCCCTAGTGTGCGTGGAACTCCGCAGGGAGGGGAAAGGTCACTTTAGGATTGTCGCGAGACGCAGCCGTTAAACGGTGAGAACGGGTACGCGGGGAAGGAAACCTCGCGCGCTCCCTTGGATCCGTTCCCTGATTGGTTGAAGGAAGGGGTGGGGGAGGAAACCGGGTACGTTGCTGCGTGAGAGATCGTGAGGGCGGTGCGAAGAAGCCATTCCTTCTCTTGGATTGGTCCGCCGAGCGTCTTGGGCGCGCGCGCGCGCGCTAGGGGGCCTTGAGTGGCGGGGGGCGGGGGCTGCCCTCGGAGCCGGGCGGAGGGGGTGGGGGGGGGAGAGTGGAGCGCCGAGTGAGAGTGTGCAGGACGCTCCGGGAGGAGGGGGGCGGGGGGAGCAGCGCCGCGGCCGCCGCCGCCGCCTCCGCCTCCGCCTCCACCGCCTGGGACGAAGGGGTGGGGGACGGACGAGCCCCGATGCCGGGGGAGACAGAAGAGCCGAGACCCCCGGAAAAGCAGGACCAGGACGGGGTAGAGGCGGCGGCGGCCAAGGCGGCTCCAGAGGAGCCCCAACAACAGCCCCCTGAGGGGGCGGCGGCGACGCCGCCTGCGGGGGCCACTAGCAGCCGCGTGCTGAGGGGAGGACGGGACCGGGGCCGGGCCGCTGCGGCGGCCGCCGCCGCTGTGTCCCGTCGGAGGAAGGCCGAGTATCCCCGCCGGCGGAGGAGCAGTCCCAGCGCCAGGCCTCCGGATGCCACAGGGCTGCAGTCCCAGGCCACGAAGCCTCCGTCTCCAGCTCAGGGCAAGAAGAGTCCGCGACTCCTGTGAGTAATGCAGTCTTTCAGGCGGTGGGAGAGACCCCCCTCTGTCCGCACGCAACCCTCTCGGCTGCCGTAGTGCCCACTCCACGTGACATCCTGCCTGCTCTGCCCCCTGCCGGCTCGCACCACTGATGTCACGGCGCTTCTCTGGCTGCTGTCTTATCGCTACTCTCCGTTTCTGTGTCCGTTGGGCTACTTCCCCACGCCGTGAAATCGTTCTTTGTAGCGCACACGTCTCCTCCCTAGCGGCTCGCCGGCCCCCTGCCGTCGCAGGCTTATCGCGCACCAGGGCTTCTGCACGCCCTTTGTCAGCCTATCCCTTCCCCTCCTGCGGCGGCTCTCCGGTATTACATCACATCCCCCCTAAGAAATCAACAGCGGGACCTTTGCCTTCAGAAGTGTGTCGCTCCCCGCACCGCCTTCCCTTGAATTTGCTTAAGAGCCAGTTGCCCTAATAGCTCTGTGTAGCTTTTTTTCGCTACCAGTTTTTTGCGTTACTTTTCACTCGTTTTAGAAGTCAGGCGCTTGCTACTAGGATAAAAACGTGACTTTGCCAATTTTGCTAAGTGTAGTCTTTCATATAACAAGCTTAAATGGGTATTCATTTTTCTTGTTTTTGCCAGGTAACACGTTTTTTGTGTGTTTTCGTATACGTTTTAACGTAGGAACTTCATCTCTAAGAACTAGACTAGTCTGAGTAGAATTTCTTTATTTCCTGGAGATAATAGAGGATACAGGAACATAAATACTTAAAATTGTTTATTAAAATAATGTACCTATGTTGAGAACTGTAAAGCACACATATTTGTAAATCGTAGAAATTAGTCGTATTAGCCACTGAATTCGTGACTTTCAAGTGAAAAAAAAAACTAGTAAAAGCAGAGAGAATTGAGGGGTGGGAAATTAGAATTTTAAGTCACCCACTTTCCTACAAAAGTGTGGCAAGATTTGGTTTATACCTGTCCCAGTAGATCTATAATACATTTATTCTAAAATTAAGAGTGAGGTTAATAATGAGCCTTATTTGGATATAACTTCCTTGCATGAATTTCTTAAACAGCCTGTTCCTCAGCTTTCTCATCTATAGGACAATGTTAATCCCTGTGAGATTAGTTTGTGACAATTAAATACAGCGTGTGAAGCACTTGGCACAGGGATTTTCAGCCTTTTTGCACCTCATAGCACAAAAATTAATAAAATCCTTTGACACACCAAGAAGCACATTTTGTCATGATCTGGTAAAAAAATGTATAATTTTGATTCATTCACACCAGTTGCTGTTGTCATTTTTTTATTTGACAGTCTAAGGGAAAGGAGGTCAGTGCCCCTGACTCGTCAGGTATCGCAAGCTTTAAAAATGCTTGCTGCACACCAGTTGAAAATCGCTGACTTAGCACAAAGCCTGGTACATAGTGAATTCTTTTCATAGTTTTTTTTAATTGTATTTTTCCCCATTACCATTTATCCCCTTTATATACCCTCTTCCACTTCCATCCACCCCCAAATATTTATTAAGAGCTATTGTTTTTGAGTAGTGGTGTCATGAAAGAGGTATAAATGGTGTGTTTTTGTGTAAATTCTGCAAAACTGGACTTTTTTGTCCTATCACCATATGTAGGAAGGTTAATAACTTAGTATCATTTTCAAAATTCCCTTTTATTCTTACCTACGCATTTGAGAGTTAAATATATCTATCTCCTTGACACCTTTCCCTCCCTCAGTTGCAACAGTTTTACTTACAGAAATGATCTTTTAAGATGATTATAGCTACACTAGTAGCTTTACCCTCTGTCGTGGTTTATTTTTTCCCCCTGACTTGACCAAAAAGTACTAAACTTTTTTAATTCTACAATGTAAATATTAGAATGAGCAAACTTGAATAAAGAGGACTTAAATTTTTTTCTCCACAATATTTCTGTGGGGAGGAATAGTTTTGATTCTTAGCATCTCTTCCTCACTTCATCAAATAACATAAAAGGTATTAGTGTTCTTAGACCTTCTGTTAGCCTCTGAACTACCTTTTGATTATTTTAAATTATGCCAGTTTGGATTGTTTAAAATAAATTTTCACCATGACTTTTTTTGTTACACATTTCCAATTTACTGCATGTCCTGGAAATGAAAGGAATCCTAAAGCATTTCAGCTTGGTAGACCTTGATTGAGCAGTAACTGAGCCTGGTGCTGTGCTGGTCTAAGGTGTATAAAGATAAATGAAACGTGGATCTTATCGTCAGGGACCTTGCAGTGTTAGTGGAAGTTGATCAAGCACATGTGCCTGCTTTACAGATTGTCACAGTGATGAAGTAAATTTTAAAACTAAGTAGGAAGGGTTAATCTTTTAAGACGTCTCAAGAGGTTTGAGTATTAGTTTTTCAGAACCCTGGTCAAGTGCCTTCTGACCTTGATTCGTCTCTGTCTTTCTCATAACATTGTACAATTTTTTTAAATGAATAAGATAAAAAATTTTTTAAAAACCTAAAGAAGAAAAAAGTATAATTTAATTTCTATATTAATTTTTAATTGTCTCATGCAGGCCCTTTTTTCATATTTCAACATTGCCCCTTATAAAACTCCCAGTAATGAGCTGTTTAACCTGCATTTGTTTCTTTTTGATTGAAGAGACAGCAAAATGTACAGTGGCTTAAAAGGTCAGTAAATACAGCAAATTGGATTGACTGAAACCTCTTATTAGAAGGCAAAATAATACAGTGGCACAATCATAGGACTTCTGTCTCAGGTCCCAGCCTTCTGCCACTCACTAAGTGACCTTGGGCAAGTCACTTAACCTCTTTAAATCTGCATTTTCATCTATAACTGATAATTTATGATTTGTGAAATCAGATTCATAGGTAGATCACAACTAGGTTACAGTTTTTACAAACTTTTAGACTTGGGTGTAACAGATGAATGATTTTAGGGTTTTCTTTTAGGTTCATTAAATTTTTATTATGAAGATTTTTAAATATAAACAATATTGGCAAGATAGTATAATGAAACTCCAGTGTTTATTAGCTGAATTTAACCGTTATTTAGATTTTGCCAGGCTTGCTACCTCTGTCCCTTTTTTTTCTTTTGGCAAGGGGCATTTTATAGGAAATCTCAAACATTTCATTTCATTTCTTCCTACTGCATTTGTGTAAAATAACATATTCTAGAACCACTTAATATAACAAAATTAGTAATATTTTCCTTGTATTAGTATGTGCAGATACAGAATATTTTCATCACTGCAGAAAGTTCTGTTGGACACCATTCTACAAGGTGCTATCTTCATCGCTATAGATGAATTTGTATAAGTGTTTATGCTCTAAGAAAGTGTGCAAGATTGTTCATTTAATGTTTTATTTTTATTTCTTTCAGATGTGTAGAAAAATTAACAGATAAAGGTAAGACTTGGTCATTCTTACCTCTCGTGTATGTTTCACTGATTATTATCTTACAATCTGGTAGAAGATAGAATGAATGAACTTCAGCCTGGTAATTCAAGTTGTTCCTATTTAAAGATGACTGTTGTTTAGTAAAGAATTATTGGAATAGGTAGATAGAATCCAGGCAGGTTTGGGCAGGTGGAACATTTTAACATTTAGAAACAGGGATGGAAAAGCAGATTACTTGACATCACTTTATTGCAGTTTTCTGTAAGTGCTGTCTCTTTTTGTGGGGGAGGTAAAGTTACAAAGAGAAGAATGATACACAATACACAGAGTAAAGTGTAGACAAAATCCTGATGCTGACAGAGACTCAAATTATAAATGCAGTTTGAAGAATGTGGAAAGAAAGTGTTCTACGATTTCGGCCTGGTGAATAATTAAATGAGGTCATGAGGTCGTTTCTCTTTAAAGGGTTTTAACAATATTGAATATAGTCTTCTGCTTATCTGAGTTTATGAAAGAAAGCTAATGTTCACTTTCTCTTTTTAAACACTTTAACTTTTTTTTTTTAAGATTTTATTTATTTATTTTTAGAGAGGGAAGGGAGGGAGAGAGAGAGAGAGAAACATCAATGTGCGGTTGCTGGGGGTTATGCAACCCAAACATGTACCCTGGCTGGGAATCGAACCTGGGACACTTTGGTTCCCAGCCCACACTCAATCCACTGAGCTACACCAGCCAGGGCTACACTTTAACTTTTTAAATTTAAACTTTATTGTATTTTTTCCCCATTACCATTTATTCCCCTTATATTCTCCTCCCCCCAGCATTCACCACACTGTCCATGTCCATGAGTTCTTTTCCTTTTCACTCAGTTCCTCCACCCCCTAACAACACCACCTCCACCACCACCACCACCCACCCACCCACCCCAGTAGCTGTCATCTGCTCTCCATCTATGAATCTGTCTCTGTTTTGCTTGTTTGTTCAGTTTGTTCATTAGATTCCACATACGAGTGAAATCATATGGTATTTGTCTTTCTCTGACTGGCTTATTTCACCTAGCATACTGTTTTCCAGGTCCATCCATGCTATTGCAAAAGGGTAAAATTTTCTTCTTTTTAAGGCTTAGTAGTTTTCCATTGTGTAAATGCCCAATGGTTGGTTTATCCACTCATCTGGTAATGGACACTCAGGCTGCTTCCATATCTTGGTGACTGTAAATAACGCAATGAACACAGGGACGCTTACATTCTTTTGAATTAGTGTCTTGGGTTCCTTCACATATATTCCCAGAAGTGCAATTTCTGGGTTAAAAGACAGATGCATTTTTAATATTTTTAGGTATCTCCATACTGCTTTCCATAGTGGCTGCACCAGTCTGCATTCCCACCTACAGTGCACTAGGGTCCCCTTTCTCCACAACCTCACCAGCACTTGTTGTTTGTTGATTTATTGATGGTAGCCATTCTGCCAGGTGTGAGATGGTATCTCATTGTCATTTGGATTTGCATTTCTCTGATGATGAGTGATGTTGAGTGTCTTTTCATGTGTTTGTTAGCCATCTGTATGTCTGCTTTGGAGAGGTGTCTGTTCAGGTCCTCTGCCCATTTTTTAATTGGGTTGTTTGGTTTTTTTGGTGTTGAGTTTTGTAGACTTTGGATATTAATCCCTTATCAGATGTATCAGTGAGTATGTTCTCCCATTCTGTGGGTTGTCTTTTTGTTTTGTTGATTTCCTTGCTGTGCAAAAACTTTTTAATTTGATGTAGTACCATTTTAAACACTTTTAAAAAAAAAACTTTATTCTTCCTTTGCTGATTGGATTACTAAAATTAACCTTATCATGTTGGTCCAGTTGCTTGTTTCATTATTTTTTCTAGTTATTGGCTGTGTTCCTTGATGCTAAGTTGAAATATATAGCATTCTTCTTAAAAATACGCTTTTAAGCATTTTTTAAAATGCCTCCCCCTCTTTAATTTTTTTAAAATTTTAAATTTATTTTTAGAAGAGAGAGGGAGAGAAACATCAATGTGTGGTTGCCTCTTGTGCACCCCCCCACCAGGGACCCAGCCCACAATCCAGGCATGTGGCCTGATCAGGAATCGAACCGGTGACCCTTTGGTTCACAGACTGGAGCTCAATCCACTGAGCTACACAGCCAGGGCACTTTTAAGCATTTTAAAGCATATTGTGTATGTTGTGCCTGACAGGAATCTACTTAATATCTGAGGGGGTCTGATTAATTCTCATATTCTCATTCCCTCCCCCCTATACATACATACATACATACATACATCATTCATAATAAAGGTTTTCCTCTTCATGAAAAATAGTTTCATATACACATATGTGTATATATGTGTGTGGTATGTATATATACAGGCAAGTTTAAAACCTGTTGAAATAATGACAGTGTGACTAGGAACCAGTAACTCAAAGTGGTGGCTGTTTTATAAACAATTAGATGTCGATGCTCAGATTTCTTTTTTCTCTGAGTTTTAGAATATGAAGCTAGTATTTCCATAGTATAACAGGCAGAAGTGTTTTGTACTAGGCAGATTTTTGTATAGAAAGCTTTATGTGGCTATTTTGTATAGCAAGTTTTTTATTTTGTTGCTGTTGTTATGTGGAAAATAGGGTATGTCTGCCAAAAATAAAAAGGCTTGTGTTCCTTTTGGAAAATTATGTGGAGAAAATGTACAGATAGCTGGCAATCAAATACCAAGGCAGTTCTTATTAAAACATAAATCCCAACCTGCCTTTATCATTAGAGCTAAAAAAATTTTGTGTGTGTGTGTCTAAAGAGTATTTCTAAAGAAATATTTTGGATTGCCTTGAGGATAACTTGGAGAATGTGGTTGAAATTTTGAACCCCTGTTGGGAGGTGAAGTAATTGTTCTTTGTGTAGATGTCTTATGCCAGAAGTTGGATACTACTTGAACAGCAGTTGTGCAGCTGTGAAGAGATTAAAACTGCATTATGGGTAATTCTATTTCAGTATCAGTCCCACTCTAATCCACCAGTTAAATGCTCTGGATCTACAGTTAGAGTTCAGGGTTTGAATTCAAGTTCTATCTTTTATTGCAAGTAATTCTAATACTTAGCATCTAGTGATTACTCAGTAAATGGTAGGTGTTAAGTTTATAAAATTTTGAAGAAATAGATACTCTCCAACCAAACTGAAATAATAAATATATTAATATAGTTTCCTGTTCCTACTACATTTATGTAACCCTATGGATATATATAACACAAATGGAAAGTTGCTTTGAAAAATAGTGTTTATTCATTCAACAAGTAATTACTGAGTATCCACTACAGTCCAGCACCATTCTAGGTGCTGAGTTGTATTGGTATTCAATTAAGTGCAATGAAGACATTAAAACAGTGTAATAATAATGTTTGATGAAGTTGGGGGTAGAGAAGTTAAGTTTCCATAAGATGGCAAGGGACGATCTTGAGAAGGTAACACTTGAGCTCAGGCCTGAATATACAGATAGATACCTGGATGAAGAACATTCCACAAAGAAGCAAAAAGCAAAAACTGAAAACACAAAAGCTTAGTTTGCCCACTGCCAGAGGATTTCATCATCATTGTGAAACTTTCAAGGATGTTAACAGAAATTTCAAGGTATGGAGCCTGGCTAGTTCCTTTTTACCTTGGCTTTGTTTTTATTCTGTTCTTTTGTTTTGAACCAAGGCACATATAATTCCAGTTTTAACCCTTGGATATGCCATCAGTTTTAGCTGAAACAACTCTCTTTCATAAACTAAATTATACTCTTCTGAAGTTGGCTTAAATGTAAGTTAAAAAATCTCACTTTCCCTGATTTCTCAATACTGCTGAGATTAGCTAATATTTCAGTATGGACTTTACTAATTATTTATGGAAAACAAAGTAGAGCTAGTTACAGAAATACACAGAGTAGTCTGATCAGGTTTCAGAAACTCAGGATTCTGTCATAATAATGCTTATGTCTCAAATGGCTGACAATACATTAGATAGGCATTTTATTTATCCTATTTCCTTCCTAGCCCTTTATCTTAAGGTAGCAGGAACCATATTATTTCTATCAGTGTGAGAATGATCTACTTGGGTATCTTGTTCTTTCTTAGTAATACCCCATATCCTTTAAATCATTTTTCTAGTTCAGACATCCGGAAGTACAGATATATCTCATATATGGCATATCTGGATTGACAAACAGCCTTAGAAAACCTTGATTATCAGCTCATTTCAGTTGTGGGGCATTTTGTAAATCAGATAAATGAGTACTTCTCTCTTTTACCTACAAAGAGATAACTTTATAATAGTTTGCCAATTACATTGTAAAACCATCTCTGACACAGTTGTAAGTTTATTGTTATATATAATAATTATTTTATATTGAAATCCTTTTCCATGCTAGAATCACTTGAAAGTTGTAGCAGAATGCCCTGGTATAAGAAAATTAACACAGAAGAAATCGAAGGTGTCCTGAGTGGGGAAACTTATATTCAGCTGATAAGAATCCAAAATCCTTAAGAGACATCCACCTCTACATGAGGCCCTGACATTATTTTCACACTCATATGATCCTGAGTGGACCAGAACCTCTGACAAAAAGAAATTGGCTTTGATTTAATATTCCCTGACCTTTTAAGTCCAAGAAAGATCAAGCTCCTCTGAATTAAAATTAGCCAGATTGATCTAACTGCGTCCAGGCAGAGTCCCCTTTAGCTTCAGTACAGTTAATTCCTTGCAGGTAACTGTGGTTTTAGCCTTCTGCCTGCCCATCTCATTAAACCTCGCTTGCTTCTTTGATCCTAATTAAATGCCCAACTCATGTCCTAACTTATTATTGGCTGTTTCTGCTTGTAATTTTGCCTCCGTGAGAATTTCTAAACTATATTCTTTATTGTAATTGGTACCTAAACTCCAGTGTCAGTTATCTATTGTTGTATAACGAACCATCCAAAAATTTAGTGGTTTAAAATACAGCAATTTGTTATTTTCTAGTTGAGCTATTATAACCTTGTTGGTCTTTTAGTCCAGACCTTTTCATGTCATGATGGTCTCAGGGCAGTGCTCCAAGGGCTGAAGCCAAAAGCTGCAAGGCATCTGGAAGCCCCCACCCACATAATGCAAGAGCAACATAAAAAATCAGTTGTGTCTATATATTAGCAACAAAAGATTGGAAGTATAAAATTAAAAAATAATAACATTAAAACAGTATCAAAAATACTGCTTAGGGCTGAACCTGATAAACATGAGTAAGACACATGGAAAAAGATAGAACACTGCTGAGTAAAATTAAAGACCTAAGTAAACAGAGCCATGTACCTTGTTCATGGGTTTGAAGATTCAATATTGTTAAATGTGTGTTAGGAAAGTTGGACTACTCTCATACACAATTTACAAAAAATAAAGTGGGTTAAAGATGGAAATGTAAGGCCTGAAACCATAAAGCTCCTAGAAGAAAACATAGGAAGTAAGTGACATCGATCTGAGTAATATCTTTTTGGATACATCCCCTCAAGCAAGGGAAACAAAAGCAAGCAAATGAGACTTCATCAAACTACAAAGCTTCTACACAGCAAAGGAAATCAACAAAACAAAAAGACAACTGATTGAAGGGAAGAATATGTTTGCAAATGATATGTCTAAAGGATTTATATCCAAAATACGTAAGAAATTTACACTACTCAGTAACAAAAAATAATCTGGTCAAAAAATGGTCAGAGAACATGAAAAAACATTTTCCCAGATAACACATTCAAACGTCCAACAGACATGAAAAGATGTTCAACATCTCTAATCATCAGAGAAATGCAAGTCAAACCACAATGAGATACTACCTCACACCAGTCAGAATGGCTGCTATCAGAAAGTCAACAAAGAACATTGGCAAGAATGTGGAGAAAAGGGACCTCTTGTGCACTATCGGTAGAACTGCAAACTGGTGTAGTCCCTAGAGAAAAAAGTATGGAGCTTCATCGATAAAAATAGATATACCATCTGACCAGCAATTCTATCTCTGGGCATTTACTCAAAGAAAATTAAAACACTAATTTAAAAAGATAAATGCACCCTTGTGTTCATTTCAGCATCATTTACAATAGGCAAGATATGGAAGCAATCTAGGTGTTCATTGACAGATTAATAAAAACAGAAGATGTGATACACATATATTCCTGCATACCATGGAATACTCTGCAGCATAAAAAAAGAATGAAATCTTTCCATTTGCAACAACATAGATCTAGAGGATATGCTAAATGAAATGAGGCAGAGAAAAGCAAATGTTACATGGTTTCACTTATATGTGGAATCTAAAAAATGACACACAAAAAAAACAGACTCATAGAAACAAAGACCAAAGAGACTTTATCAGAATGGAGGGGTTGGGGGGTGGGTGAAAAGAGGTAGGGGGATATAATCAGTAATATTGTAATGAGTTTATACAGTGACAGATGGTTACCAGAATTAGTGGGGTGATTACATTGTAAGGTATAAAAACATTGAGTCACTTTATTATACATCTGAAACTAATATAAGCAATATGATTATATAGCAACTATACTTAAATTTAAATTTTTTAATTAAATTTCTTTTTAAATTAAAATGTAATTTAAAAATGTAATTTTTCCCTATATTGGTCTATAAATGCAATTAAAATCCCAACAGGATTTTTTGTGGAGAGTTTTGACTTTGAAAACTTGAAAAGTTCTTGGGGACCCTTTGGAGTATACATACTACACTTTGAAAACCATTAGCTTACACTAATCAGGAATTCCACCTCTTTCTAAGAGTGGATTGATTCTTTAAGGAAAGAGGAAGAGATGAATAGATACTTGATGGCCATCACGACTACTACACGTGTGTATTCCATAATTAATCGTACCTGATTGAAGGACATTTGATATTTCAGTACTCTGGGATTGCAGATTTTTTTTAAAGCAAAAGGAGATTTAGAGTTCATGTGGAAAATAATACAATACTGAATAAATAGTAATACAAGGATAAATTCTGTTTTGTGTACTCAAAACTGTAAACCTATTTTGCCCAGCCCTCTAGTATACTGTTGTTTATTTGGTGATGTACTTGCCTCCCATTCTAGGGAATATAAAAAGCTCATACGTTTCCTGTTTCCTGAATTGCCCATTTCTTTCCACTTGTTTTCCCCATCTGTTTGCTTAACCTCTTAGAGATTTTCCTCCAGTTTCAGGTGTTCTCTAACTTTTTTAGAGTAAAGTACTAAAATGCTGATTGGGAGGTCTGTGTATACACAGATATTCTACTGAGTAGACATCTCTAGCTTACATGTCCAAAATGGGACACATATTCTCTACTATCCTCTTAAAACAAACAACAAAATCACCTCATCTTTTTCTGTGAATGCTCTCCCACTATCCATCCGATTGTTCAGGTCATAAATCTAGAAACCAGCTAAATCTGTGACACCTTTTTGTCCCCTTCCATTCCTTTATTTAAGTCATTCTTTAGTCCTATCTGGTTTTTCTCCTCATTATTTCCCATTATTTCCAATTCTTTTCATCTCTCATACTACTTATTCTCAATCAGCTGTTACTCATTGCCTCGTCTGTTGAAGTAGACTTTAAGCAGGTGTCCTTGAATCTACTTTTCCTACCTAAGTCATTCTCTCCCCTGCAACCAGAGTGAACATTAAAACCAAATCTGATCATGCCTTCTACTTAAATAAACTCCTCCCTGGCTTTCTGTGGCTACCCTTTTTTTAAGAATTTTTCCTGCCTCTTCAGCAACCTTGTAAATGACAGTTTCTGTCATGTTCTCTCTGCTCCAGTCATATTGGTCTTCTTTCATTTGTTGTCTAAAGGCAAGTGCATGCACTACACCTCCTTTCTCCTCTGTCACCCACCCATCTACTAAAGAGTCCAGCCATATTTATATTTATTCAAACTTAAATGTTAAATTTTGAGCTAATTGTTAGCTATAGAGAGTTTCAAAGAAAACATCCTTTCACTCTCAAACTTATGTCTGAGCAGTCTTTGAATGTATTAGAAACAGAATTTACTCACCAAATGCCTTCACTGTGAAAATAAATGGCATTAATTTGCGATTCTAATTTCTTCCCCTAAACCTTTAATATCTGTAGAAATTTGTAAATGCTTATTAATATTTTTATCCTTTACTTTCAGTGTTCCTGTAGCTGGTGTCTGCTGGAAATAAAATGAAAACATAAACGTAGTAAACAGAAGCAGATGACTAGAACAAAAAAAATTGAATTTGAGTACTAACACACATATACATACAAACTGTCTCGTTGATTTAAAAATGAATAAACCAGATTGGAATATATAAAAAATCAGCTTATGCTGGTCTCTAATTTAAAAAAAATACTCCTCCAGTTCTCTGTTTTGAAATACAAGAAAATACTATATGCAATCTTAGATTTAAAAATTCACTTTTATGGAGTAATTCTTGTGGTCTTTTAGGTCAGTATATTACAGAAATGGGGCTCCCTCTCTTGGCACTTGAACCTAAGCCTGGATGGAAATGAGCCAAATCTGAATGAAGCCCTGGGTCTCTTTTGTATGGTTAGGTGTGGCGTATAGAAAGAATATAGACTTTGGACTTAGATATATCTGGGTGCAAATTGCAGCTCTACAACTTATATGTGGTGAGCCTGGGGGAGTCAGTTACTACTTGCTCTCCTCATCTATGAAGATAATGATACTACTTGACAGGGTTATGAAGACTAAATTTAGAAAGATGAAAAATATACTGCCAAACACCCAGTATTTAAGATTTGTCCGTTTCTCAGTGGAAATGAAAATATTTAAATAGAGGTGAGAAGACCTTTACTCTAGCTGCTTCCCAACCAATCAACCAACCACTCCCTGTTTCGTCCAACATTCTGTGTTGGCTTTGTAATCTTGAACAAGTCATTTAATTTCTCTAAGCGTCAATTAGAAAAGTAGGGCAACCTGAAGGAGGACCAGATCATATTAGGATGACCCTTCTGCCTTCAAGTATTTTATCATGGTGAAGTGGCTATGATTTTTTGGAATTTAATGAGTTAGGTTGCTTTGAAAAAAGTATCTTTTGCTGTAGGATTGAGATAAATGACTCTTACGTTTCATCTTTTGCTACCTAGAAGAATTAGGATAAATATTACCTGTCAGTAGTGCTAACTAATATCTTTTTGTCTCAATTCATACTGTCAGCCACTCTTAATTTGCCCCTTCTTCCTCTTTCAAGAAAACATGGTTGTATTCACTATGCCTACATGTTGTTCAGAGAGTGGCTACCTGGTACCTTTTCCACCTAGACCACTGTGGCTTTTCTCTTTTCTTATTATATGTCAGGAAGTCTCTTCAGATCAACTGGTATTATGAGAAACAACTAGAAATGGCCTTATTAAAATATTATATTTATTCATTTATTCAAGGAAGGGAGAAAAAGGGAGAGACACATCAACATGTGATTGCCTCTCACGCACACCCTATTGGGGACCTGGCCTGCAGTCCAGGCATATGCCATGACTGGGAATCGAACTGGCAACTCTGGTGCTCAATCCACTGAGCCATACCAGCCAGAGCTAGAAATGGCCTTCTTGAAGTGTACCACATAGAAGAAACTTCGTGCTTACTGTCAAGAGTCATTCCTGTTTTAGCATGGATTAGTACTTCATTTGTTTTTATGAGTAATACTCCATTGTATGGGTACAGTACATTTATCTATTCATTGTTTGATAGACATTAGTTCCCACATTTTGGCTCTTGCAAATTGTACTGCTGTGAATTCATGTATACGTATTTGTTTGGATACCTGTTTTCATTTTGAGGGGTGTATACTTAGGAGTGGAATTCCTATGGTAATTCTGTTCATGTTTTTGAGAAACAGCCACCTGTTTTCCACAGTGACTGCACCATTTTACATTCAACCATCAATGTACAAGAATTTCAGTTTTTCCACATTGTCTCTAAACCTTATTTTTAAAATTACTATAGTCATCTTAATGAGTGTGAAGTGCTACTCTCATTGTGGTTTTGATTTGCATTTCACTAGTGACTTACATTGGACATCTTTTTCTGTACTTTTTGGCTATCTGTACTATCTTTGGAGAAATATCTAAGTCCTTTCGTCATTTTTTTAGGTGAATTCTTTATGTTGTGGAGAGAGTTCTTCATATATTCTTGATATTTAGACTCTTATGGCCTGCAAATATAATCTCCCATTCTATAGGTTTTTTAACACTTCCAGAGTTTTTAAGTGTTAGCTCTTACATTTAGGTCTTTGTTCCATTTTGAGTTAATTTTTATATATGGTAAAGGGTCCAGCATCTTTTTTTTTTTTTTACCATTTAGTATGCGTTGTATTACAATATAAAAACTACCCCCATGTATGGAATGTTAAGCTGACACCCAAGATGACCAAAGCCTCCCATATTCAATATCCCACCATTTTCTGGTTGTGCCAAAAAATAACCAGCAACTGACTTCACCTCTTTAAAAAAAAATTATTTACACTAAAAAAAGGGGGGGATGAGGTGAAATTATCTCCTTTTTCAAAATGGTTTTAGAGCTATTTAAAAAACTTGGATTGACAAAATAATTGATAAAAATATTCCTGGATTATACAAGAAGGGAGACAGGGACCACTAATAGGACATGGTGTATGGTACTAATCAGACTTGACTTCTTTTTTCTCTTGCTTCATCTAAGAGAACTCACCTTGTTTTTGGTTTCTCCATTTTCTGCATGTAAAACTTTTTAGGTTCTGGGTTAGCCTCTTTGCCCTGTGTTTGCCTCTTTTCCCTTTTGTTTGCTTTTTTTTTTATCTGCAGATTTATCCTGAGAAAAGTGCCATGTTGTATGGTCAGGTTGACTCTCATATACTGTGTACAATGAGTAGATAAAAGGATCAGTTTTAAATTTATCATTTTTAGGTGTTTGGAGACTCTTTTCTGTCACCTTTTTTGGCTTTGTTTCCACTTTTGCAGGAATAGGTTTAGCTGATATCCTCACTGATTTCCCCTGGGCTCCTCCTTCCCCACCCTCTCAGTGAAACTGACAGTCTTGGGCATCAAGGCATGGGGCACCCAGAGCTTCACAAACCTTGGCTGCCTGGTAGCTGCCACTTCTTCCACTGTCCAAGCTATCCCAACTTCATTCTTTGCATGTGAATATCCAGTTGTCTCAGAACCATTTAGATTTTTTTCTTTTATTTTTTTGTTTTGTTTTCTTGTGTGGTGATTACCAGAGGGAAAGTGGGGTGGGAAGAGGTAGGAAAGGGTAAAGGGGAAGCAAATGGTGATAGAAGGAGACTTGATTTGGGGTGGTGAACATATGATACAGTATGCAGAAGATAATGTATTTAGAAGTGTGTTCCTGAAACTTAAATAATCTTAATAACCAATGTCACCATAATAAGTAAATTAAAATAAAAACAACTAATTTTTATGCAACGTTGCTAAATAAGTGTGTTACCTTTAATAGGGTTTTTGTTGTTGTTGGGTTGTTCTTGTTTTTGTTTTTTTTCCATATTGCTCTGGCTAAAACTTCCAGTGCAATGAGGGCATCCTTGTCTTGTTCCTCATCTTAGGGTGAGAGCTTTCTGTATTTTGCCACTGAGTATGTTAGCTCTGGGTTTTTGTTAAATGCCCTTTATCAAGTTAAGGAAGTTCCATTCTGTTCCTAACTTATTATGTATTCTCACCATGAAAGTTTGTACATTTGTCATATGCTTTTCTACATCATTTGAGGTGGTCGTGGTTTTCTTTATTCAATTTATTTATTTATTTATTTATTTTCGGTACTGAAACCCGGGAAAGAACCATCTTCAGTTTATGAATGTGTGGTACATGACATTTCTTGATTTTCGTATGTTGTACCACCCTCAAAATCCTGGGATGCATCATGCTTGGTCACAGTGTTTAACATGCTACATAATCTTAATTTGATTCTGGATTCAGTTTCCAAGGAACATATAGCTTACTTATGGTACCTTTGTCTGGCTTTGGTATCAGAGTAATAGTGGCCTTATAGAATGAGGTGACATTCCCTCTTCCTGTTTGTTTGGGGTTTTTCTTTAAGAGTTTTAGAAGGATTATTGTTAATTCTTTTTTAAATATTTAGTATTCACTAGTGAAACCATCTGCTTCTGGACTTTTATATCCTTTGGGAGGTATTTGATTAATACTAAAGTCAGTGTCTTCACTTGTTACAAGTAAATATAGATTCTCTGTTTCTTGAGTTAGTATGTGTATGTGTAAGAATTCGTTTACTTTGTGTAGGTTATCTAATTTGTTGGTATGCAGTTTTTCATTGTGTTCTGTTATAATCTTTTTTATTTCTGTAAAGTCAGTGATAATGTCCCCAGTTTTATTTCTAATTTTAGTAATTAGAATCTTCTTTTGTTTTCCCTTAGTCTAGCTAAAGTTTTGTCAATTTCATTGATCTTTTTAAAGAGCCAGCTTTTGGTTCTATTGAGTTTTCCCTATTGGTTTTCTATTTTCTTAATTTCATTTATCTCTGCTTTCTGTCCTTTCTTCTAGTAGCTTTGGGTTTAGTTGGCTCCTTCCCATTTTAAGGTGTAAAGTTAGGTTATTGTTAAACATGATTTTTTTTTCTATTTTAATGTAGGCATTATGTCTAAATATTCCTCTGAGCACTCCTATCATTGCAGTACATAGTTAGAGTATGTTGTGTTTTTATTTTCATTCATTCATCTTTAAGTATTTTCTAATTTCCCTTATGATTTCTTCTTTAACTCATTGATTGTTTAAGAGTGTGTTAATTTCCACATACTTGTGAATTTTCTAGTTTTCTTTATGGTACTGATTTCTAGTTTCATTTCATTGTGATCAGAGAACAGACTTTATATATCAGTCTCTTAAAATTTGAGGCTTCTTTTGTACTAACACATGATCTGGAGAATCTTCTGTGTGAACTTGAGAAGATTGTTTCCTGCTATTTGGGGGCATGAAGTATTCTTTATATGTGTGGCCTAAGTTTTCTATAGATTTGCTCGAGTCCTCTGTTTCCTAATGGAATTTCTGATTATTCTGTTCGCTAAAGTAAGGTATTGAAGTGTCCAACTAATTTTAGTACTGCCTGTTTCTCCATTCAATTCTGTTGTTTTTCATTTCATTTGTTAGGTATGTATGGGTTTATAATTCTTATATCCTGATTTATTGGCCCTTATAACAGTTTTTTAAATCTTCACCCAAGGATATGTTTTTAAGTGATTTTAGAGAGAGGAAGTGGGTGGAGGGGCAGAAAGAAACACTGATGGATTGCTTCCCATACGCGTGCCCCACCACCCCAGGATCGAACCCACAACCTTTTGGTGTACAGGATGACACTCCAACCAACTGAGCCACCTGGCCGGGGCATCCTACACCAGTTCTTGACTTGAACTCTACTTTGTCTGATACCAGTAGAGCTACTTGCAGGGTGTAGAATTGTCCCCCTTCATCCCCCTCACCCCCCAAAAAAGAAATGTTGAGTACCTGTGAATATGACATTATTTGAAAATAGGATCTTTGCAGTAAATAAGTCTTTGTTGTAATTTCATATGCAGCCCTAGTAAACGGAACACAAATGTTGGTACCAGAGGTGGAGTGTTGCTATAACAAAGTACCTAAAAATGTGGAAATGGTTTTGGTTAATGGCTAGTAGTGTCTGGGAGAATTCTGAGGCACTTAGTCAATAAAAAGCAACCTAGATTGCCTTAGGAGACAGTTGGCAGAAATAATGGGTGTTAAAGGTGATTTGGGGAGGCCATAGAGGAAAATGATGAACATGTTGTTGGAAAATGGGGGAAAGAAAGGGGATCCTTGTTACAGAGCCGCAAGAACTATGTTCTGTTCGGGGCATAGTAGAACTTCTAAGTAGTGAACTTGCATTTACCTGAGAAAATTTCCAAGCAAAGTGTGGAGAGTGCAGCCTGGTTATACCAAAATTTGAGAGGGAAGAGATAAATTCGAAAACAAACTGTTAAGTAAAAACAAATCAGCATCTGGTATCTTTCTATACAGTATTGTGTGCCCATTAACATATATTGTTACATGTTTTATATATTTGTCTTTTAAGTCATGTAGGGGGGAAAGAAAGGAGTTAAATGCCAAATGTACAATAATACTGTTTCATGTTTACCTGTGTAATTACCTTTACAGCTGTATTTCCTCATAAGGCTTTGAGTTACTGTGTCATGTCCTTTTATTTCAGCCTGGAGGACTCCCGATAGCAGTTCTTGTAGAGCAGGTTTACTAGCAACAAACTCCACTTTTATCTGGGAATGTTTTAATTTCTCATTTTTTAAATTTAGTCCTTTACCTGGCAATCATCAGTTTGATCTCTGTATCTGTGTCTGTTTTTGTGTAGTTTCTGTTCTCTGGATTCCACATATAAGTGTAGTCATAAGGTTTTTATCTTTTCCTGTCTTTCTGTTTCATGTAGCATAGTAACCTCTGGGTCCATCCATGCTGTCACAAATGGTAAACTTTTATTCTTTTTATTCCCAAGTAAGATTTCATTGTATATATGTACCACCATTTTTTATCCACTTGTCTATTGGTGGGCACTTAGGTTGCTCCCATCCCTTGGCTGTTGTAAATAATACTACAGTGAACACACGAGTGTATATATTCTTTCAAATTAATGTTTCAGGTTTCTACAGAGACACCCAGAAGTGGAATTGTTGGCTTATGAGGAAATGCCATAGTTGAGGGAACTTTATACTCCATAGTGCCTACACCAATGATGCATTCCCACCAACAGTGTACTAGGGTTCCCTTTTCTCCACATCCTCTCCGACACTTGTTTGTTCATTTGTTTATGATGGCCATTCTGACAGGTGTGAAATATCTTAGGGTATTTTTCATTTGCGTTTCTATGATGATTTGTGACACTGAGCATCTATTTATATGTCTGTTGGCCGTCTGTATGTGTTAGGAGAAGTGTCTGTTCAGGTCCTCTATATAGTATTTAATTGGATTTATTTTGGGGGAATGTTGAGCTGTATGAGTTCTTTATAAATTTTGGGTATTAACCCTCTGTCATTGGCGAATATTTTCTTTCTTTCAATAGGTTGTCTTTTCATTTTGTTGATGATTTCCTTTGTTGTGCGAAAACATTTTAGTTTGACATAGGCCCATTTGTTTGTTTTTCTTTTGTTTCCCTAACCTGAGGAGATACATCAGAAAAATACAGCTAAGGGAAATGTCAGAGATTTTGCTGCCCATTTTTTCTTCTAGGAGATTTATGTTTTCAAATCTTACATTTAAGTCTTGAATCCATTTTGAATTGTTGTACATGATGTAAGATGGTTGTCTAGATTTATTTTTTTATATGTATCTGTCCAATTTTCCTAATACCATTTATTGAATAGATGGTCTTTATCCCATTATATGTTCTTGCCTCCATTGTCTCCTATTAATTGACTATGTAGGAATGAGTTTACTTCTGGGCTGTCTATTCAGTTCCACTGAACTTTGTCTATTTTTATGCCAGTACACTGTACCATGCACTTTTTATTACTATAACTTTGTAGTGTAGTTTGATAACAGGTAGCATGATACCTTCAACTTTATTCTTGTTTCTCAAGATTGTTGCTATTTGGTGTCTTTTGTGGTTCCATATAAATTTTTGGATTATTTGTTCTAGTTCTACCCAAAATGCTATTGGTATTTTTTTTTTAAGATTTTATTTATTTATTTTTTAGGAAGGTGGGGGGGAGAGAGAGAGAGACAGACAGACAGACATGTCTCTCTCTTCAAAACTGTCATTTACACAAGACATTATTTTATATCCCGATAGTTTACTGGATTCACTTATCAGTTCTAGTAATTTTTTTTTGGTTGAATCATCAGGATTCTCTCAATATAGTATCATGTCTTGTGTAAATGACAGTTTTACTTCTTTTCCAATTTGGATGCCTTTTATTTCTTCTTGTCTGTCTGACTAGGACTTCCCAGTACTATGTTTAATAAAAGGTGAAAGTGGACATCCCTCCCTGCCTTGTTCCTGATAAGGGAAACACTTTCAGTTTTTCCACCTTGAGTATCATATCAGCTGAGGGTTTGTCATTTATGGCTTGTAGTATATGGAAATATGTTCCCTCTGTTCCCACTTTGCTTGAGAGGTTTTTTTTTTATCATAAATGGGTGTTGGATTTTTGTCAAATGCTTTTTTGACATCTGTTGATACAATCATGTGGTTTTTATTCTTCCATTTGGTTTATGTGGTGTGTCACTTTAATTGATTTGCAGGTATTGAACCAACTTTGCATCCCAGGAATAAATCCCACTTGATCATGCTGTGTGAATTTTTTTAATGAATTGCTGGATTTGGTTTGCTAATATTTAGTTAAGGATTTTAGCATCTATGCTCATCAGGGATATTGGTCTAATTTTCTTTATTTGTGATGCCTTTATTTGGTTTCAGAATCAGGATAATGCTGGCCTTATAATAAAACAAGCTTGGAAGTCTTCTCTTCCATAAAACTTTCTGTAATGGTTTGAGGATTGGTGTTGATTCTTTTCTGAATGTTTGATAAAAGTCACCTATGAAGCCGTCCAGTAGAGGACTTTTGTTTGATGGGAGTTTTTTGATTACTGCTTCAATTTCAGTGGTTGTAATCAGTGTGTTCAGATTTTCTGTTTCTTCCTGATTCAGTCTTGAAGGAGTATATGTTTCTAGGAATTAATCCATTTCTTCTAGATTGTCCAGTTTGTTGGCATATTATTTGTAGTATTTTCCTATGATGTTTTGAATTTCTGTGGTGTCAGTTGTCACTTTTCTTTCATTTTGGCTTTATTTATTTGGATCTTCTCTCATTTTTTCCTTGATGAGTCTGGTTAAATGTTTATCAACCTTTATCTTTTCAAAGAACCAGCTCTTGGTTTCATTGATCCTTTTTTTTTTTTTTTTTAAGACTCGTGTATTTTCTCTGATCTTTATTATTTCCTTCTTTCTGCTCACTTTGGGCTTTGCTGTTTTTTCCTAGTTCCTTTAGGTGTAAATTTAGATTGTTTGAGATTTTTCCTATTTCTTGAGGTAGGTCTGTATTGGTATAAATTTCCCTCTTAGAATTTCTTTTGCTATGTCCCATAGATTTGAAGTTGTTGTGTTTTAATTTGTCTCAAGGTTTCTTTTGTGATTTTTTTTTTTGCCCTTGATCTCATTGTTAACCAATTCACTGTGTAGTAACATGTTACTTAGCCTCTGTGTGTATGTGTGGTTTTCTTTTTTTTTTTTTCTTGTAATGATTTCTAGTTTCATACCATTGTGGTCGGAGAATATGTTGTATATGATTTTGATCTTTTTACATTTGAGACTTGTTTAGTAGCCTAACATGAGGTCTGTCTCAGGAAATGTTCCATGTGCACTTGAGAAGAATGTGTATTCTGCTTTGTGGTGATATGCTCTAAAAATATCAATTAAACCTATCTGGTCTAATGTGTAATTTAAGGCTGTTGTTTCCTTGTTGATGTTGTGTCTGTGAGCTCTATCCATTGATGTCAATGGGGTATCAAAATTTTATATTATGGCTGTATTACTTTTTGATCTCTTTTAGTTATGTCCATCAAGATTTACTTTATATATTTAGGTACTCCAGTGTTGGGTGTATAAATGTTTACAAGGGTTATATATCCTCTTGTTGGATTGATTCCATTATTGTTATGGAATGTCCTTTGCCTATTATTATTATTTGGCTTTTATTTTAAAGTCTATTTTGTCAGATATAAGTATTGTTGCCCACACTTTTCTTTGTTTGTTTCCATTTGCATGAAATATCTTTTTCCATCCCTTTAGTTTTAGTCTGTGTGTCTTTTCTACAAGTGGGTCTCTTATAGAAAGCATTTATATGAGTCTTTTTTCCTATTTATTCAGCTAACTTACGTCTTTTGATTGGAACATTTATTTAATCTATTTACATTTAAAGTGATTGTTGATAGATATGTATTTATTGCCATTTTATTCATATTTCTTCCCCCCCCCCCCCCCCCCCAATCCTAAATAGTCTCTACATTTCTTATAATACGGGTTTGGTGATGATGACCTCCTTTTAGCTTGTTCTTATCTGGGAAGCTCTTTATTTCTTCTTCAATTTGAAATGATAGCCTTGCTGGGTAGAGTAGTTTGGGTTGTAGGTTCTTGATTTTCATCATTTTGAATATTTCTTGTCAATTTCTTTTGGCCTTTCTGTTGACAGATCAGCCATCAGCCTTATGGGAGCTCCCTTGTAGGCAACTAACTTTTTTTCCTTGCTGTTTTAAAGCTTCTCTCTTTGTCTTAACCTTTGCCATTTTAATTATGATGTGTCTTGGTGTGAGCCTCTTTGGGTTCATCTGCTCTTCATGGACTGTATGTCTTTTTCCTTCACCAGGTTAAGGAAGTTTTCAGTCATTATTTCTTCTTCAATTAGGTTTTCAATCCTTCATTCTCTCCTTGCAGTATTCCTGTGATATGGGTGTTGTTATGCTTGGCATTGTCCCAGAGGTCCCTTAAACCATCCTCATGTTTAAATTTTTCTTTTTGCTTCGGTGATTGAGTGTTTTCTGCTACCTTGTCTTCTAAGTCACTGATACGATTCTCTGTGCTGTTCATTTTTTCTAGTGCATTCTTCGTTTCAGTTATTATATTTTCTGTTTCTCACTGGTTTTTGTTTTTTGTTTTGCTTTTATGGTGTCTGTCCTTTTTTATGTTATTGAAGTTCTCACTAAGTTTCTTTGATCATCTTTATCACCATTATTGTGAACTCTGTATCTGGAACATTGCTTGCCTCCATTTCATTCATTCCTTTTCTGAAGATTTCTCCTGTTCTTTCATTTGTGGCATGTTTGTCTCCCCATTTGTGGCTGCCCCTTTGTGTTTGTTTCTATGTATTAGATCAGCTATAACCCCTAGTCTTTGTGGGATGGTCTTACACAGTAGGTGTCCTGTGGGGCCCAGTGGTACAAGTTTCCCTGGTAACCTGAGCTGGTGCTTTGTGTGTCCTTCGTGTGCATTATGTGTGCCCCCCTGTGATATTTGAGCTTTGGTTGCTGTTAGCATGTCCTTGGGTAGAGAGACTCTCAGGCTGGCTGGCTGTGAGGATTGGTCATGACTACAGTGTACGAGATGCTGTGAGAGAGCTGATTCCACAAAGCAGAATTTGCCCCAGCACAGTCAGGAGCCTGCCGAGACCTCCATCTGGGCGTGCAGCTTGTGGTGCTAATTAGGTGGTGCTCTGTTGTGTAGTCTGAGGTCAGTCCCCAGGTATGTTTGTTCTAGGACCTCTTGGGAGGAACCCCTGTGCAGGTTGTCATCAGATGCTACCTGTGATCATCCCTAGGCTGCATACTAGCAGCTACAAAGTGATCCTCGGTTGGTAGCTGCCTCTGCTATGCCTGCATGTGAATTGAAAGCTCCTAGCTTTGTATGAGACTGGCTGCCACCAGTACCAGGTCTGGGAAAGGTGAGCCAAAGGCGCAGGACACTTACTATACCTGTCAACTTCCCATTAGGCTCGGCCACTGAAAGAGCCTGAGACAATACATGAGTTGTGTGAGGCAAGTTCTTAGGGAGTCACCAGGAAAATAGTGTTCACCCGGTTAATAAAGATTCGGACTTGGTGTCAGTGTTGGGTTTGAGGCCCCTCAGCAGAAGTCTCAAGGTCTATCAAAGCCAGCCTCTACCTGCCTGAAACCTGTGGACCTTAGCTTTGGGGTCTCAGGAAGTCATCAGGGTGGACCAGTAGAGTTCATCAGACTATAAAGCAGGTTAAGACTTGGCAGTAGGGAGGGAAGGCTCAGTGCAGGAAGGTGGCTTTTACCCTACTTCTGCACTACTCAGATTCTCCCTGTGTGTCTCCATCATCCCTTGACCCCACCCAGATCTCCCTAAAGAGTTTTTAAAGAAAGTGTACAATGCAGCCTTAGGCTCGTTGCTACTGGCAAATCTCACAGCTGTGGGTAAGCTGGGCAGGGTGGAACAAGTGCAGCTCCCCAGCTTAACACTGTGTACCGGCCGGGTCCCATCTGAGGTCAGTGATGCTGGTCAGGCACATGGGGTAAACAGCCCTCACCCTAAAGCCACATAGCTCAATCTCTCCATGTGTCTCTGGTATCCCCATGAACTTGCCCAGAATTCCTTGAGGATTTTTTAAGAAAAACTGTAATGTAGGCCCAGGCTGATTGCCACTAGTAACACCTACAGCCATGCACAAGTTGGGTAAGGCAGGGCCTTGGAGCTGTCAGGCTGGAGCTAGTGTAGCTCCCCTGGCTAATGCCATTTGTGGGGAATGCCCAACCCAGGAACGATGGCATTGGTGGGCTGTGCTGGTAAGGGATTCAACGTAGGGACATTGGAAGCTATCTTCCAGCTCTTTCCCTGGAGCCACACAACTCAGTCTCTCCATGTATGACTCTGATACCCTCTGAGCTGCCCTCCTGCTGCTAGACCCCAGGGTGAATGCCTGCAAACAAAAGTTTGTTCTCTGTCCTTTTAACAACACGGCTGGGTTTCCAGAAGCCTTCTACTTCACCCAGGCTGATGGGATCCGGGCTGATTTTCACAACCATATGTTATGTGGGCTCCTCTTCCTGGCATTGGTACTTTAGGCTGGGGAGCCCAGCTTGTGATTGAGACCCTTTGCTACTGGATTCTCAACCACATGTGGATGCAGGGCCAGCTGTTCTGTGTCTCTACTCTTCCAGTTTCAATGTGGCCTCTCTATATCCTTGGTTAAAAAGACTAGTCTTCAGATGATTTTCCAGGTTGACTGTCCATAATTCACTTGTAATTTTGATGTGCACATGTGAGGAGGTGAGTATAGCTTCCACCTACTTTTCATCTTGGGAAACATCAAAATTAATGAATTTTTGTGCAGCCATTTTTAATATTGAAGATGGAAGAAAATACACATTATTGGCATATTATGCTGTATTTCAAGAAAGGTAAAAATGCAACTGAAATGCAAAAAGATGTATGTAGTACATGGAGAAGCTGCTATGACTGATCAAACATGTCAAAAGTAGCTTGTGAAGTTTCTTGGTACTATTGACATTTTGACCAAACAATTTTTTGCCATGGGGCTGTCATATGCACTGGAAGATGTTTAGCAGCACCCTGGCCTCTGCCCACTAGAAGGCAGTAGTGGGAGATAGCTGACACAACTCAAAATATCCATATCAGTAAAGTTGCTGGTGAAAATGAAAAATGTGTTTTTCGTTTATGGAAGAAAAATGGGCGTTTTGGCCAACCCAGCAGCTCAGTTGTTGTTTAGAGCATTGTCCTCGTATGCCAAGAATTGAGGGTTCCATCCCTGGGCAGGGCACATAAAACAAAAACAACTAATAAATGCATAAATAAGTGGAATATCATATCAATGTCCCTCTCTTTTTCTCAAATCAATCAATAAAAAGTGTGTGTAATGTTTTTTTAAATATATCTTATTGATTATGCTATTACAGTTGTCCCATTTTCCCTTCTTCACTCCCCTCTACCCTGCATACCCCCTCCCACCCACATTCACCCCCTTTAGTTCATGTCCATGTGTCATACTTATAAGTTCATTAGCTTCCACATTTCTCATATTATTCTTACCCTCTTCCTATTTTCTACCTACAATCTGTGCTACTTATTCTCTGTACCTTTTCCCCCTCTCTCCTCCTCCCACTCCCCTGTTGCTAACCCTCCATGTGATCTCCATTTCTGTGGTTCTATTCCTGTTCTAGTTGTTTGTTTTTGTTTTAGGTGTATTTGTTAATAATTGTGAGTTTGATGTCATTTTACTATACATGTTTTTTATCTTCTGTTTCTTAGGTAAATCCCTTTAACATTTCATATAATAAGGGCTTGGTGATGATGAACTCCTTTAACTTGACCTTATCTAAGAAGCACTTTATCTGCCCTTCCACGCTAAATGAAAGCTTTGCTGGATAGAGCAATCTGGGATGTAGGTCCTTGCCTTTCATGACTTGGAATACTTCTTTCCAGCTCCTTCTTGCCTGCAAGGTCTCTTTTGAGAAATCAGCTGACAGTCTGATGGAAACTCCTTTGTAGGTGACTGTCCCCTTATGTATCTCTTGCTGCTCCTAGGATTCTCTTCTTCATTTTAATCTTGGCTAATGTAATTATGATATGCCTTGGTGTGTTCCTCCTTGGGTACAACTTCTTTGGGACTCTCTGAGCTTCCAGAACTTCCTAGAAGTCTATTTCTTTTGCCACATTGGGGAAGTTCTCCTTTATTATTTGTTCAAATAACTTTTCCACTTGTTACTCTTCCTGGAGGTTCCTAAGCCTCTCAATTTTTTGAATTCTTGTTTCTTCATTCTTTTCTGGTAGGATGTTTTTTCCTTCTGGTTCACTCCATTGATTTGAGTCCCAGTTTCCTTCCCAACACTATCGGTTCCCTGTACATTTTTCCTTTACTTCACTTAGCATAGCCTTCTTTTTTTTTTTTTTTCCATCTAATTTGTGGCCAAATTCAAACAATTGTGTGAGCATCCTGATTACCAGTGTTTTGAACTGTGCATCTGATAGGTTGGCTATCTCTTCATCGCTTAGTTGTATTTTTTCTGGAGCTTTGATCTGTTCTTTTCCTTTGGACCATTTTGTCGTCTTGATGTGCCTGTTATGTAGTGAGGGGCGGAGCCTTAGGTGTTCACCAGGGTAGAGCCACCCATGTTGCTGGGTTGTGTGGGGCAGGGGTCTGAGAGAGAACAATGGGGCTTGCTCCGCTCTCTGCCAGATTTCAGTCACTTCCCTCGCTTCCCTCCAAGCAAATTGGGCCCTTCTGGCGCCAATTTCCCCGGTGGGTGGGTTTGTGTACATTCTAGGACCCTGTGGGTCTTTCCAACAACTGTCCTCTGAGGTTGGGAGTTTCTCCTGGCACCTCAACCCCCACAGGTGTTTTCAATTGGTGTTTTGAGGCTTTATTTCCTGGCCCCAGGACCCTGGGTTGTGTAGTCTGTCTCACTCCCCGGTTTTGCCTGGTTTATCTGCCTGTGAATATGGTGCCAGCTGTGCTGTGTCCCTCCACAGTCTGCTACCTCGCTGGGTCTATACACTGCAGCCTTGCACGCCTGGGATCCCCTTGTGTGCCTGGGGTCTGCAAGCCTCTGCTTTTTTTGCTGCAAACCCCTCTCCTCCTGGCTCCTAACTCCACCCCTCCTACAAGTCTGGATGAGTGTGTCTACTTTAACTCCTTGGTTGTCAGACTTCCATACAGTTCAGTTTTCTGTCAGTACTGGTTGTTTTTTGTTTCTAAATTGTTGTCCTTATTTTGGTTGTGCAAGGAGGCACAATGTCTACCTACACCTCCATGTTAGCCCTCTTTTTATTGTTGTTTGTTTTTTTTAAGAAACATCTTCCTCCTTCATTTAATTCTTTGTCATTGGTTTTCTATAGCTCTTTGAGCATATTTTTAAAGACCATATTCTTTGTCTTATGTGGTCTCTGTTTCCTTCAGTTCAAATGTCTTGATTAACTTGCCTCTTTCTTGATTCATTGTTTACTTGGTTGCTACAAACCTTTTGACTATTTCCCAGTTAGGCTTTTTTTCTTTCCCCCAGTTTTTAAAAAGATTTTATTTATTTAGTTTTAGGGAAAGGGAGGGGAAAGTGAAAGAGGGAAACACCAGTGTGTGGTTGCCTCTCACACTCCTCCAACTGGGGACCTGGCCCGCAACCCAGGCACATGCCCTGGCTGGGAATCAAACCAGTGACCCACCCTTGAGTTTGCAAGCTAGTGCTCAATCCACTGAGCCACACCTGCTAGGGCTATTTCCCAGAGTTTTTATAAAGTTGATTCTGGCCAGGATTGTGTGTGTGTGTGTGTGTATCTGTTAAAGAACATTTTTGCTGATGTCACTCCCTGACCGTGCTGCTTCTTTTTTTTTTTTAAGACTGGAGTTTTGGGGAGTGGGTATTAAATGGTATTTAATAAGATGGGCTATTATGCTTTATTTATGAGGATAAGCAGTTCTCATCAGATTGCTATCATTTGTGTCCAGTGGATAAGATCCACAGTATAAGAAGGGATTAGCATACAGTCCTTTCATCATGAAGAAGAAAAGAGCTATATTGAGTACAGGAAGGTTATGGAGTGGATGTAAAAGTCCCAAGTAGTTGGGTTGAGTAAAAGAATTTTCTCCCACTAATTTAACGTTGTAATACTTGATAGTGAGTGTTCAGTGTTTCCCTTTGAAAAAATTCTGTAATGCAGCCATGATCTATATTTCAAAGCCCTTGACTAGTCTTAAGACATGGTTTTTAGATCTAGGTCTGTTTAGCTAGCTTTGTGATCTCAAGCAAGTTATCTTCTTTGCCTTTAAGTTACTTTATGAGTAAAGCTCATTGGATTGTACTTAGAACTAGATAGTCTTTAGGATAAAGCCACACGTGAGATATTTGGGTATTAAATAGATGCGGATTTTTTCATAAGTGTGATTGTAGTTTTATAGGATATATTCCTAGTAGTTGAAATAAATGTGAAAAGGTGTGTACATTTAAATTTTGGTATTACCAAATTGTCCTTGTTAGAGGTTTTCCCATTGCACATGTGGCCATGTGTATTAGAGTGTTGTTTTCCTATAGCCTTGCTAATAGACAGTGTGTTTTCAAGCATTTGGATCGTTGCCAGAATGATAGGGTAACAGTAGTATCACACTATCATTTTCATTTCTCTTGTTAAGAGTAGATTGAGCTTTGGTATTGTCCATATTTTTGAAAGTCATGTTTTACTGAGCTTTCATTTTTCTATTTGGGTTGTTAGACTTCAATTATAATGCAACTTGCCATGCAGAAAATTATTTTATGTTTATGTAGTCAAATGTATAAGTCTTAAGATGTGAAATTTTGTGCTATTCTTAGAAAGGCCTTTTCCATTCTGAGATTATTAAAAGAATCTTGTATAATAAAATAGGCTCACTTTTAAAACACTGACTTATATAGATACAATTAATAAGCTACTCTAGGTTTGAAAGCAAATTCCTAAGTTTTTATTATCTCTTTTGCAGATAGAGGTGACCCCAACCTTACCTCATTCTCCCTTTAAAGTATGGGAAAAAATAGGTAACAAGAATCAAGAGAAGGCATTACCATTATGGACTTTCTTGGTTATTAAAACATTTAGATCTATGGCTTTCTCATTCCTCTGTACTTGTAGTCGTTTTTCTGGGACCACTTTTTTAGTTTAGGTTCTTTTGTCTTAGATCTAAAGATTAGAATTTCATGAATTGAATTACTTTGTTATATTTTACATACTTTTTTTAGCATTTCACATTTTAGTAGATAAGCAATATAAAATTACTATTTTGCAAAATGAAGGTGTTTCTTTAGAGGTGGCAATAAGTTTTCTCTGATTCTTCTCTAATTCTGTTTCTATTATTTTGTTTTAAAAGATGAGGAGTTTTTTCCATGGGAAAAAAAGGTGTATCTCTCCTTGACTGAATTTACAATAGTAGGTATACAAAGATGGTTTTAGATATACCGTAAACTTTAAAAAGAATGGTATATGTTTTCATCTAGATCCCAAGGAAGAGAAAGAGGAAGAAGACGATTCGATCCTCCCTCAGGAAGTTTCCATCGCTACAACCAGGCCTAGCCGGGGCTGGCGCAGTAGCAGCAGGACATCTGTCTCGCGGCATCGTGACACAGAGAACACCCGAAGCTCCAGGTCCAAGACTGGTTCATTGCAGCTCATCTGCAAGTCAGAGCCAAATACAGATCAGCTTGATTATGGTATGGTGAAAACAGAGAATAGTTAAGAACCAGTTGCCTGTTGCTTTTAAACATAATGTTGAACATTTACCAAAACAGCTTAACTGTTTGTGTAGGTGTGCTGAAATAAACAGGAAGGGCTCTTATTTTGACAATTTGGAGACAACCTTTTGTGTGATTACCTTGGGCAATAATTTGGTCTCTTAGCTGCACAGAGAAAATACAGCTACATAGGTAATGTTTTGTTTGGCTTTATTTTTTTCCAGAAGTTGTAGAAGAGCATCAATCTACAGGTGGCATTAGGTAAGGAACATTTCATATTTAAACTCTTGGGGACATAGAGCACAATCACATTGAATTACAGTTTTTTTCTACTTTAAAGAAAATTTAGCTGTAACAGAGAAATTAACTTCAGTTTGGTATTTAGTTTACATTCCAAATTGTTCTTCATTAGAGCATTAACCGTGTAATCCTTAGTCATGTCTTATGCATATTCTGTGTTTTGGTCAATTTCATGCTAGGCACTAATAGGAAATATAGGTATTTAGACCAGGTTTTTGAAATTTTATCAACATCTTTTATGATAAGTCACATGATTATTTTTGATCTGTTGATAGGTCTTTTTTGATACATCAGGTTATTACATACTGTATTATAAAGTCAATTGATTTTTAATTATTCACGCCATTGAGCTGTCATCACCTTGCCTTTATTTAACAAAGTAGTGACATTGGATTTTGAGTTCCAATTATTCTTTAGGAAAAGGAGCTAGATTGCAATTCAACTGGATTACAAATATAAAAATTTTAGATGACTTACTGTGAATCTTTGTCTACCCCCCAGAAAATTACCTAATAATATGCAATACATGTTTTGGAAGCACATATACTAAAATTAGAAAATTCCCTCAGATATAATTGTTACAACTAGAATTTCTAATCTTTATTTGCTTTTTAGTAGTGATGAGGAGGAGGAGGAAGAAGAGATGTTAATCAGTGAAGAGGAAATACCATTTAAAGATGACCCAAGAGATGAGACCTACAAACCCCACTTAGAAAGGTATCTCATTTTACTCTAGACATGTCAGTGAAAATAAGTTTGGAAAGCACTGTTGCATGTTTTTATTTCCCCTTGTTGCCAAACTACTAGTGGGTATAGACTTAATTTTAAGTGGATAATTACTTACACGCTTATTTTGCAAATTTAGCATGATCTTATTATCCCTGGTACAACCCTCTCTTCCATTATGAACTTTATTTTGATCATATCCATATTATCCTTATATCTGCATGTTTTATCATAATAAGATAGGAATTGCCTGAATGCTTGGAATTTTCTACTTTTATCTGGTTTCTCTTTACAACTATAGTGAGAATTCATTTTAAGGCATCTTTAGCCTTGAGTCATCCCATAGGCTTGAAATATCAATAAATTGATGTTAACCCCAGGCTTTACCTTGTTGTCAAGTTTTCCTTGAAAAGGATACTTTGCAAGATACCAATGTTGAAATGTATTTGTGTTTTCAGGGAAACTCCAAAGCCCCGGAGAAAATCCGGGAAGGTGAAAGAAGAGAAAGAGAAGAAAGAGATTAAAGTGGAAGTAGAGGTAGAGGTGAAAGAAGAAGAAAATGAAATTAGGGAAGATGAAGAACCTCCTAGGAAGTAAGTGGGCATTACTAAAAGTGGAAAGTTAACATTTTGAAGTCATTAGTGGGAAAAAGTGTGGGAGTGTGAAGTGGGATTTGATGTATACATACAAAGTGGGGCAGAGTAGGTTTGCATTTGTTCTGAAAATACTACAATAATTAATAAGTAATAATACAATAATAAACTTTCACATATAGCTGTACACCTGTTTTTGCCCCTCCCTGTCTTTCTGTCTCAAGTAGCTGACATTTGTATTGCAGGCACTCTCCTCAAATGCTTGAAAAGTTTAATTCAAGGCAGTATTAGAGATACATAAATGAATGGGTAGGGCAGTAGGTAGGTAAAGGGATGAAGAAGGGATAGAACAGCAAGCAAAGAGTATGGCAAGTGTGGATTGTCAAAAAAGGGCAGATAAGGCAAATGTACTGTATTTTGCCATGTATAATGCGCACCCGCATTTTTTGTTCAAACTTAAAGGAAAAAATCTTTCATTTTAATTTTTTAATGTGATTTCTTATTTATTTATATTTAGATACTTGTTTTTTGTATTATAAAGGAGTTCTAGCATTTATTTCTGAACATACAGATATTGTTACAGCTTTCTGGAGTTATACTTTTAATGCATAAGCATAAGTAAAAGAGTTAATATTTATATAGGTATGGAATTAGTACTACCCATGTATAATGTGCATCCTTATTTTTCCTTCAAAAATTTGGGCAAAAAATATTGCACATTATATATGGGAAAATATGGTAATGACCTTGACCAGGTGAAAGACTTTCTGTCCAGCAACCATTTCTCATATTTTTTTAAGGTTAAGGTTTTTTGGTTCTATTACACCTAGATTATAGTTTATATTTTAGGGGTCTTAGATAATAGCCTTTCATTCTACTTTTTAAATTGATGAAATTTAAGCAGTAGACTTTTCACTGAAACAACTCTTCATGTAGTAACTGAGGTTTATCCAAATCTTTCATAGTACTGTATAGTTTATGAATGGTATATATTTGATTTGTGATATAGACTTACTTGAAAGTAAAATTAGTTCAGAGTGAAATCTTTGGTTTGCCAGTTATGTATGTAACTTTATGTATTCTGGGTTATCCTTTGTTTCTGCCACCTGCTCTTTGGTCTTGAGTATATACGAGGTCTGTCCAGAGGTATGCAGCCATATAATATGAAAAATAGAGACATTTATTGAAGAAGATAACACATGAAACACTGTACATAAGACAATGATGCTTTAGTCCCCTTCAAAGTAGGCACCTTAAGACCTCACACAGTTCTCTCAATCTCCAGAAGCTGCCTTATCATATTTTCATGAATCTCATTGACAGTCTGAAGTCTCTTCCCTTTGAAAGGTGATTTTAGTTTTGGGAAAAGCCAGAAGTCACAAGGCGCCAAATCTGGGTTTTAGGGGGGCTGAGTCACCTGGGTGATTTGATATTTTGCCAAAAACCCTGCATAAGAAGTGATGCGTGAGTGGGTGCATTGTTGTGATAAAGCTGCCAATCACCAGTTGCCCATAGCTGGCCTTCTGCATCTGAATAGTTTTCACCGGGGAATATTCAAGCTTAACACAAAATGTGATACAGATTCGTTACTCTACTCATTCAGTCATTTTGAATGCAACGGCCACACAGAACACATGCTCACTCAGTGGTATCTGCTGCCCTCACTAACTAATACAGTGAAGTCATTGTTCATGCATGCACATCCCGGTCCACTCTCCTTGGCTGCCAGGTTCCATCCATATCCAGCAAACTTTGCATTATATTAACTGGCTGGACTTTTTCCAGACAGGCCTTCTATGTCTTCCACCATCCTTTACTCAATAAGCTTCAATCCAGAATATTTGAAAAATTTACTCTTTTTTAATTATAGGAGAGGAAGAAGGCGAAAAGATGACAAAAGTCCACGATTACCCAAAAGGAGGTAAGAATTTATACTTCTATGTTGTTTCAGGTGGTAGGCACTTTACTTAAATATGTAGTAATAATAATACTGCAGGAAGGGACAAAAGCAACTTTGTCAATGTCCTTGATGCAAAGTTACTGTGTTTATTTCTTTGGCAGGATCTAAATGTTTCTAAAAATCTTAGTACTACTTTACCTTTTGAGAGTTACTAGTTTACTTTGTATTATTTTTTATAAACATTATTAAACATTTTGCAAATTCCGGTTAACTTCTAACAACTTAATGTGCAAACTATATAATAGTGTGAAGTTACTATTCCCTAATAGTGCAGTTTCAGTTAAAGGTCACTGGGCCGACTGCTTCTTTTCTGTTGCTGATTTTTTTCCTGCATGCTGATAATAGGAAAAAGCCTCCAATCCAGTATGTGCGTTGTGAAATGGAAGGATGTGGAACTGTTCTTGCTCACCCTCGCTATTTGCAGGTCAGTGAAATTGTTATGTAAGGCAGCTTTTCGGGTTGTGTACCATTACTAGTTCTCAAGCTTCATGAGACTTTATAATATGTGAATTTGTGTAGGTTTTATCATTGACATGCAGTGTCAAGAAAATTCTTTAAACATAAAATTACTCCAGTCATTGTGTTAAAAAAGAAAAAGAAAGAAAGAAAGAAAAGTATCCAAGAACCCAAGCCCAAACAGGATTTCCTTGGAATATTGGAAAATTCCAGTGTTTCCTATTGTGGTGTAATAATACTTCTGCTCTGAAATGATTGTAACAACACACGAAGACACAGATGAATAGGTTTTTAAAGTGTGTATTTAAAAAAAATAAAATTAGTAACTCAAACCAGGGATTTCTTGAATACTGTTTAAAATAAATTTTAAAAGTTTAAAATGAGTAGGTTTTTTTTAATGTGAGTGAAGATACAGCTTATGTTTAGGTCTCACAGAAAACATGAAAGTGAAATACTAATAACTAAAGCTGACTGATATTTAGTTTAGCAGCAAATGTAACATGAGATGCAGGCCTTACTTTCTGATTCTGGCTGTGTTATAATAGTAATAGCTAGTGTTCCTGTGCTATATACCATTTGCTGCACTAAGCACCATACAGTATGATCTTAGATTTCCCACAACACTAAGAGACAGGTGATCTCTTTTTTTTTTTTTAGATTTTATTTATTTATTTTTAGAGAGGGAAGGTAGGGAGGGGGAGAGAGACACACACATACACATCAATGTGCTGTTGCTGGGGGCCATGGCCTGCAACCCAGGTATGTGGCCTAACTGGGAATCGAACCTGCAACACTTTGGTTCGCAGCCCGCGCTCAATCCACTGAGCTATGCCAGCCAGGGCCAGGTGATCTCCATTTTATCAATGAGAACTGGAGCTTACAGTATTTCAATTCATATCTCCTGAGATCACACTGCTTGTAAATGACAGGCCCAGATTGGAATCCAAGGTTATTTCCATAGCTTGTGTTCTTACTTAACTAGTGGATTATATTGCCTCTCTATCCATGTACAAAGTATTTGATATTCCTTCAGTGCTTCTGACTTAGCAGAGGAACATATCTAGGAGGCCTTAAATTTTAACCCTCTTCACTTTCTTCAACTGTTTCAGCACCACATTAAATATCAGCATTTGCTGAAGAAGAAATACGTATGTCCCCATCCCTCTTGCGGGCGACTCTTCAGGCTCCAGAAGCAACTTCTGCGACATGCCAAACATCATACTGGTACTTTCAAAATAAAATATTTTGTCAAATAGATAAATGCATTATACTTTTAGGTGTAGATTGGTAATGATACATTTTTTTCTAACACAAATCTTCAGAGTCTACAGTCAAGTGTGAAACACAGAAAAGTAAAATGTAATGACATAAATTTTACAAGGGATGAACAAACCAGGGCTTTTGATTCTTTTTCCTTTATTTCTGTGAGAACTTTTATGACCTGGATGATGATCTTTTGTTGAGTGAATACTGTGTGTCAACTGTGGACCAAACACTTTACATACGAGGTTTGTCCCAGAAGGTGTCCAGCCATATAATATGAAAAATACAGGCATTTGTTAAAAAAGATACAAGACACAAGAAACATTGTATGTAGGACAATGACACTTCAGTCCCCTTCAAAGTAGGCACCTTTGGACTTCACATAGTTCTCCCTGTTGCCAGCAGTCTGAAATTTCTTCTTCCCTTTGAAAGGTGATTTTAGTTTGGGAAAAGCCAGAAGTCACAGGGCACCAAATCAGGGCTGTAGGGGGGCTGAGTCACCTGGGTGATTTGATGTTTCACAAAAACCCTGGACGAGACGTGATACATGAGTGGGCATATTATCATAATAAAGCTGCCAATCACCAATTGCCCATAGCTGTCGCCTTCTGCATCCAAATCGTTTTCATGGAGGAATATTCAAGCTTCATACAAAATGTGATGTAGATTTGTTGCTCTACTTGGTCAGTCATTTTGAATACAACAGCCACACACTACACATGCTCACTCCGTGGCATCTACTGTCCCCACTGACTAGTACAATGAAGTCATTGTTGTTCACCCATGTACATTCCAGTCCACTCTCCTTGGCTGCCAGGTTGCATCTATGTTGAGCAAACTATTCTCATTGTATTAACAATGGCTGGACTTTTTTCCGACAGCCATATTGTATATTGTTGCGTATCCATCCATTCAGCATAACTAAGTTTGCTGTGTTGGTTTTATTTTGCAGCCAAGAAACCAGAGGCTTAGCAACATTAAGTAACTTACTTATGTTCACACAGCTAATTTTTGGCAAAACCAAGATTTTCTAGTTCTGCTTCAGAACTAGAAACAGAAGGTTATAGATTAGGAGTGAGAAGTAGGAAGAAGAAGCCCAAATGGTTAAAAGGTTAGCTTATAGTTTATGGTAACCACTAAATGGCTCCTGGGACTTCTGCTGCTGTCGAAGTCGTAAACGCTAGCTATTAAGCTCACATGTAAACTCCTGCAGGAGAAATTGACACAAAAAGAGAAACCAAGTGTCTCAGTAATTCAAATTACAGAATGAATTCAAATTCTGTTCATTTTTAGCCATTGACAGTTTCAGGGCAGTGTAGCTAATAGGAACAATTTGGGCTGGATATTAGAGCTAATAGAGTGCGTGCCAGACACTTGATTGTTCCGTACTACCTTCTCAATATTTGTAGTCCTAAGACTAGGAATTGCAGTGGCAAAAATGCCACGTCTCCTGCCCAGGGTCATACTGATACATGTACCCTTTGCATCATTTACCGTATGTGCAACTTAAGCAAGTTTCTTAACTTTTTCTCTTCTTACTTTCCTCATCTGTAAAATAAGAATATTAATGACACCAGCATTACAAGGATGAAATAATACATAATGTGTTATCACATAGGGCCTGCCATAATAGTAGATTTTCGAGAAACGTCAGGATTTGAATTTAGGTCTCTTTCATTCCAAAGTCCACAGTCTTTGCATTGTGCTATGTTTCTTCAGAAGAATGCTATCTGTACTCCGTTTCTTGCTAGCTGCTGCCATTTCCCCACTCTTCGTCCTGTGAGACTGTCTTGTCCCACAGAAAACTACTTTCTGATAACCAGTTTAGACTGTTCAAGCTAAATATTACAAGCCTGCTGTGACAAACTCTTTTAGAAATTCAGTATATTCCAAATATTTATATTTGGTTAATACAATTCTATGATGTCAGTGTAGGGTTTTCCTTCTCCAAATTAGTATATACAGGCTCTCTTTGAAAATATAATTAATTTAAACAAATGGATACCGCATTCTTGTTTGTGATACTACAGTGGAGCTGGACAAGTGGAGACCTGGGAGATACTAAGAGTTGTCTCTGGGTTAGAACTGTGTTTTTTTATATTACTACTCATTGTATAGGAAATAGCCTGGTGAGTACTGGTGGCATCACTTGAGCTCTTGTTCGAGATACAGAATCTCATGCCCTGCTTCAAACCTGCTGAAGCAGCATCTGCGTGTAACAGGATGCCCAGGTGATAGTTCTAAGTACATTTAAGCTTGAGAAAAACTTGGCTCTTCTCCTATACTTAGTTTTAAAACTGTTTGGGTTTGGGTATGGGATTAATTTATTTGCCTTTTAACTTTCACTGTGTTTATAATAATTTTAAGGGAAAGGCATAGAAAATGTAGTGTTCATTCATTCAACAAATGATATTAAGCATCATTTTGTCCACTCTTGTGAACCAAGTGATAAGGAATAATTAAGTACAGTGCTCCTTTGCCACATAGATTCCACACTGTGTCACCAAATTCTTCAAAATTCCTGTGAAATTTGGGGGCTTATGAAATGAAAGAGGGGAGGTAGTTGAATGGTACAGAAGATGCAGGGTAGGGGAGAACAAGGTAAATTACAGGTACTGTGCAGTGTATTTGATAGCAGCAACTTGAATGTTTTGAGAGAGGTGTAAATTGTTTATCTTGGGTCACATTTTTTAAAGAATAAAAATCCATGGAAAATGTAGTTTGCTTGCCAAGCAATTTATGCAAAATCTGGATTACTGATTAAGATTAGGATTTTAGTTCTTGTCTATTTCTATCCAGTTTTTTAAAAATAGATCTTTATGCTACTGAATGTTTGTAGCAAAAATGGAAAAAAAAAATCCTGTATATTCTTGATTTTTTGTTTATCCAGTGTTTATACATTGAAAACAGTATTGCTTTTACTCTGAATCGACTTACCTAATCTGTTTATTGTAAAGTAGGGAGAAAAATACTGAGAGAGAGGGATTCTGAGTGGAACACTAACCATATTATTTTTCTTCTTAGATCAAAGGGATTATATTTGTGAATACTGTGCTCGGGCCTTCAAGAGTTCTCACAATCTGGCAGTGCACCGGATGATTCATACAGGCGAGAAGCCATTACAGTGAGTATTTATTTATTGGTAAACATCTAGGTGAGAAGGACCATCTATCCTTCTTGAGAGTTAGTCCCTTTACAAAAATCTCAGCTGCCACTATTTACTTTTACCAAATTAGAGTGGGTATTGTTTAGGGGAGCTACTTAGTGGACTTTTTCTTGTTTCTTCCGTCTTCTAAACAAACAGAAGAAAAAAACCAGATTAGTGTTCATCTGGTAACTTTTCCTAGTCTTTCACAAGTATATGCTACTGACAACTGTCTGTGTTTGTGACCTCTTAAGTTCTCACCCTGACTCTGAATGAGAATCCTTTCTCTATCTGATCAGCCATTTCCTCTTCTACTCTCCTTAGATGCGAAATCTGTGGATTCACTTGTCGGCAAAAAGCATCCCTTAATTGGCACATGAAGAAGCATGATGCAGACTCCTTCTACCAGTTCTCTTGCAATATCTGTGGCAAAAAATTTGAGAAGAAGGACAGCGTAGTGGCACACAAAGCAAAAAGCCACCCTGAGGTGCTGATTGCCGAAGCTCTGGCTGCCAACGCAGGCGCCCTCATCACCAGCACAGATATCCTGGGCACTAACCCAGAGTCCCTGACACAACCTGCAGATGGTCAGGGTCTTCCTCTTCTTCCTGAGCCCTTGGGAAACTCCACCTCTGGAGAGTGCCTCCTGCTAGAGGCTGAAGGGATGTCAAAGTCATACTGTAGTGGGACAGAACGGGTGAGCCTGATGGCTGATGGGAAGATCTTTGTGGGAAACAGCAGCAGTGGGGGCACTGAAGGGCTGGTCATGAACTCAGATATACTCGGTGCTACCACAGAGGTTCTGATTGAAGATTCAGACTCTACTGGACCTTAGTAGAAGGGAAGACTTTAGGCACTGGGACAGCTCAGACTTTGTACTTAAAAGATAAAAAGGACAAAAAAAATTTAAAGCATTTAAGATCTAGTGAAATAACTGAAGGGCCTGCTCTTTCCAATGTGGATCACAGCACACACACACACATACACACACACACCCTCCCTCCCTTCTCCCTCTCCTGACCCCTTTATAAAATTGATGTTGCCTTTATCAGAAAAGTAGACAAAAAAATAAGCTCTTAAAGTGAGGGTGATCCTCATGCTCAGTTCCAGCCAGGCAGACTTCCTGCTCATTAGCAGATCCCCTTTTCCAACCTATAATTCTTATATGCTTTGGATCAGCTTTTAACTCTGAGTAGTATATACTGTCCTATAAATCCCTTCTCCTCCTTTACTGCTGCCCTATGGTCTGGCTTCTACCCACTGCAGCACACTTATCCTCAAAGTATCATCTACTTCTAATCTCTGGAGGCTGGCAGCTTGACTTGGCACTTTAGAGCCCCTTAGCAGGGTGAGCTGTTAAAACAGCACACATCTCTCACCCCCTTTCCTCCGTTCCTCACTGGGTTTTTGAAAGGAAGGATACATGGGGACCACTTTGACCCCAGCACCTCAGTCCTCCTCCCAACACCTCCATATGGTTCTCAGTGGTGCTCACTTGCTTGGAAGCAGGCTCCCAGCAGGGAGGGGGCTGCCCTCTACATGGTCTCTGACCATAGCACAGGGCTGTGTATCAGTAAGACAAAAAAGTCCCAGTCTAATGGCAGAAATTTGCACTTTGAACATGTGTGTTTTTGTGTTGTGGAACCTGAGATTCCTTATTTATTAACGGAAAGTCTGATTTTTTTTTTTGTCTTTGTTGCTATATTTTGTGGGGCTGGGAGAGATTAGATTATTCTGACATGGGGTCCTTTTCCATAAGAGGTACTTTTGAAGGTAAGATAGATATAGGGTTGAAGAAGCACAGCCAGCCTCTAAAATCATAGCTCTCCAGTGGCCTTTAAGCTGGTCCTCAGCACTAATAAAATCACTACAGTAGCTTAGTGCTTTTTTGGAAGGCTTTTTAGGGAAGAATGTTAGATTTATGGTAATTAGTGCTCTGTGAATTTTTAAAGCATTGAGATTTAAGAATTTTGAGGGAATGAAGATGTTCAGGGTCTGAATTACAGATAAAAGATTTTCTCTTGCAAATTTGTTTTTGTTTTTATTTTGTTCCCATCATTTCTTTACACACGCCTCCCTGTTGGCCCAACTCTGGCCCCTTGCTGTGTTTTTGTTTTTGCTTTGCTTTATCATTGGTTCATTCCAGCTCCCGATTAGTGAAGGACACTGCCATTAGTGAAGGAATAGTCTAGGAGTCGTACAGTTTTAATTCAAAGAACACTGCTCTGTTATGTTTCCCTTTCAGTAACACCTGGGAAGAGGAAAGCCTTCGATAGACAACATTAGTAATAAAATAATTGCTTTGGCTTCCACCTGAAACCTTGGGATTTACCTCTTCCCTTGCGATAGGGATTTTCATGGGATGGATCGCTTCTTACTGTCCATGAAAGAGACTGGTATAAGTTCATAACTCCCAGAAGACGAAAAGCCTATTTCGGCTCATTTTTAGGGAGTTTCTGCCCTGCGTACCTCAGAAGCTGGAATTCGTGGCTTGCCCTATGCATTGTTTGTCAGAAATGCACGACGGCTGTTGGAAAGAATGATGTTCTGCTGAGAACAAAATAAGGAACAGCTTGTTTTTCACAAACACTAAAACTACAAAGTGTGTTAATTTTCTCTGGTTTTGTTTTTTTCCCCCCAGAAGAGGGGTAACAAAATGTCATCTCTGAAAGAGGCGTACTTTACACCCACTAGTGTCAGTGGTTGGGATGCCAGGAATCGGGAGTGCAACACCTACAGTGAACGGTCTTCAATGCCCTATTGTTTCTTTTCAGAGTGTTGCAGATTTGCCATCCCTCCAGTGTAGGGGTAGAAAATGGAATAAAGATAGAAGGGATGTAGAATATGCTCTCCTGCCCACAGTAAGGATTTGGAGTTGACTTTGGTATGTTGATTAGATCTGAAAATACTCTATGACTGATTGGACGGGTCTACAACAAAGTTGGTTTCCCGCCCCATGTAAGTCCCTTCTGTACTGTTTCACTAGCTAGCATCTGTTCCCGAAATTTACCTTTGTGTGTGTCACATTTATTTTATCCTTTGTGTCCATAAATTACAGTTTTGGAAGTTATCAGATATTTTAGCCATGTGCTCAAAAGCAAACTGCATAAAAAACTATAAGATAGAGGGAAGTATGTTCTTCCCTATCTCACACTCCTTTCCCTGCCAAAGACAACTAGTTAGTTCTAGTAATTAAAATTGTTATTTCTCCCCCCTTTTGTCTTCATAGCTACCTTTTACCTACAATTTACTCCAATAAATTATTGCAGTTTGTGATAAATTTTAAATATTTTCTATGAACTTTTTGTTTTTCCTTTTGAGAAAGGGATGCTAGTGTATGAAAGAGCTGTTGTAAGTAAAATGACTTATTCTGGGCCTTCTTCCCTTTTTCCTTCCTGCTCCTCATGCTGTTTATTTCATTGTCCTTCCAAGGAGCTCTTAATCTTAACACTGTGCATTTCCTACTCTTAATCAAATTCTGTTACCACTTTTTCCTACTACATGTTCTCCATTGTGAATTGGCAATTCTAGATTCTGAAAAGGTAGAGATACAAGCATTATTTCTGTGCTTCCCCCTTGTTTGATTGACCAGGGTTATTTTACGTAATTGAGACGTAATATGCTTCAGAGAATTTAGATAAACACTGGCCAGGATGACTGGGAGTAAAAAATATATATATATTAAGGTATGGAAAAGCATCCACATAGAGCACTTGAACCTCCTTTGTACCTATTTGGAGAAAAAAATATAAAGAATGTATTAAACCTGAGGTTATTACAGTCTGGTTGTTTGAAATACCATTTTTCTCTCCTGTCTTTTTCCCACTTTCCAATGTACTCAAAAAAATTAAAAAATTGTAATGGATCAATTTAAAATATTTTATTTCCTAAAAGCCTTTTGCCTATTGTAATGTGCAGGACCCTTCTCCTTTGATGGGAGAGACAGGTAGTTGCCTGAATCTAGGTTGAAAAAAGTTATGTAAAAAGAAATTATAATAAAAGGGATACTCTGCTTTTCAAATTCTTGTTTTCTCTTAATCTAGGTAAGGCATATCCAAAATGAATATGTAAAGAAGAAAAATAAAAGTTGTCTTCATGGAAGCAACTGGTCTTCCTTGGTTGTACTGAGTTATGGTTGTCCTAAGGTTAAACAATTAATTGATGCTGCTGCTAAATAAGAAAACCAAGTGCCCTCAGCACAGGTTTTGTGTGGCAGGTACTGTTGTTCGTTCTTGTTCAGAATCAGGTAGTTAGTAACTTCTGACTGTTCAGTTCTTGACTTCCAGTGCTGAGATGCTGTTTGACCCTGGGATCAGTTGGCAAAGTACTAACTAAAAAAAAATAGAATCCTTCTACCTTCTTGAAAGGTCTACTATGGCATCCACCCAGGCCTCATTTCTTTCTCCCTTACATTCCTCCTCCATTGTTTACCTGTGGAAATTTGCCCTTGAGAAGACATGTATTTCAATTTAGAGGCAATGTCTGATGTGAAATATCAGTAATCAGTAAAGCTAATTGATTCATTTGAAGTTGAAACTTGCAACTCCTTCCCAATTAGCACCATCCTTTAACCTATGGAATAAGTGAAAATATGCTGGAATAGCAACTCTCCAAGTGGTTTTAAACTCTTCTGCCCTCGTTTCAAAGCCCAACTCATTCTCTTAATTTGTTGAAGAGCATATTGTCACTTGAGTAAGACTGCCTTAGAAATGTTACCAAGTCAGGGCTGGGTGTTTCCTGTCCTTTGGAAAAGAAAGGCCTAAACAATACCTTCCTCATACTCTAGCTGCAAGGAAGGCATGATGATTGAAATTATAGATGCTTCCTTAGCTGATTTTTAATGAAATGTAAATTAAATACATAGCAAAAGGATGGGAGTAAAAGGAAGCTATATTTTTAAAGGAGGTTTTTCACATAAACTTTGTTTCTTGAACAAAATGTGATTTAGACAATAAAATTGGGAAGTCAGTGGGAGAAACAGCTGTAGAATTAAATTTTGAGCCTTGATATTGGGTTTTGTACACATCATTTAATTTTTTTTTATGTAAGACATGAGAAATAATACCTCACAGTTTTTCTGAAGATCAAATAAAGGCTTTAAAGCCTTGAGCAGTGTCTGGCTCAGGTTGGGTACTTAATAAAGGGCAGGTATATCAATAATAGAAATGTAATATTGAATACTTTGCAGGGCCGAAAGAGGAAAGGACATGGGGAGCACAGGGGAGGGCGATTAGATAGAGTGATTATATGTGTATATAAAGTACATTACATAGGCAGGGGTGTCATGAGGATTGGTGTGATAGTGACCTTGTTGCTAAGTGCAGAAGCAAAACACTGACTTAAAAACAAGTACATCAGGCACTCAGTGGAGAAGAGAGATGGAGGCAGACGCTGCAGGGAAAAAAACTGAGTAAAAGGGGCCTTTGATTCCATGGGCACAAAAGTCCACAGCCAGGAATTTGCTGCAACCTCTGAGTCAGGCGGGGTGTGGGGGTGGGGTACACCATTCCATTAGTAGAGAATTCCCAGTGGATTTTTTTCTGAGAGTCACATTTCTTGTTAGGACCAGTGTAGACAGAAACAAACTCCGCTCACTTGTTTCTTGGGACAGTTGAGTTAGGGGATGGCTTTTGCAGAGCATTCACCGCTGACCCCTCACCGCCGGGACCTCTGTAGCCATTCTATCTGGCTAGCGAGGAAGATTCGTTCAGACCTGACCGCTCTCACGGAATCTTATGTAAGTTGCCTATTTTGCTGATGTCTGTTTTCTCTTCATCTCTTCTGATCCAACCCCTCACCATCATACTCCAGCCCATTATTAACTATGAAAGCCCTAATCATACGGTCAGTTGTATATTGGGCACATATTACTTGACATGACCCCTTCAGGAAACTCATGAGCTTTTTTTCTCGAAGTTTTTTAGGAGGCATGTTCCTTGAGTAAGAAAATACACATGGGGTGCTAGGTAGGGTTGGCTGTTTGTCTTGGAGGCGGTTTCTAATTTGATTACCTACAACCTGAATTCTACCCGAATAGATTAACCATGAGCCCTCTAAGTTTGGGTTCTTTATATACATTGTTCTGAGTTTTTGAACTATGTAAATGAAAGGCAGAGTAAGGTTTATAGGATTGCAAAGGAGCAGTGTAGTTATAAACCAATGTCTCCTGTATGGGATTAGCCACCCAATTTTTAGTTAAATACATCAAAAGTATTTCTGGGTCTAAATAGAAAGGTCACCTCTATCAAAAGGATTCCCTAGAAAATTCACTGGGGACTAGGGAAAGTTAACCTTCGGGTCCAGATTGGTTTTCTCATAGTGGGAGATTCTCATGAGTGTCTATGTAATATCTGCCATGGAAACACTCCAAACCTCGTAGAGAGTATGTTTGTGCAGCCCCACCAGTCAGAAATCAGACTCTGAAGTGCCAGTTTTTAAAAAGTACTTTCCACTGAATTGTCTAAAGTAGCACTCCCTAACCTTTTTAGCACCGGGGACCAGTTTCATGGAAGACAGTTTTGCCACTTACAGGGGTGGAGGGGGTTGTGGTGGAAGAGGATGGAGCTCAGGCAGTAATGCGAGTGACGGGGAGCAGGGTGAAGCTACGCTCCTGGCTTCCACTCACCTCCTGCTGTGCACCCTTGGTTCCTAACAGGCCAGGGATCCGCTGTGGGTTTGGGGACCCCTCTAAAGGATTGTCCTCACTACTGAGAATGGGCAATGGAGGCAAGGGTGATTAGAAAAATTATACAATGGCTACCTTCTAGGGCTTCTAGGTATGGCCAGGATCTTCAAGTATGTTTAAAAAAATACTTAAAACTTCAGTATGATTAAAATACTTCAGGAGGGAGTTTGAAGTGGGAAGAGGTTATCCCAGACCAGTGGTTTTGAACCTTTAGAGCTTAATGAAAGCTGCAGATCGTCCCAAGAAACATGAACAGTAGTCAAAGCCTTGTGTACAGGGACAGTAGGGTCTTCCTAAAGTCCAATCATAGACCCCAAATCAAGAATTTCTGCTCTAGCCTTGGCTGGTGTGGCTCAGTGAATTGAGTGCTGGCTTACAAACCGAAGGGGTCACCAACTCAGTTCCCAGTCAGGCACATGCAGGGTTGTGGGCTAGGTCCCCAGTAGGGGGCATGTGAGAGGCAACCACACATTGATGTTTCTCCTCCTTCCCGTCTCTCCAAAAAGAAATAATCACAATCTTTAAAAAAAAAAAGTTTCTGCTCCAGACTTAATTTTATTTATAACTTGGATCCATAACCAGAGAGGTAAATAAGATTTTAAGTGAGATTTAGGTGTTATTTAGAATGTCGGGGTGATGACAGAAGGTGTGATGTTTTTCTGTGTCCTTGGCCAGGTGAAGCATCAGGGCCTGAACGAGAACATAAGCCTGGATTCTGTGGGCGGTGTGCCAGTGGCAAGCACTGATCAGTGGAGCGAGCTGACTGAGGCCGAGCGACTGCAGGAGAACCTCCAAGCTTATCGTACCTTCCACGCCATGTTGACCAGGCTTTTAGAAGACCAACGGGTGCATTTTACTCCAGCTGAAGGTGACTTCCATCAGGCAATACGTACGCTTCTACTCCAAGTTGCTGCCTTTGCTTACCAGCTGGAGGAATTAATGGCGCTCCTGGAGCACAAGATCCCCGCCAGTGAGGCTGACGGGGTGCCCGTTATTGCTGGAGATGGTGGTCTCTTTGAAAAGAAGCTGTGGGGCCTGAAGGTGCTGCAGGAGCTTTCGAAGTGGACAGTGAGGTCCATCCATGACCTTCGCGTCATTTCTTTCCGTCAGACCGGGATCTCGGCACACGGAAGCCACTATATTGCTAAGGACAAGAAACTGTAGCAGTTACCCATCTCTTTCAGTGGAATCTATGTAGTTCTCCGAGGTCTCACTTTTCCATTCTTACGTTCTTGACAATCTTTAAAACCACAGGCATTTTCATCAAGTAGGGTTGGAGACGACGACAAATGGGCATACAGGGTTAGTTGGTAAGGTGGGGACAGGCGTTGTTGGGCCGTAAGGGAGTGGGAGCAGGGGCAACATTGTTGTGCCTCAGTGCTCTAACGTTTTCTACCCTCTAAGTAACCTCTGCAGACACTTAACAGCCTCACAGGATAAGTATGTTTTTAACTCTAGTCCCGGAAGTTTCTTCTGAGAGGACTATAACAGGGAATTAAAAACCATGGACTCTATTCAGTTCAAACTCTTGGATAAAAAAAAAGTAACTAACGTTGATTATCTACCATGTTGGAGCAGTATGCCAGGGCCTTTGTGTCTGTTACAATTTTCACAACCCTGTTCACGGAAGGTGGCGTTATTTCCATTTGGCAGATGACATGACAGGCTCACAGAAACATAACTTGTTCAAGATTACCCACCTAGCAAATGGCACACTGGGTGTGAACCCAAGCCGTTCTTGTTTTACAGCCTAGGTGCCCTCTACTCTGGAGGCCTGCCCGAGAATCCCCCACTGCAGCTCCTCGCCGCAGGGGGCTGGGGAATGGACCCTGCGGTCTGTTCCTAGCACCGAGGAGGAAGAAAACCTGACAGTGGCCTCGCTTATCTGAGGTTTCACTTTCCACTGTTTTCAGTTGCCCGTGGCCAACCATGGCACAAAAATAGTAAAGGAAAAGTTCTAGAAATAAGCAATTGGTAAGTTTTAAATTGCTTACTATCCTGAGTTACTGGGATGAAATCTCAGGCAGTCCTACTCCATCCTACCCAGGACAGGTACCATTCCTTTGTCCAGAATAGCCGTGCTGTGTCCATTACCCACCCATTAGTCACTTTGCCCTTTCAACTAGCAGTATGACATTTATCAGAGTATGTTGTCATAACTGTTTTATTCTTAGTGATTGTTACTTGCTTACTGTTTAAAAGCAGGGTTATGTACTATCTGCGGTTTCAGGCAACCTCTGGGGGTCTCGGACTGTGTCCCCCACGGATAAAGGAGGACTACTGCACAGGTCCTGAGGGGCAACGTTTTAGGGTCAGAAGCAGTGTTTGTTGTTCACACTTGGCAAAGAAGAGAGCCATGGAGATCTTAAGAGTCAGCTTGTGGAAAAGATTAGGCCCACCGAACTGCTAAACTCAGGAAGCGGTGGGTGTGCGGTGGTACATTGTGCTTCACAGTGTCCCCTGATGTCCCTGAGTTTGGGGCTGGGCAGAGCTCATACTGGGGTTACCGTGTATGTGTTGTAGTCAGCCGTGCTGTGAGCCCAGGCGCTCACGAATGATGGATGGAATACAGCTCAGGTGAAAAGGTCACAGAACTCGCTCACACACATTCTCCAGACTTAGTCATGAGGAGAGAGTGGGCCCGCTCTGTTCCCAGTGAGAAAGCCACCGACGCTAAAACAATATGCAGTAAAGCCTCCATGCTTCATGATCGGGGCAGAGCTCTGTGCTTAATGTTCTTGAGAAACGGCATGTAAAGCGCCAGCCAGTAAATGAGAACATTAACAGAAAAGTTCACTTGCAGTTATTAACTAGTACAAATGTGCATCCAGAAGTTCTCAGGTGTATCACTTCATACCACCAGTTAATTAAGACTCAAAACCTTGGATTGGGGGCCCAGATCAATTTTGTTTACTTATTTGAGGCTTTTGTATTCTTCAATGACCCACGAGTCAGAGCTAGCCCCCAGGTTACTTGAGATGGGATGGGTGACTTAGCTTGTGACCTCTCCCACGCAGGTCACATCAAAAACTCCATGAAGTCAATATTAGGAGAAGACTGGGTAGAAGTTAGGACAGCACAGAGGAAGGAAGGCCCAGCTCTCTCGTATGGAAACAAGGTTGTGTGCATAAGAGACCACACTAGGCTGGAAATAAAAGGCGCAGTTTTAAATGTTACCGAGTTGGAGGAGCGCTGTGAGGACCAGAGAGCACCTCTCTCTGGAGGGGGGTGAGCTGTGTCCTGGCGGCTGGACGAGTACCAAGTCAATAGGAATCCTGAGAGAAACAGGCATGAGTTGCCTGGGTAAAGAGTAAGGCAATGATACCCCTAGAAAACAGCTACTCCTAAGGTTTGGCTTTATGTTTGGCTAATGTCATTTGTGATTTTGGTGTGGGTGCATAGTTCCCCCATGAGTGCATACAGGCTTATTTAATTCAAGCTTTTATTTAAATTGTTTCATCTGTTTAAGAGCAGCATTTTTAGTTAATAAAGTTCTGTTTATTAATGTGGCATTCTTTATAGTGTTCAGGCTCTTTTTGTTGAATGGAGAAAGATGACTAACATTTCTTGATGGGGAATAAATAACTGATTACAAACTTGCTAAATCTTAAAAGCCATGGTCCCTCTCCAAATGCTTTGTTTTTATATTCACATGTTGCAGCACAGACAGCACAGACACCTGCAGAAGTTTCAGAGACCAATGGGGCATGGTGCAAGTGCTGCCTAGTTGCGTGTGAAGGGATGTTTATGCATAAGAGGCACATTTAAAGTGGCAGAGCGTCCAGAGAGGATACAGGTACTAACCACTGACTGGGAAGAAATAAGTTAGTGTACGCCCAGCACTGTGCTGAGCTGTGTGCATCAGTTTCTTCAAGAAACTTGTAATATGTCTTAAAAGAAGTGTGGGGAGATTCCTCAAAAAAAGATAAAGGAAGGGGGAAATGAGCACTTAGTTATAATAATAGAGACATAAACATGGATGGCTCTCTGTGTAGACATTGCATCATGCTCATGTAAAACACATGACACAGAATGAATAAGGGATTGACGTTAGGCCAGTGCCGTAGGTACATATATATATACTGGGAGGATATATATTTTTAATTAACCACAATCCAGAAGAGATTTTTTATCTTTAAATTGTAGTTCTTTTGTTTCTTACACCTGTATATGGATAAGATCTCTGGGGAATTATTTTCATATACATATAAACTATATAAACACATACAACTACATTATATATGTGTGTCTATAATAAATGCATAAATTTACTTCTTTGCCCCTCACTCTTACTTTGTAAAGAGGATTCCTTCGATCCCTTTGTCTCCCAACACCCTCTTTCTGTGGGGAAAGAGAGTCTGTTTTCCTGAATCTGCCAAGGACTTGAATGTGTGAGAGTGGATCAATTCTTCTTGCATTGATTTAAGAGAGCGATTTGGAAAAGATTTGCAAATTAGCACAAACTCGAAGGCCAAGCATGGAGTAAAATTAGCTTTAAGATAGGCTTGACGGAAGTGAGAGTTTTAATAAAAATGGAAAATGTTAAGTCATAGCCCTGGTATTGCTGTTATTTCAGGCTGCTGTGGATTACAGCCCAATGGATGACTCATTGTGGTGACCGCTGGTCACACCAGGAGAGGATGAGAGGAGACCTCTCTGGAAAGTTCAGAATGACTTTTGTGAACCCTCACCTCATGAAGTAGCTGAGCATGGGGTTGGAGGGGAGCTCCCTTCATGATGAGAAAGGGATTGGTAAAGAGAAAACGAAAAAAAAAAATTCGGACACCACTTCAACCGGTCTACTGTGCACACGCACACCTATGTGTGGCCGGCAGGATTTAGGCCAGACGTTGAAAAGAATGGCTGGGCTCCCTGCCTCCTCCCACCTCCGTTTGAAGCAGGAGACCCAAGAACGAGCCCTCTGAATGTGGGCACGTTCAAAACATGAAAGTGGTGAAAATTTCCTCCTGGAGAGCTCCAAGGCAGCGATCTTCAACCGGTGCGCCACAAGAACTTTTAAACCATGCAGCACCTGACTGTTTTGTCAGTGGCACTGACCCCTTTTCCCTTAGATTGTCAAATAAAAAAATGACAGCAGCCAACACAACAGCCATCAGTGTCAATGAATCAAAATTATACCTATTTTTTGTCAGATTGGCAAAAAATATATTTTGGGGTGTGTTGCGGAATTTTAATTAGTTTTTGTGTGCCATGAGATGAAAATGGTTGATAATCGCTGTTCTAAGGTCTACAGATAGAGTAAAACCAAGATGATTCCCTCTCCAAGGGGCCTAAGAATGTCCCTCTTCAGGCAAGTGGCAGCTTGGAATAAAATCCAGCATGCCGCGGGTATTCAGGGGAGAACGTGATGGAGTACTTTCCTTTGCTCTTCTACTTGATGAATGTGTGTGCATGTGTGTGTATAATATATATACATGTATATGTGTGTATATGTATGAAATTTACTCAGCGAAATGTGTAGGGTGCAAGATAAAATGGATATGCATGTGATTTATTTTAAGATTTTATTTATTTATTTTTAGAGAGGGAAGGGAGGGAGAAAGAGAGAGAGAGGGAAACATCAATGTGCAGTTGCTGGGGGCCGTGACCTGCAACCCAGGCATGTGCCCTGACTGGGAATCGAACCTGAGACATTTTGGTTCACAGCCCGCACTCAATCCACTGAGCCATGCCAGCCAGGGACATGCATGTGATTCTTAACGTTACTTGGGTCAATATGTCTTGCACAGATAGAAAACAAAAGATGCGAGAATGGCCCACAGTAAAGATCTCACCTCAGCAAGACCGTGAATTGCTGCTTTTATTTTTGCATCTTCGGATGAACAAGGGGAATTCAAGCGATTCTGGCACTGGGTGAAATGTATAATCTTCCCATCCAGGCCCGGCTCAGTCAGGCATGCTCGGTGCATCTCGGCGATGCCAGGCCCCTGGGGAAATCTCCCAGGCCAGTCAGCCTAGAGAAGGGAGATTGCCTGCCCCTAGACACCTGTCAGCTGGGTTGCTGCTGGGGAAGATTTCCTCTAGTATGGTTTAATTTCAAGTATTTGAACCCCAGTCTAGCCTTTGAAAGACAGAAGAACCCTGACTAGCTCATTTCTGGTCTGAGGGTAAAATATGAGTTGTGGGAAATCACACGGGGTAAATATGAAAAATTGTGAAAAGCGTGTATTTTTATCCACATGTTTAAGATAGTATGGGATGGAATACTGCATTCACAATCTCGGGCATCTCCATACTATTTTATGTCATCTAATCCTCTGAGATACGATCTCTCTTTCACAAGTGAGGGAAATGAGAATGCACATTAACTGGCCCAAGTCCCCTCCTCGGGTGCTATATGAGAGGACCGGAGTTCTGCATTCCACCCCATTGCATGAGACACCAAATAATTGAGATCATCTACTGAAATTCACATGCTGGGGGCGCTGATCAAGTCAGTACAGACTTGTACCAAGTCTTCCTCTGTGGCAAACCCTATTACGTTTCCAAACTTTAGGATAAATCACTTTTTCTGAGGAGAGAGTTCTGTGAGTGTCTCAGAGAAACGCCAGGTTCTTCCCAGGATCCACCTGGTCGCAGCCTAGACTTCGCCCTTCTGCGCCTGTGGGCCTCTGGCCGCTAGAGGCTGACCCAGTCTCACACACAACCTCGAGGAATCAGGCGCCTCCCTGGAGGGTTGAGGCTCGGGCTGTTCACTACACCCAGAAGACGGCCTTCACAGTAGGCGGGTCGGACGTGTTCTGCAGAAGCCTGCCGGGCTCCCCAGAGAGCCAAGGAAACACGCAAACCAAGGCACCACCCAGGACGTGTTAAAGACTGTTTTGGGACATACAACCATCCCGCTATACAGCAGCACCCTCCTGTTAATCCAGGAAGGAACTCATATTTCATTTATTTCAATCCCATAATTAAACAGCACACACACACAAAGGAAAAGAAAAGAAAAGAAAAGAAAAGAAAAGAAAAGAAAGAAAGAAAAGAAAAGAAAAGAAAAGAAAAGAAAGAAAAAAAAAAGAAAATATAGCACAAGGGAGCCAGATCTCTTCGGTAATCTGCCCCAGTGTCCCAGCTGAGAAATAGAAGAATGAGCACAACTTAGTCTGGGGCATTCCCTCCCCACTGCCTCTCCCCGCTTCTCTGGTAGACCAGCTTCATCTTGGGAAACTCCGAGTAGCTCTGTTTACATTCTTTTTACCCTTCATCCAGTGCTCCCTAGCGCCCTTACCTCCAGTTGGCCCTTGGGAGCTCTGGGCACAGCAGCTTAGATAACCCGAACTTCACTTTAATCAAGATGCTAAAATGATTAACATTATGAAGGCTGAGGTGTGAGGGAAGACAGATTCCTGTTCTGACTAGGTTGGGTACTTAAACTTTTTTGAATTTTTCAGTCCTGCAGATAACCCTCTGAATACCTCCTAAAGGACTCATGTATCCAGACTTCCTGGCATCCATTGTCCAGGCTGCCCGACATCTGACAGATTACCATTCTGGACCAATCCTGGGGCTAAGGAAGCAGGGCTGGTTATTCTCAAGAAGGCACTTTTTACTCTAAGTACCTTTAACTTTTCTTCTTCAGAAAACTTCTGCGTTTTTGCCTAGCTGCGTTCCAAGTTTGCAAACTGTAAGACCCTTGCATAAATCTTTATCACTAATTTCTAGCCAAAGCCACCAAACTCTTTTCAAGTTTTTGTGGGTTTTTTTGATACATACAGTGTCAGTGTTGTGGCATCTGAAGAACACTGCCCTAAGCATCAAAGGTTCGATCCCCAGTCAGGGCACATGCCTGGGTTGCAGGCCAGGGCCCTCAGCAACTGCACATTGATGTTTCTCTCTCTCTCTCTCTCTCTCTCTCTCTCTCTCTCTCTCTCTCTCTCTCTCTCCCTCTCTCTTTCTCCCTCCATTCCCTCTAAAAATACATAAATGAATAAAATCTTAAAAAAAAAAGACCACTGCCCTTTCTCTCTGGGGCTGCCACTGGGTTCCACCAAGGGAACTGCTTGACTGCTCCAGTGTTCCAGTGGTCAGTTCCGCTGGTTCCAAGCCTGCCTCCTTCAGGTGCGGTCAGAGCTTTAATTCTTGGGTCCTCTGACACCAGTTTTTGCAATAGGATGCTCTCTTTCTAAGTGTTTGTGGAGGAAAGACCCCGTTCTACAGTGCCAGATGGATTTATAGGCTACCCTCTGCTAAGAATTTTTGTCTTGATGGACTTTTCTGCTAAGGAAGGCAATTTGGAATGACAGTGGCTGCTTGGGGTATCTTTTGAGATTCTGGAATTAATGTATTTGCATGCATAATTGGAGAACACTTCTCATTTTGAGGGCCCTAAAAAGCCAATGGTTCAAAGATAGCCTCCCTTCAAGAAACAACTTTGAAACTAAGTAAAGCAAATTCTGAGTTAAAGAGAACTCTGAAGTCCCTTCTTATTCTGAAACTTCCTCAGCCAAATAAGAAAACAATTTCATAAGGGCAGACATAGTCATAAATCCTATAAACCTGTTTTTCAGGCCCACTCCAACCCTCTTCTGCAAACTAACTTAGCTTGCAGGTAAACAAACTACCTGGGGTTTTTGACGGACACTTCTTTTGTCTTTTTTGCCCGGCTGTGACACCTTTCAGGAGAATCGATCTTTTAACCTGGGATCTTCACCCTCTAAAAGTCCCCACAAGCTCCTTCCTCAGAAACTCTAGCCAGTGACAGGTACAAGCATTTTGATTCCTCCTTTTCTGCCTTTTGAATTAAATGGACCAGGTTAGCCAAAATAATTTAAAATTCTAATGGCCATTGAAGTAAAACTTTGTCTTAAGTCCACCTCCAGCCCCCCACCCTTAAGGAATTCTAAACCACAGGGACGATGGAATTCATTCTTTGATTTGCATAAACTTCTAAAAGACAAAATAACTTTCAAAAGAGCTCTGAAAGAATCCTAAAAGAAATTTTTATCACCTGAGCGGATGATTAAAAGCAAGAATCTCCTGTAATACACTAACAACAAACAAAAAAGCAAAACAAAACAACAAATAATAATATATATATATATATATATATATATCCTAAAACAAAAGACTGTAAGACCAATGGGTTATTTACACTTTCTATCCCAGGGATAGCTTTGCCTGTGCCCTGAGGCTTGGCCTGACTTTTTGCCTGCCGGCTGTTATCAAACAAAAAGAGTTCATCCACCCAGCACTAGCAGAACCCAACACTAGACACCGAGAAATTGCTGTGAGAAATATTGGTTATTTATTTGTGAATGACATCACTCAGGAGAACAGGAAGCTAATGCTCAAGCTTGAACTCCCCCATGCAATGTAGATTATAGATTATATAGGGCAAAAATCACAAGACATCGTGGGTTAGGGGTTTGGGAGTTGTTGGGAGCTGATTGGTCAGAGATGAGTAGGGGCAGTGAATCATTTCTTCAGGCCTTGAGGACAGTTCTAAGGTCTTCCCTCCACTGGGAAGTAGGCAGAGGGTCGTTCCACCTTCGGGCTCAGGAAATGAAACATAACTTAGGTCACATGTTACCTCTAGCCTGCCAGGAGTCCTGACCATGGGACCATTACTGAGGTACAGGCCACTGGCTTTTGTGCCTCCGGGGTTGCTGATTATCAGGGGGGGAAGGCCAGTTCTCTGAGGGCTGTAGAGAGTGTAAGAGAGGGTTTCCAGAGCTAGAATTAAAAACTAAATTTAATCAAAGTCATGAGGACCCTCCGTTTCACCAGGGTGGGCAGGCTGTGAACGCTTCCTTTTGGCTCTCAGATGAAATGATTCAGGAAAATAATGACTTAGGCATTCTCGAGTCCGTGGAATTATTTAGCACTGCCTGAAATAGTTACCGCTTCTCACAGCTAAAATCCCACAAGGTATTTGAAAGGATTTGATAACTTTTTGATCAGGAATCTGGCAAAGCTAGAAACTAAAAATTCAAAGCCTGATAGAAATTTTCTAAAGCCTCCTCAAAATTAAAATAAGACTGTGAAGCCAAGGGGAAAGAAGCAAATTAAGATGTGGTTGGACGGGTAGATTGACTTAAGAGATCACTTACCTCACAACCCATTTCTCTAGGGAGCTGGGGCAATTTCCTTTGTCTTACAAATGTTTGCAAAACCAGAAATGCAGCTCTGGAAGCAGTTCCAAACCCACCAAGCTTCCCCATCCTCAATTCCTTAGACCGAAGGGGGAAAAAACCAAAGTTTTATTTTGTTTGTTTTGTTTTGTTAGCATAAACTGCTGCTCTGGCTGCAAGGCTCCTTGCCAAGGTCAAACACAAATCTTAATTATCCTCCCCACAAATGTTAATTTAAATATGCCTAGATCTGAATGAATATTCTGTGGCTGGTGTGGCTCAGTGGATTGAGTGCCGGCCTGTGAACCAAAGGGTCTGGGGTTGGAGTCCCAGCCAGGGCACATGCCTGGGTTGTGGGCCAGGCCCCCAGTAGGGGGTGGGTGGGAGGCAACCACACATCGATGTTTCCGTCCCTCTCTTTCTCCCTCCCTTCACCTTTCTCTAAAAAAATAAATATGTAAGTAAATCTTTTTTAAAAATTCAGATCATATGTCACCTTTGTGAACACATCCCTGATCAATACACCTATATCACTGCCCTCTCCTCTTTGCTGGACTTGTACCTTATGTTTGGTTGGCCAGAAAGTTAGGGGTTTTTTTCCCTATAAGATGGCTCTAGTAGCTCTTAGTTGTTTTTAACTTCATTTGAAACAATTGTGTTAGACTGCATTGTCATACGAGCTTCCATTTTTAAAAAAAATGATCAAAATTGGTGAATTTTTATGTAGCCATTTTAATATTGAAGATGGAAAAAATATGCAACATTTTGGCATATTATGCTTTATTATTTCAAGAAAGACAACTGAAACACACACACACAAAGATTTGTGCAGTGCATGGAAGAAGGCGCTGTGACTGAGCGAACATGTCGGAAGTGGTTTACGATGTTTTTTGCTGGAGATTTCTTGCAGGACGGTGCTCCACAGCTGGGTAGACCAATGGAAGTTGGTAGTGATCAAATCAGGACATTAATTGAGAACAATCAACATTATACCACCCAGGAGATAGCTGACATACTCAAAATATCCAAATCAATAATTAATTGGTGAAAATGAAAAATGTGTCTTTTATTTAATGGACTTTTTGGTCAACCCAATAATACATTGTCTACTATCACTATGGCTTCTACTACTGATTACGATCACTACCGCTGCTACTGAGAACAAAAACAGCTTTGAGTTCTGACACTGAACTAGATGCTCTGCGTATAGCAGCTCACTGAATCCTCAACCCCCTCCCCCACTGCAGTTGATGTTCCGATCATTTACACTTAACAGAAGAGAGAACTGAAGCTCAGAAAGATTAAATGACTCACCCAACCTCGCAGAGCTCCAAACTGGCAGGACTGGTATTCAAATTGAGGTATTTGGGCGTATAAGCCCTACTTCTTCACGTCATGATTATATGACTTAGCACATTTTGTGCATATTAACTCTCTCCTGCTGGTGTGTGGGCTTCCTGGGGGCAGGGGCTGTGTCTTCCCTGGGATGATGTAGGTACTCACCAAATGTAACCTGAGTGAGAGGAGGCACAGTGGTAAAGGGACGGGAAGGTGCTATGTTGTGGAAGAATGGTTACTGCTTTAGACCAATGCTTCCCGACCTTTTTCACAGAAATGGTAACGTTTGCACGGCACACTGGGGGAAACTGGAGGGGACCAGGATTGCAGGAACAAGCTGCTCTGGGCTGGAGGGAACTGAACCATGGCTGGGACGGTATGTCTGGCTGTCTCAGTCTTTATTTGGTTACCATGGTATTAAACGGATGATTACATCTTGACTTCTGTTGGACAGTCTGTGCTTCATATGAAGGGTTAACAAACTATTTCTTAAAGGGCCAGATAGTAAATATGTTTTGGCTCGTGTGCTACAAAATCTGTTGTAGACTCTGCCATTGCAACAGGGAAGCACTTACAGACAGTATGCAAACAAACGAGTGTGGCTGTGTTCCCATAAAACTTTATTTACAAAACCAGGTGCCCTACCCCTAAGCCATGTTTGCTGACCCCATATTTATATGAACACTATGCTTCAGAGCCTTGAGTCCTTCTCTTTTTACATTTTGGTGAAATTGTAAGGAACGCCAAACTTAGCCCTGCTCATCTTAGGTTTTCAGCTGGAACTCTAACAAAAAGACAGATGAACAAGAGGAAAACAGTTTATTAAAGCATGATGCACACATTATGCAGGAGAAACCTGAACTAAAAATAAGTCAAAAGGGCAACATAGCATCTTCCACAAAGAATAGATTTTTGGAGAAATGATGGGACAAAGGCAAGCTTAGGCTTCCGAGGGCTTCCAACAATGGGTAGGTAAACTGAAGAAGTAATGTTTGTGATTTTGTTTCTGATTTTCTGGTGCATATCTGGGTTGATAAGAGTCTATCTTTAGTGAAAATAATTTATAGCCTGCCTTTAGGCTGAAAAGGAGGAGGATTTGTGTGCGTGTGTGTGTGTTGCTTCTTAATTGCTTTTAGCTCAAAATAATTTTAATGTCAAAGAGCATGTTTTAGAATGATATGGTCTGGTTTCCTTCAGGTCTAATTTATTAACTTGGTTTTTTTTATAGATTGTGCTTTTTGTGTCGTATCTAAAAATCTTTGCCTAACTCAAGGTGAGGCAGGAGATAGTCAGGAAGGAAGCTCCAGAGGCCCCGCAGGGCTGAGGTAGAAAACATCTATACATGACAAAGACCCCCTAAGAGGGGTTGTTCCTGTTTACTGGGATAACTCTGAATCATAGGATTCATTATAATATCATTATAATGAAATAACATTGTGGGACTCCCTTCTCCAGTAGCCAATCAAGAAAATCATAGGAAACCACACATGCGCAGTAGCTTTGAAATCCAACTCCTTGTACCTGCGCAGGAAAAGCCCGCCAACGATTAGCAAGGGGGCTTCTGCCCTATAAGAATAGAATCCCCCAGCCCACGTGCCTCTTTTTTCTCTGCTCAGAGCTGGCCCACTCCCGTGTCCTGTGGAGTGTACTATCACTTAATAAATCTTCCCTCTTTCTTTATGCTATAAACTTTGTGTGTTCGGTTCAATTCTTTGTCCTCGATCACTAAGAACCTGGTTACCTGTGCCCACCTGTGACAAAGGTCACAAAGATTTTTTCCTATATTTTATCCTTAAGTGCTTTATTTATTTATTTATTTATTTATTAATCTTCAGCACTTAGTAAAGGGTCAGCCTTCTTAAGAATGAATGAATGATTTAAATGATTTAAATGCTTTACCTTTCTTAGCTTCTACCCTCCCCACTTGGGACTCCCCAGACCATGAAGCTCAACAACAGAGACTCCTTGAATCCTAGTCTGGTTTTTGCGCTCCCAACCTTGCTGATCTGTTTGCCTACAACGTAGTGGTTCCCACCCTTTTGATGCTGCAACACATTGTTTAATAACATACACACATCCACTTTTATTTACAAACCCCAACCTGCTTTGCAAAAAAAAAAAAACAATTAAGCAATTAAACAATGAAAATTAATTTTCATCGTTAAATGTTCAGGAACTCCTTGAGATCACCAGAGATCATCTGGGTTACAGCAGTTTCCATCTCTGGAGCACAGAGAACAATCGGTAGACAAGATGCGTTGGGACCAAGCCTAAGCCTTGAGGTAGGAGATAGTGGAGGACTGGGCGCCCGAGGCCGGGCTCGGAGGTGGACCAGGTGCTTCCTTGTAAGTCGCCTGCCACGACTGCTTAGCTCTGTATTCATTTCTCTTCATTTTAAAAAAGATATTGATGGTGTTTTGTGTAACTCATATAACGTAAACATTTGGAAAATGAGTTAATCAACAGAGACTATAAAGGCAGAAAAGTTGGAACTGAGATTGAGTTTAGCAACAAAGGTGTTGTAGAAGGGGCCAAAACGTGGGTCTCAGCTTTCTGGAGGTCAAAATAAGGAGAAAGATCTTTTTGTTTTATGTCACTTACAGGGTCCACAAGAGAGCAACAACCCAGTTGTCTAAGAGAAGCCTGTCCCAGGAGAAGACACTGGACAATGTCACAAGGAAGAATGCCCTGACAGTCAACCAGCAGTCCCCGTTCTGTCATCAGCCGGGATGAAATTTCAGCAGCCTCTCCACCCTGCTCCTCACAGTTCTAAAAGCAACGCGTGGACTGGATGCTTACACCATTCCACCGCCTCCTCATTTCCCACCCCTTTTATTTTTATCTGCATACTTGCCTGCCTAGAATATTTTGAGACAATGAAAACTGATTATCATTCATCTTTTTTATTTACTCAAGCTCTTATAATGGGCAAAACAGGACTTAAAACTGGTATTTTAATGAAATGATAATAATACATTTAAGAATCAAGAGGGGCAGATAGCCTAAAAGGATTTGGTAGCTGGGTCTTATCACCCGGCGCCCCACAAGACTTCCTGGGGAGTCCCTATCAGGTGTTCTGCCTGATGCTGAGCTCTGGAAGTCTCGGTGATGAACATGACACTGTCCCTCCCTGACGTGAAGAGCTCGCAGTTCAGTTGGGTAAAGAACTCATGCAAAGTAAGACACTCTTAGTCTCATGTTGCTAAGAGGTGAAGAGGAATAAGACATACATGCTTGCTGGAGACAGAAGGAGTCTGTGAGGGTCAGGAGGGACAGGGCCAATAAAAAGGTATTCTCAGTAGAAGGGACATTCGAATCTAGTCTAGATTAATGAGTAAGATTTTAACAGGAAAAAGCACAGCCAGGAATGGGCATGGCATGGCAAACCAGTGTGCACAGCACAGTGGGTGTGTGTCACAGGAAGAGGCTAACGGAGAGCAGGGTGACAAGGTGGGCCAGCCCATGGCAAACGAGTCACTTGTACAAGTGGAGTGACATGTTCCGGTTAACACGTCCTATCTAATTATTAATAGTGCCTCCTTTGGTCTCAACAGGAGTTCAGATTTGGACTGTAGAGCAGTTCATTCTGACCCCTTCTTTTTTTTCTCTTGTGTCAAAACCTTCATTATGCCCCAATCACCACCTCACCCATCTTGGTGGGAGGAGCTCAGTGTTTGCAGTTTGGGGGCCTTATTTCAGGAAGTGAACTAAGACCATCAGAGTTGGGCCTTTAGTTACTGTTGAAAGGATCCTCCCAGGCCAGAACTGAACAAATCTGAAAATGTGCCTGGCTGAGAGGAGTCCTGTCCTGTCGCAGAAGCCTTGCCAGTGCCCAGTTAGAATTTCTGTCCCACTTTCATTTCCCCATAATGTTTTGCTTGGCGCTGTATGACATTTCACAATGAGTCATTTACATCTTGTGGGTGTCTGACCCACTCAGCTGTGAGCCCTGTCCACACACCTTTGTGCACCCTGCACTTGGCTGTTGCTCACCTCCACACCTGACCGCCAGACCTCCCTCCACATCAGGACAGCTCACTGTGACGTGCCAGGCACCGCACTGAGGAGTTTCCTTGTATTATCTCCTTTAATCCTTGTAACAATTTATGACACCAGTCACATGATTACCATTTTGTAGATGGAATTAGTTCTCAGAAAGGTGAGATAATTTCCCCAGGAACACAGGACTGGTAAGCACCTGTTCGGGGACTTCGGCCCGGCTCTGCCTGATTTGACTCTGGGGTCTCACTCTTCCTACAGAGGCAAATCAGACACCTAGTGTTAGCATGATAGATTTCAAATTTAGGAAGCGCAGGTTGTTTCAAAGCACTGTGCATTCATTAGCTCCTTTAGTCTTCTCAAGTAACCTAGGAATTTAACATGCCAACTCCATTTTATAGAGAACCAAACTGAGGCACAAGAAATTACCAGAGGCCAATATATGAATCAAGGCCAAGCCTTTAGCTTTGCTGCTGTGCTCAGCTTCAGTTTCCTGTAAAAGCTATTCAAACTCCCTGAGCTTCTAGTAAAATAGGTGTATGTATTCTCAGTTCCTAACTAAACTTGTTTTTCAAAGACGTGAATGAAATAATCTTTTCCGAGGGTAATTTATTTTTAAAAAAAATATTTTATTGTTCATGTTATTATAGTTGCCCCAATTCCCCCCCCCCCCCACCTTGGTGTCCCTCGACCTAGCCCCTATCCACTCCCTCAGGCAACCCCCACACCGTTGTCCACGTCAATGGGTCCTGTGTAGTCTATGTTCTTTGGTTAAGCCCTTCACTTTAATTCATCCAGTACCCACCTCCCCCGGCCCTCTTACAAATCTGTTCATCTGTAACATGTTACTATGCCTCTGATTCTATTCTGCTCATTATTTTGTTTATTAGATTCCACTTATACATGAGATCATGGATATGGTATCTGTCTTTCTCTAACTGGCTTATTTCACTTGCATAGTGCTCTCCAGGTCCACCCATGCTGTCACGAATGGTAGGAGCTCCTTCTTTTTCTCTGCTGTGTAGTATTGCACTGTGTAAATGTACCACAGTTTTTTTATTCACTCATCTACTCATGGGCACTGAGGTTGTTTCCAGCACTTGGCTATTATAAATACTGCTGACATGAACATAGGGGTGCATATATTCTTTTGAATTGGTGTTTCGTGATTCTTAGGATATATTCCCAGATGTGGAATTGCTGGGTCAAAAGGCAGTTCCATTTTTAGTTGTTTGGGCAAACTCCAACTGTTTTCCACAGTGGCTGCACCAGTCTGCATTCCCATCAACGGTACCCTAAGGTTTCCTTTTCTCCACATCCTCACCAGCACTTGTTGATTTAGTAGCCATTATTATTCTTAGTGTTTGAGTCATGTGATTTTGAGCAAGTCACATAATTGAAATTGAGCTTCCATTTCCTCACCTATAGCATGACAACGACTTCCTTTAGGGTTTGTGAAGGTGAAGGGAGATGCTATGATAAAGGTACTTTCACATATAGGAAGTCTCTAGGAACTGTAGTGACCACAAGTCCCGAGAAGGCTGAGGACTGCCACTAGTCAGTGAGTCCTTAGCTGACGGTCAGCCCCAATGTGCCCAAATCAGACCAGAGGGAACACAGCCATCTTTAACATCCCAGCATTGTTTGGATCTCAATTGCCTCTTCCTCTCAGGACTGAGTTCACCTCAAGCCTGTCTCATCAGAATCCCAATATATTCCAGCTTGTAGCTAGAGGAGTTGAAACCCCAAGAAGTAAAATGACTCGCTTAGGTCACCCTGGGGCAGTGGGGTCTTGATAGCCCTCTGAGGTCATACTTCCCGACTACTAGCCCTGAGGGTCTCTAAAAATTAACACAGCGAGGGGCTCATTTGGACAAGGCCCTGCATGCCCTGTGGTTCCAAGGGTAGGGTTTAATGTGACACCAGGTTCTTGTGACAACCAGAGACCCACACTCTGGAGTTAAATTGGGATGAGGTCTGAGTTGCAAAAACATTACAAAACTCAACCTTGTCCCCAAGAAGTTGCTGTGTTGGGTTAGAGAGTCGCAATTTACTCTGGCAAACTTGGGCTAAACAGGACATCCAAAGGAAGTCTCTTCCATGGGGACTGTTGGGGTGAGGTAGAGGGGTGGGGACTCAAATGCGTTTTTCCAAAGCTAAGCTTCATGGAACACCCATTGGAAATATTCAGTGGCTTCTTATTTTCTTTCTTTCTTTCTTTCTTTCTTTCTTTCTTTCTTTCTTTCTTTCTTTCGATTTTATTTACTTATTTTTAGACACAGGGGAAGGGAGGGAGAAAGAGAGGGGAACATCAATGTGTGGTTGCCTCTTGCATGCCCCTCACTGGGGACCTGGCCCACAACCCAGGCATGTGCCCTGACTGGGAATTGAACCAGCAACCCTTTGGCTTGCAGGCCAGTGCTCAATCCACTGAGCCACACCAGCCAGATCCAGTGGCTTTTTAAATGCTTTGACTGATAACACTTTGAAACATATTTTGCATTGTGACCCAGTGTAGTGACACATATATATTATTAGTTTAAACCATAGGAAATGGCCAATTTTTGAGTCAAAAAATTAGATACGGGCAATTTTATATAATCAACCTAACATAGTACTGAAACAATATTTCACCAAATAATTCCTATATTGATTTTATGCAAAGCACTATATTTCTTAATGTCAGCTCCTGATTCACAAGTAAGTCAGACCCTGTTTAAAAAAGAAAAACTGTGACTTAGATCCAGCCCCAGAGAGAACATTCGGGGTCCAACCAAAGTAATAATTCTGGGGAAACAGAGTGATATAAAATTTCTATAATAATTGCAAAACAGAATTCCAGCTTTAAAGCTACATCTTATATGTTCTGTCTCCCCTGTTGATTCCCCCCTGCCAAAGGCCACCGAGAGCACCCTTGTATTTGAACAGAGTTGACTTTATTGGCTCCTTGCAACAAGGGAGGCAGCAACACGCTGAAACTCACCATGGAGAACCGTGGGGCTTCTCCGCAGACGGCGTGAGGGAAAGGGATTGTCACAGGACTCGAGCTTGAGTTAGGCAGGTTGGAGGAGGGTTTGAGGAAGCACAGTTTAGTTCTACATGGGTAACTTCAGAAAGTGGGGCCGATTCTGTGGCTGGTTATCACACTACTTATCTACGTCGTAGAAGGAACAGAATGGGCTAAAGCTTTAATTAGTAATGAAGCACCATCATGCCTGGTTTAGACAGAATTCTCCTGGCCTGGGCATTCAGACAGAGGTGGGCTCTGCGATAGCTTCAGTGGCCCCATAAGTGCTCTGTTCCTGAATCAGCATACCCCTCTGCATTTTCCGGTAACGCTCTTTCTTGTAGTACCTGAAGCCATAGGTCAGCCCTAGAGCAACAGCCACCACCGCCACCATGGTCCCCACACAGATGCCCACAATGGCTCCGACAAAGGGCCTGGAGCCAGGCCGGCTCAAGAAATTGGCTGGCAGGGACCCATCATTCATGCTGGCCTGCTGCCAGTGGCCGGAGCCCTGGAGCCTCACCCAGACATACTGACCATTGGAGTCCACCAGGACAGACAGCCTCCGTGAGCTGCGGTTGTTGTTGAGCAAGGGGGGGCGGGGAAGAAATGGGGGCATGCGGACAGCTGCCTGCTGCCGGTCCAGGAGGGCCCCAGCTCTAAGGCAGTAGAGGATTTGGCACCCATCAATGAGGTAAGCCTGGTGTTGGCTGTACCCTGCTGGGCACTTCATGGGATGGTCTGTGGGACTGTCCCGGTAGAACATCTCCTGCAGGAGCCCAGGGCTCTGGCCCTTCAAGAGGCCAGCCAAGGGATTGCCTACTTGGCAGCTGAAGAAACCCCCAAAGGGAGCTGCCTGCGCCGTGCACAGCTCGAAGTCGCTGCTCACGCACACCCTGAGGTCACCAAAAAGCGTCAGTGGGTAGAAGTAGGAGGGACAGGTCTGGCCCCCAGTCAGTGGGTTTGGGTGGTCAGGGCCATAGAGGCCTCCAAAGAGGAAGCTGACAGAGGCGGGCAGGGAGGCCTGGGAGGGCACGCACCAGGACGCAGCCAGGCGCACCACGGTGCGCTGCTCGCGGACCTTGCACACGGGCTGGCAGCAGTGGAAGAAGAGCCAGCACCTCTGGCACTGCTGTTTGCACTCAGAGTGGGTCTTGCTCGATGTCTTCAGCTCGCTGTGCAGGGCGCTGGCCTTGTAGTTGGACGGGCAAGAGGTGTTGCCAGTGAGGGGGTTCGGGGTACGATAGGCCTGGCAGAGACTCTCCGCTTCCTTCCCTGACACAGCCTCGCACTCCTGGAAGACGCCCCCGAAACTGAAGTTGGCTTGGTGGTGTCCATCGCACGAGCCATCGTCCACGTTGGCCTGGGGATTGAAGGCGGGCGCCCCACGCTTCAGGCAGCCCGGGTGCGCGTTGACCGCGTAGTAGCGGTGGATGGCACGGCGCACGATGGTCGCTAGGCGGCGCACCGCGGGCGCGGGGAGCTGCGGCAGCGCCTCCGGCTCCAATAGCTCAGGCAAGGGCAGGCCGGACCTGCCGATCGCCACCAGCCTGTTACCTATGCCCTCCTGCCACGTCTTCAGGGTGATGCCAGGGTAGAAGGGTACCCCGCCGTGGCTCCGTGTCCTGGAGGTCACCGTGTTCCTCATGTAGTCCTGGAAGAGCTGGCTCTGCGCCTGCCAGGAGGCCGTGGCCCCAACATTGACCGTGTGGAAAAACACGGCCGAGGCAGCCAACGTGATGTTGCTCCTCTCTCCGGCCTTGCTGCCCACCAGTTCACGCTTCACTTGGTCCTCCTGCACCAACGTAGCCCCGGCCTCCACATGGGTAAGGACGTGCGTGCCATACCTGAGCACAAGCACCTCAGCCAGGTATTCGGCCTCGCGGGTCTGGTTGTTCTCCAGGTAGTCGCTGAGGGTCAGCAGGTGCTGCAGAAAGGCAGGGTGGAAGTCGGGGGACTCCGGGGTCTTCACAGAGTAGATGTTGTGGCGGACCTGCACTCTGACCGTGACCGTCTCATACTCCAGGTTGTACTTCTTGATGCTCTGGAAGTCGGTGGAGAACTTCCCGTTGAGGCTGGGGAGGAAAGAGAGCTCAGCGTTGATGGAGGCTGCCCAGGCGTCGGTGTAGCTGAGCCACTCGTCCAGGAGCTCGGCACGGGTCTCCACCACACTCTCCCGCCGCGGCACCACGTGCACATGGTCTGGGATCAGGTACTCGCCGTCCTCGGTGGTGCGGCACTGCGAGTAGTTGTGCCAAAACACCAGCCCCAGCTCAACGTTGCGCAGGTTGTCCCAGCCGCCTCCCGGCAGAGCCCCCAGCACATTCAGTGCCTGCTTGCAGCCTCGGACGCTCAGCGCCCCTTGATTCCCCATGCTGCCGCACCCGAGGGAGAGCAGGACCAGCAGTGGTACAAAGTACAGGGCCATGGCTGGACAGCAGCTCGGCCGTGGTAGAAGCTCCCCAATGGTTTGGGGTAGTGGAGGACAAGTCCTTGGGCTAGGATCTGGGAACCTTGAGCTGGGATTACCCAGCCACGGGACACAGTGACTCAGCCCAACCCAGGCCCCTCCCCATGGAGCAGTCCCCTGCCCCAGGCGCCTCTCCAAGAAGTCTTGGGGACAGACTTATCACAATCACCAAGGGGAGTGAAACCCAGCAGATTCCAGGCTTTAGGCTGGGCTGGGGAGAGATGAGCTAGGCTTGCAAAGAAGAGTTTGCTGCTGCCCCAGGGGCCTGAGAATTCATCTATATGAATACGACCAAACCTTATGTACTGAGCACTTGATATTTGGCCCCCCGGCCACAGAACGCAGGTCGGGTCCTGCTATTGCAAGTGTCAGGGGTAGATTGGGTGAGGAAGTGGCCTAGGGACACAGCCTGAGCCTCCCCCAGGTGACCAATCAGCCTGTGGGCACTGTGGCTGGGAAGTCACAGGTCACATTCACTCCAGGCTGATTTCCTGGAATATCAGCAGATATTCCAGAAAGGAGCCCTTCCTGGACTGGGGTCCGCTCAGGGCAACTCTAAGAGGTGAGGGGTGACTGTGCTGATGTTCAGAGTGCTGGGCATGGTCTGGACAGAGCTTCTAAAGGGGGGCTTAGGACACCCCAACAGTCCAGGGCCTGAGAATTTTCCTCCTCCCCTTCCATCTGCTTGGAGCCCTCTAGGGGCCTCCTTCCCCTGGGACTAGCAGAAGACCGAAGTGGGGCCCTGGGCTAGATGATTTATAATCTCACTTTAACCCCTCAGCTGCCCCCAATCACATGTTAGGAAACTGAGGCCCAGAGAGTCAGGTGCCCAATGGAGCCAGCATTTGGCTCCATGTTCATCCGAACCAAAGCACAGTTTCCATCCGCTGATCTGAACGTGGTGCCTCACCTTCATAGCTAGCATCCCTCCTAGGGCATTTTCAGTTAAAGAAGGCTCCTGGAAGGGGTGCGTGGGATTGTATAACCCGGTCTGGGTTAGACCTGCTTGCAGCAGTGAGCTTGGGGCAGGTGTCTGTTGTGCCTGTTGTGCAGGGGAGGGAGGGGTGGCACCATCCAGAAAAGCGGTGCTGGCCTTGACCTCTCAGGATCTGAATAAGAACCCGGGCTCTCTCATTTCTTCAGCTGAGCCCTCCCACTTGCACGGCCTTCTTCCCAGTCCCACTTCTCTTGTCTGTTACAAGATGAGAACAATATAAACCTCTTGAGGTTCCCATTAAACCTGAATAGAGGTCAAACCTCACTTGCTAATCTCAGGGGAAGGGGACCCTAGAAGGCTCCAAGCAGATGGAAGAGGAGGAGGAAAATTCTGGGCCCTGGACTCTTTGTGGGGCATGTTAAGTATGCCCCCCCCCCCGCCCCCCTTCTTAGAAGCTCTGTTGGATGTGAAATGCCCAGTAGAGCACCTGGCACAAAATAGGGTTTTCATTCAGTAAAGTGGGTTAAGTGACTTGCTCAAGGCCTGGATTCGCACCTAGATTTGCCTGGACCCAAAGCCTAGTGCTCTTTCTCCACCACAGGCCTTCCAATCTCGACACTTACATTCTTTCTTTATAAAGTGTGGCTTATTTACCACACAGGAATTTGGGATGGATTGTCTGCTAGCGAGAAGACTTTTTTCCCGGGGAAAACAGGAAAGCTTATTTTCCCTCTCTTGGTATATCTTCCTAAGACAGGGACAAGTACTCATTTTGTGTTCCCACATCCTGCTCGGTCGGCCAGGCTTGTGACTTAGGAACAAACACCTCATGTCATTATAAATCCAAAGAAGTCTGGAAATCCATCAGGTTTGTGGGCATTTTATAGCTGTGGGCACAAGAGTAGATAAACATGTTTCGGCTGAGTGGTGGCGGAGCATTTGCTGATGTAGGTCAGCTGCCAGCAGGGCGAGGGAAAGGACAGTTCTGGGAGGATGTGTGGTCACCAGCCCCAGGCAGGCAGCGTTTGCTGAGGCCCGGGGATTAGGAGAGTCAGGTGGCATCCAGCCGCACGTCCCCCACTGGCTCAGAGGCAGCGTGGGGAACACAGAGGCAGGACAGCCTTGAGTCAGATGCCAAGGCCTCATGTGACCTCGGATAAGAAGTGTGACGTCCTGCAAAACAGGAACAAATGGGAATTTTTAAGCTGTTAATTAAAAAAAAATTACCACAAATGCTTGTTACGGAAAAGTAAAAGAGGTAAGATAAAGAGGAAAAGACCTCTTTCCCCCAGGTCTGCTCCCCAGAGACAACCACTGTGGACAGGTGGGTGCATGTCCTTGCCGACATGCGTCCGTGGGTGCACCCAGGCTCATGGACACACACTGCTTCCTTTTACAAAAATGGCAACAGGCCATACACACAGTCTTACCATTTCCAGAGAAAGTGATGTGCACAAGGTCACAGGCTGGAGCAGGGCAGGATCTGAGTCTCTCCCCCCAGCTAGACTCTGCCTCCCAGGCTCAGTCCCCACCCTACCCCTGGGCTGTGCACATTCCAACCGACCAACCTTAGAGGACACACCACAATGACCCTGGCCGGTAGGCTGGGAAATAGCACAAACACTGAGTACGCGCGGCAAGTCACAGGCCCAGCCAATCAGAACTGACACTGGCTGCAAATAGCCTCCTTGAGGTTACTGGCTAACTATTGCCTCCATGTGGAGGGGTCTCGTTTCATGTCCTGCATGTCTCTCAATGCATAACTGGGGAGGGAATTCATACACGAATGTATGAATGAGGATGCAAAGTGGTCTTACCACCATAAAAGAAGAAACTTCTTTCAATGGAATCATAACATTACTACATTATTTGTCTATATATTTTTACAATAAGAACAAGAGGCAAGTAATCATGTGGCTGGAAAAATTATGCTGCTTGTAAAACAGGGAAGCAGCGATAATGAAAAAGAAAAGAAGCAGAGAAAGGGAGTTGGCTGGCCTGTGGAGGACTGGACTTGGGAGACACCTTGGCCCTTAGTGGTTCTGTGACCTTGGATGAGAAGCTTAATTTCCATGACCTTTTTTGTAAACACCTTTGAATGATAGGGGACGGAGAGGAACAAAGAGTAATTTAACCAAGATTACATCTACTGGGGATCAGATAGGCTGAGAGGTCTGGGGGACTTTTACTCTGGTGGGCTGCCCTTTCAAGTCAGGGGTGGCCCAGGGATCCTAAGTTGCAGATGGGGGTCTTCTGGCCTCTCGCACTCTGAATGCAGGTTGATGGTGATGCTGGGTGAAACCTCTAAGTCAGTCCTCTTCTCTCTGAGCACCCCACTCCCACCCGGCCACGCACGCCCAAGAGCCACTGACCACGGAAGCTGCAGGCTCAAAGATGCTTCCAGTTCCCACTCCCCTGCTTCCACAGGCACCTGGGAATTCCTGCTTCTAGCAGCTCCCCGCCTTTCCCATGATGTGTTTCCTCAAGGGTTCTCCTGGGTCGGCCTTACCTAGCAACGAATACACATGTTCTTTGCAAGTTAACCTGATTCTGGAGGAGACCCAGAATCGTAAAGAGACAAGGAAAACAGAGAAGAGAAAAGCCTTGCCCAGCATCACTGGATTAACCCATGTGCTCAAAGCTCACAGTTTACACCCTCATTCTACCTTGTTTGGATGGCTGCTGGAGCCCTCGAATAGGTGTGTCGTCATCTCCTGGAGCACAGCTGGGATCCACGCAGACACAAATCCTACAGTGGTTCGCTGCTTTGTAGGCGACGAAAATGAATTCCCTGTATCCTTCAGAGATGTTAACTGAGACCCTGTATAATAAAAGACAGATCAACAAAACAAAAACATGAGCTTCTAACAGGTACAAACGGGAGATACCCAGGGAGAAATGAATAACTCAAAGAAGTGACTTTAGAATTCAGTCTCAAATGTCATGTTCCTATGGAAAGTAATGGGGAGTGTGTAGACCTTGTCAGGGAGAGTAAATGACTTTTAGGAAAGACGAATGGGCCCTTAGAAGATAACCAGATGGGAGATGTGATTGGTTGTGACCCTTTAGCCAGTTGTGGTGCCGAGTTCTAGTCTCTTCTCCTGTGTTAAGGGTCAACCTTCCCTTAGGAAACTGCCAGGGAGGGGACTATGACCACTGAGTTCCTTTTGCAGGGTGTGTCTTTGGCAGATAAGGGGAGTTCAGGGAAAGCTTCCCCTGCATTTACTGTCTTCCAAATGCCTTTTGCTCAAAATGAGCAATATACCAAAGCAGCATATTTTGGGGTGGTATGTGGGCCCCCCTATCCTTCAGCTTATAGAATCGATTCTCAATAGAGCCTGTTAAGAACAGAGGTTCTGGGGTTTCAGCGAATAAGAACTTTTAAAGATGAGTTTTGAGAATCTGGATATTGACAACGTTCTGAGAACCAAATGACCTACGTTCCACAGAGCTGATTCTCTCCATTAACAGGGTGCTACCGTTGTAGTGTCTTCATTAGCATAAACTTGACTATTCCAGGAGATTCTTGCCAAGACAAATACCTTGATTATTCATTGGAGAAATTTTCCAAACTATCCATGAACTCTTCAACAACAGCATCGACAGACAGTTTGTACATTAAGGTCATGGGAATCCTTGCCTACCTTGCTTGGCTGTTAACCTTACATGGTTGTGTTATGATTTTTACCCAAACCTGATCAAGACCTCCCCCTCTCCCGTGAAGGGCCTGCCTGAAACCAAATGTCCCATTCTCAATAAGTTCTAACCTTGCCTTTCCCCCTTCGAGACACTGCCAAATCTCCGCTGAAATGGTGCTGTCTCTGTCTCATCCACAGGTTGTACTGGCAATTTGGGGGGAGCTGGCATTCCACAGTGCCCAGGAGATTCCGTGGCACAGTTAGATTTGACAACCATCAGACAAAATTAAATGCAAACTGTGAAGCCTGCCATTCAAGGTCTCAGCCTCCTGACTGTCGCCTCCTTTCCACCTTTGGTGCCATTTACTCTTCTTCTCAAACTGTACACTTTAAACCAGGCCATTCTTTTGTACTTTTAGCAACTCTATGGTTTTATTTAGGCTTTTCTCTCTGCTCACCCTTCTCCATCTCAGCATCTTCTTCTCACCCCTTGTTGTAACCAGTCTCCAAGGATGGTCCGCAGTTAGCCACCTCTGCAAGGACTCATGCCCCTGTGTGGTCGCAAACCACAGTGACTATGGCCTGGCCCTGGGGTTCCCTCGAACCAACTCCATGCGGCCGACATGAAGCGGTGTCAGTTTGGAGTCTAAATGTTGCACTTCTGAGAGCCCTGAGCCGACCAGATACCTGCAAGAGAGGCCCCATAGAAAGGGACCACGAGACAACTTGGAAAGGCAGAGAGTCCCACTCAGCCAGCACCCTGGCTTAGCCCAGCCTTCATGCCACCTTCATGTAGGAAATGTGCCTGAGCTTCCATAGACATTCTGCCCGGCTGAGCTCTGTCCTGGCCAACATCCCATGGACCAGTCAAACCACAGAATAGGAAGGGTTAAAAAATTGTTTAAAGCCACTAAATGTTGCTATATAGCAACAGAAAACCAAAAACATACTTTCAAGCCTTACCTCAAAAGCTACCCCTTTATGAAGCTTTTTACATGATCCTACCCAACTCTCTCCTCCCAACCCCCAGCTGAAAGTAGAAATCCCCTCCGCTGAAGGCTGATGGACGACATTCAACTTCCATCTTTCCTGGCCTCCTGAAGAGTATTCCAGGAATTCAACCTTCTTCTTGGGCCAGCTGGCCTTTTTAGGTGAGACCAGAAATCTAGGAAAAAATACTTTCCCATTAAGGGTCAGAAGAATTTGTGATATAGAGTCCACCCGTTTGCCCGTAGATCAAATGCATTGCTTCTACAGATAAAAACCAGTCTCCTGGGAGTGTTACAGAACAGACCTGGGGTTGCCGGGGGTGGGGGGCACGATATACTATTACCGAATGGGCCCACCCTTGTGCTCCAGGGGTCCCCCACCCCATACTAGGTTCACCTTGCCCACTGCCAGGGAAAGATGTCTCTCAGTGCCAGAGACTGGTGAAAAGGAAAGGGATTATTTATTTAAATAGTTATACAAATTTAAGAGTAATGGCTTAATGTCTTCGTTGAGATCCCAAAGTCCTTTAGAATACCCACAAACACACAGTCCTTCCCTCCCCCTCTGCCCAGTCTGGGGTACCATATCTCAGAAAAAGAAATAGAAGTCTATGGTTCTTCTCTGCCCAAGCTGCATGGTTTCAAAAAGCCCCCGCATGGCTGCTGCGCCTGGGTTTAAATCCCGGCACCAATCTTCCTCTGCTGCACCATTTCTGACTCCTTCCACAATTGGCCACAGCTGATAGCATTCCCCTACGTTTCCAGCTTTACTGGGCTGCCACAGTAAGTCCGGGCAGGTGTGGCCCTGTGGTGTGCAGCCAATCATCTGCAAGCTGTCACCCAGGCCCTGTAACCAGGGGCAGTTGCCTCCCAGTTACATCCTGGGTGGAAGTCACTCCCATTACCTTTAAGCCAAGGTGAAGTCAGCACCTTGGCTTGAAGCATGGCCACAGCTGTTTAACGTATTATGAAACCAGTTAAAAGTTATAGATGTGTTAAATGACTGTTCTAGAGGTTATCTGCAAAACTGTTGTTATGCAAAACAGCTTTCAGTGGCCCTGCTCCATGTGTCCCATCCCCCAGCTCAGACTTGTGGGGGTGAGGACACCCTATATATATTTTTTTTTCTGATATTTTCTGAACACTGAGTTCTGGACCCTGTTACAAATCCCTATGTGCACCCCTGCCCTGGCTGCACCCTGTTACAGGAGGAAACTATTGCTTTTGATGTATTTTAATTGCATTTAATTGTTTATGCTATTACAGTTGTCCCCACTTTCCCCCCTTTGCCCACCTCCACCTAGCACCCCCCTCCTTCAGGCAATCCTACACAACAGGTGTCCCTGTCCAAGGGTCAGGCGTACATGTCCTTTGTCTAATCCCTTCACCTTCTTTCATCCAGTCCCTCCTCCTCCCCTCCGGCAGCTGTCAGTCTGTTCTATGTATCTGCTCTTCTGTTTCTATTTTGTTCACTATTTTATTGTGTTCATTATATTACAGATATAAGTAAGTCATGTGCTATTTGTGCTTTTAATCTTTAAAGTCACCAGGTTATGGTTTACCTGGTAGAGGCTGTGATAATGGTTGAGGGAGTATAGGGGTGGAACCTCAGGGGCAAGTGGAATGGGGGAAAGGGAAGGAGGAGGTGGCTATCCACCTTCTCGGTTTATAGTGCAGACTTTTAACTAAGTTCTTAGCCCACTAGGACACTTTCTGCCTCTTTGAAAAATCTAGCGCCCATAAAGCAAAAGGCTCTCCTGGTGGTGAACAGACTTTCCTGTGGAAGCCGGGAGTGCTCTTCTCTGCGTTGGCATCAGCGACCAGCAGAGGGCAGTGCCGACCGCAACTGCCGCCAGCCCCAGCAGCTTCCTTCTCCGAGAAGTTAAAAAAAATTATATGTAAAAAATATACATATATATCATATAATATATATTATATATGTATACACACACACCATCTTTTGCCAGGTACAACGCGCACTTTGTTGCCCAGATTTTTGAGGGAAAAATAAGGATGCTCGTTATACATGGGTAGTACCTGAAATACGTTGTATCTGTTCTGTGTTTTGTAATTATTTGTTACATACAATTTCTTGTACCATAATATGTTGAAAATGACAAAATTCCTTTATAATACAAAAAACCAAGTACCTAAATATAAATAAATAAGTAACTGAATTAAGAAATTAAAAAGATTTTTTTTCCTGACAGTTTGGGCCAAAAACATGGATGTGCATTATACATGACAAAATATGGTATACAAATAAAACACTTCCTGTGATTATTTATGAAATCCACACGAAAAGGGAAAGGAATGTTTTAAGCCTCAATTAACAACTAAGAACACAACTGACAGCGTTTTCTTCAATTTCCTGGGCGCGAGCGCAGCCTAGGAGGCTCTGGAGACAGCCAGCTTCCTCCACGGACCCGCCCACACCTGCGGGTGAAGGCCTGCGGTTAAGGGTGCGCGCTCTCCTTCCTCGCAGATGCATCACCTGGCGGGCTGTTGCGTGAAACCGAATGACCCCGCCTCGATATTGCTGTTAAAAGAAACACATATCATAAAACTGACCATTTTAACTTCCACTTTAAGCCTTAAGAATATTACCATTGTAGTGCCACCGTGACCATCCTCCATCTCCAGAACTTTTCCATCTGGTAAAACGCAGACCGTGCGCCCATTAAACAGCTCCTGCCGCCCCTCCCTCCGGTGGCTGGCAACCACCGTTCTGCTTCAGTTACCTCCGCTAGGTGTCTCAGGTCAGTGGAATGAGGCGGTGTTTGTGGATTTGTGACTGGCTTGTGTCTTCGAGGCTCACGCATGCGGTAGCACGTGCCGGAACTCCCTTCCTCGTCTGAACCACTATTTTGCCTTCTGCACGATACACACAAGACCAAAGTCGTCTCTTCCTTGAATTGAACACGTTGGGCTATGCCATGCATTTGAAGTGGGACAGCAGGGTCCCCCTTCAACTCCTGCCTGTGCCAGCCGCATGTACGTTTGTTGTACAGCCTGGTGTTCGGCGGGTCAACTGAGGAGGGGGAAGGAGCAGGAAAACCGACTCACTCACTGGGCAGTTCCTGCCCAGGGCACTCTGCCTGTCTGTATGAAAACCAGGACGTCCTTCATACTCCCCCTTTAACTCAGTGTTTCCATGTCGGGGGATCCATTAAAAGAAATCATTCAAGGAAGAAAAAATGACATTCAAAACATTTAGAATGCGGTGAATGGAGGTACACAGATCACATCTCGCGAGCAGCAGAGAGAACCTGGGGGTCCAGGGAGCGTCCAGTCCCTGCCAGAGGTCTTAGTGGCAGAGGATCCTGCAAGAGCCTGTCACGGATCGCTGTTTGTGTCTTCATTGCCTGTACTTTGCCTAACACTTAATAGATGTTGCACAACACTTAATAGATGATCTCTGGCTTTTTTAAAAAATGACATTGTGGTCAGCATACTTAAGAGGTTGGTATCATCTTATTAACTTTTTAGTTGAGAAATTTTGCAAGTCTCTGAGTGTTGCATTGGTCAATAAAAATGTAATACTCTTTTTTATTTTTAAAAAATTTTATTTATGTTTAGAGAAAGGGAGAGAGAGGGGAAGAAACATCAATGTGTGGTTGCTTCTTGCATGCCCCGCACTGGGGACCCAGCACGCAACCCAGGCATGTGCCCCTGACTGGGAATTGAACCTATGACCCTTTGGTTTGCAAGCCGGCACTCAATCCACTGAGCCACACCAACCAGGGCAAAAATGTAATACTCTTGAGTGGTAATAGTAGTAGCAAATGTTTACTGAGTTTTTACCATGCACCAGGCACTGTCCCAAGAAGCTCACATGTATTGGTTCATTTAATCCTCCAACAATGGAATCAGTTAGTATTGCTAGTCCCATTTTACTGATGAGAGAACTGAGGCACAAGGAGATTAATGAACGCAGCCAGGAGTGTACAGCTGGAGGCAGTTAAGTTTTGAATCCAGACAGGTGGATACCAGAGACTCTGCTATCCTACATGCTCCTGATTCCTTAGGAGCATATATAGCAAGGCTTCCAAAGTGGGGTATGACTGTGAATCATTTAAGAGGGCTAGTGTAGGTGAGACTGTGTGTAACCTCTATTGTTTAATTAGTACAGCCTTTAGTCTATAGTTCTCATGGACGCTCATTGTAGCATTCTTTACCTTACAGAAAAATTTGGACAAAAATTTTTGAATGGCTAATAATTAGGATTTGGTTAATTTATAATCTACCTATGTGGTGCAAATTTATGCCAACATTAAGATGAACTTTCTTACTGCCCAGCTGCTTCTTTGAACGTGAAGCCAAAGGGAGAACAAGCCTGACTGTTTTTCTACCAGTTACTTTGGTAAAAGGCCTCATTATCACTTTCCCAGCTCCCCAAGGGCTGCTTCCCTGAACACACTTTCCTGAGCATGTCCTGCTTTCCTGCAGATCATACGCACCTGACTTTAGCCTCTGTCTCACATCCAACTGGCTAAGAGACTAGATCTTCATCATTTCCACCACCCAGAGAAATGATCATTTTGTGACAAGATAGAGCTGCTAGCTAAGGTTACAATGGCAATCATATTGCAATATGTATCAAATCAACATGTTATACCGGTAAACGTACACAATGTTGTATGACAAATATATTTCAATTAAAAAAGATAGCTCACAGACTTATAAAAAAGAAAAGATTCACCCCAGGCCCTTCTTCTCTGGCTATATAGTGTTAGCTGTAAGACTGAACTAAGAGGCAAATGAAACAAAACACAAACTCATAGAAAAAGAGAATGAGCTGACGGTTACCAGAGGGGGCGGGATAAGAAGAGGGGCATAAAAGGGGAAGGGGACTAACAAGTACAAACTGCCAGTCATAAAGTAATTCACAGGCCCTGGCTGGTGTGGCCCAGTGGTTGAGCACTGGCCTGCGAACCATAAGGGTTGCCAGTTCGATTCCCAGTCTAAGGTGACCTGAGTTGCAGGCCAGGTTCCTGGTGGGTGTTGTGAAAGAGGTAACCACACACAGATGTTTCTCTTCCTCTCTTTGTCCTTCCTTCCCCTCTGTCTGAAAATAAATAAAGAAAATCCTTTAATAAAGGAAAAATTTTCAGGCATAGAACATCCAGCATAGACAGAATTGAGTCAATAATATTGTTTGTACGGTGACAGACAGTTACCAGACTTCATGATAATCACTTTGTAAGGTGTATAACTGTCTAATCACTATGTTGCACACCTGAAACTAATATAATATGCCAACTATAATTTAAAAATGAAAAATATATAAAAATGAACATTTAAAAAGAGGCTGCCAACCCTTGTAAGACATTCAGAAAGCTCTGAGGACTGGAACTTGTACTACCAGTCTTGCAGGCGAACCCAGAGCTCTGGTGTATCAAACGCTTCTGCCCCAGGAACTGGGGGTGTCCGTTGTCCTCCAGGAGCCTCCACGTTAGTATCTGTGAAGTGTGAAGTGAAGGTTGCTTTGAGCGTACCCAACTTCATATGGCAGGCACAAGCAGCTTGCACCCAGCCGAAGGCTTCTGAGATTTCTGCGATTGCCTGGCTCAAACACAGCCCCATGCACGAGAAGGAAAACTCTGGACTTGGGTTCTGAAGCCCTGGCATTCGGCATTGGCTCTGCCGCTAACTGGGGGCAAGGGTGATAATAGCCGATAACATTTACAGAGTGCTTACCATATGCCAGATATGATATTCATTGTTTATTTTTTTGTTCATTATCTTTATTTAATGTTTGCAACACCAACATACTATTATTTACCTATTGTAAAAATAAGGAAACGGGGGCACCAAGAACTCAGTAGGCTCCTTAAGGTCTCAGTTTGTAAGTGAGTGGTAGAGCCTTGATTGGGACGCCAGGGGGCGCACTTACACCTGTCTGCTGCCTGGAAGGAGTTGCAGCCTCGAAGGCCGGGCCCTGAAATCTGGCCAGTCTGCAAATGAAGAGGCATTGTTTCCTCACCACGTTTCCAACAAACACAACACCTCGGGATGTGTTCTTTCGATCAGTGTTTCTCCCACACCCCTTCCCCTAACTTAGGTCACACTGGAGAAGGAGATGCCAAAGTGGAGTAATCCTGAGGTCTGGAGTTGGATAAATCTGGAATTTCCCAGCCAAGGGAATTTAATTTAAGCAAGGCATTTCATGTCCCTAAGTATCAGTTTTGTCAATTCTCAAGCAGAAACAATAGTACCTGCTTCCTCAGGTACTTGTGACAACAAGTGAGATAATGTAAGTGAAACCGGATGTCAACCAAGTCCACAGCTCGTGCTGCCTCTCACCACTCGGCCAAAAAGCAGAGACAGATTTGGGATTATAATTACACTTTTATTGATATCAGAGGCCCGCAGTCTGAGAAGGTGGCGGGTGGAAGCCCTAACATTCACCTTCCCCCAAGCATGTCAGGGGCAAGTCTCTCTGGGGGAAGCGTGAGAAGGGAGCGTGGACAAAGAGCACAAAGCGGGTCCTGGCGATGGACAGTCTGGAAACCTGAGTCTCTGTGGGGGGTTTTGTTTTTGGTGAATGTCTTTATCACTGGTCCCTGGACCAGGATGGTCAGCATTTCCTTGGTGGGGGGTGGGGTGGAGCCGTGCTCCCCTGTGCCTCATTCCGGTGTTTCTGCGACACAGTGGATCAGTCTCCGCGTTCCTGGTGACCAGGCATGTAGGTTCGGGGCTGGGTTGAAAGTCCCTTTCTTCTTTCCTGGTCAGCTGTTAACTGCAACCAAATCTCAGCAGGAACATAAGGTTAAACATAAGGTCGATTAATTGGTTACACGTTCTACTAGGAATGGTCTAAGGCTATAATGGAGAAGGAAGAAAAGAAAGAAAAAAAGTCTTATTTTCGAATTTCATCCCTTATACCCCTATCCTACGTTTAGTGCCTAGGACAGTAGCTGGCATGTCAGAAATGTTTATTAAGTAATCACGATTGTTACCAAGGCAGTAGCCTTCAATCCCATAGAGTTCCACAGGGTGAAAATGAACCATGATTCTGCATGGCCCCAGGTTATCGCTGAAAAGAGAAATCACAAAAGAGACTCCTCGGACAACAAGTCTTTTTAAGAGCAGTCAGAGCTACTAGGGACGGATCAGGCTGTCTCAGAAGGTAATGAGCTCCCTGTGACTCGAGCTGTTCAAGCAGATACCACCAGGGAACGTGCTGTGCACAGACCCCAATCCCAGCAGTCCTTAGAGTTTATGAAGTTATTTCAAGATTTATCCACAGCCACAGGAGGCTCTGTTGCCCTCTTCCCATGTCCTGACTCCCTCTCTTGTCTGGGTTGCTACAGGTTTATGGTACCATTTTTCATATAAACCAGAGGAACCCACCCTTCATGCTTCAGGTGCTGGTAGACAGGCGGCCTGATTTTAACACAGCCATCATCCGGCCACAAGAGCAGGTAGGGGTGCCTGTTGTCTTTGCAACCTGAGCTCATTCCTCCATGATATTTGTGTCAGGGTTCAATGAACATGTTTCTGTCCACACAGATTCCCCAGTGTCCAAAGTCCGTTTTCCAGTCTTCTTCCAGTCCATCCGGATGACAGATGACCTTGGTCACCTGTCCACCACCACTTACCAAGTATATTCTAAGAATCCAGGTGATTAGCATGGGGTCCTGGTTTTGTCAGACGTTATTAACTGGCAGCCAACATTTGCAGATTCAAGGTGAGTGCATGTCCGGGGCCATTTGTGGGAAAGAGATGAGCTTGGTGGAGCATAACTCTTGGTGACCCAGGCAGAGGGATGAAGTTCTGGTGCTAGGCTGGCTTTTGTGTGGCATGTTTCCCAGTCAACCAATGACAGGGGTGAAGAAGTTATACAAGTTTATGAATTTGTGGATATGAGGGAGGTCTTTGGATGAGGTCGAGGTCAAAGGTTGTAAGGAACACAGGGTATGTAGCACAAAACTATATACTGCAGGGAGGAGTAAAACTGCTGGTTTAACAAAAGCCAGAGAAATCCATCAGACATTTTTCTTTTAGATCTTATTTAATAAGACATTGGTGATTTCTCATAAGGTTGATGGTCACTTGTATGTGTTTACATACGTTTCTTGGCCCCTGATATTCCTCCTATGAATTACCTATCCTTACTTTTGTCAGTGATTGCTTTAGCTTGTTTCTATGTTTATGCATTAGTTTTTTTTAAAGATTTTATTTATTTATTTTTAGAGAGGGAAGGGAGGGAGAGAGAGAGAGAGAGAGACATCAATGTGTGGTTGCTGGGGGTTATGGCCTGCAACCCAGGCGTGTACCCTGGCTGGGAATCGAACCCGCGACAGTTTGGTTCGCAGCCCGCACTCAATCCACTGAGCTACGCCAGCCAGGGCTTGTTTGTGCATTAGTTTTTTTATATTTATTTTTTATTTCAATGAGTCACGCGCCATAAACTTCGCCCATTTAAAGTGCACAATTTAGTGGTTGTAAGTATATTCGTCAAGTTTGTCACGGTAGCCACAAAAGTTTCTGATCAGGACGCTTCGTGGTCAACTGTGTGATTTCCTTAAATGACTGGAACTGTTACTCTCCCGGCCTTTGCTGCAGGGCTCTGCATCTGTCTTGGGGTACACCTGAAATGCGTAGGTGGGCAGAGCAACTCTGCCCTTACCTTCACGTCCTGTGTGTGTCCAGGTCAGGCAGAAGTGAGAGCTTAGTTCCTCCTCTGTAATTTCCTGGGCATGCACACAGCCCTGGACACGCACACAGCCCTGGGAATAAACACAGCCCTGTTCGCCTGTAGTCTTCTAGATTCCTAGATATGTTCGTCGGACTTAGGTCCTACAAAGAATAGCCTCAAGAGTGGGGATTTGTAGGGAACTGCCAGAGATCAAGTGAGAATAACCCCTTGAGAATGTTGCTCTTGGAGAGGTTCTAAGCATAGTCTGCCCTCCCCAGTGGCTCCCAGGCTGCTGGTTTCACCAAGACCCAAGGGTTGTTGGTGTACATGGCCCCTGAACCACTGGGGAAAGGATGATGGGGATAGGACAACTTACAGCCCCATAAACTTCACTATTCTCAACAGTGTGTACTGTGCCCTGAAAATGACACCAGCCCTTACATCAGGGTCATGGTGTGATGACGATTCAGTGAGGTAATCCATGCATCGGCCCCAAGAGGGTAAAAAAGCCCACATAAAACTCTCAGTAGAGGGCCTGGCACAGAAATCATATACGTCGTGATTGTTATTACTCCCTGAAGGAAGCAGGGAAAAGATGGTTTGGTGTACTTAGCCCTTTGGTGCTGAGGCACTCTGGATTCCCAGGTGGCTGGTCAGTATATTCTAGAGTTTCCTCCCTCTGCCCTCTCCCTCTCTCTTCTGTCCTCTCTCCCCTCTCTCTCCCTCCCACATGCCTTTTGGGAATGACCACCTGCAGAGACTTGTGGAGATGAAATCGGTGGTGGTTGCTTTCCTTGGGAAAGTGTTTCCTTGGGAAAAGATCTCATGGACTTTTTTTGGCCCCTGCCGTTGAGGGGCTTTGAGATTGCTTGCACAAGTGCACATTCTTGGCTTTTCCACGTGCATGTGCCCTGCTCCGCACTCCCAGTTGCTTGTCAGTCATTCGGGGGAAAATAACAGCCATTTTATCCCCCCTAAGGCCACTGACTAGTTTTGGGAGAGGAGAGTCTTCGCCGGCATCATGATGGTTTTTGTTGTACTTTTTTCAGAACAACTTTATTGCTGAGTAATTTAAGTGGGCATACTTAAAAGCATATGACATGCCCAAGTCTATAGCTTTGACACGTGTAAGCCCATGAAACCACCGCCACACCCCTGAGATAGAACTTCTCCTTCATCCTCCACATTTCTGAGACTTGCAGTGGCTCCAGAACCCTGCGTAGGAGCTTTCAGCATTGGCAGCGGGCAAAGTCTACAAAGAAGGCACTTCAGACCCAGTGTTCCCCTTCCTGGAAAAGTTTTCAAAAGAGACAATTCAAATAAAGAGAATGAGTTGTAAAGAATAGTTTCATAAGTCAACATTAACAAGTAGGAAAAAGTAAGACACAATCTCTATGTTGATCACAGGGATAAGGTTACATAATCATGACCCCTTAGTGTGTTGCAGCTGCAAGGAACCGTTAATGTAGTAGCTATGTTCACACCCATGTGCAAGGGACGGTATTAAAATAAAAGGAGAAAGTTGAAGTGTGGCTTGATCATGGGGAAGCAAAGGAACACAAGGAAATATGTGACCACGAAGCAAATGCTTAGTCTGAGAGATCAGAGGCTTAAAGAAAAGAATAGACTAAAACCTAAAAAGAAAGAAAAGAAGGATCCTAGTGCATGGAAGGAAAGAGAAGTCCCCCAATACTCTTCCTGCTTATGCTTCCAATATAACACACAGCTGAGCCCACCTTACCGCATCCTGGTTGATACCAACTTTATCCACTTTCCATCAAGGCTAGACTGGACTTAGTGCAGTCAGTGAGGGACTGTCGCTATGCCAAGTGTATCCCTTGTTAACTGACTCTGTAATGGCTGAAACTGAGGAACTGGGGCAGAAGTACCCAGTGGCTCTAAGGGTCGCCAAGGATCCAAGAGTTGAACGAGCACCATGCTCACACGAAGGAACCTGTGCAGATAACTGTTTAGTACAGAGAGTGACTCAGCACAAGTGTTACACTGTGGCCACAGTTGACTGGGGACCTTAAACAAAGAATGACTGGATCGGGAGTAAAAGGGAGAAAACTGTATTTGAACAATGATTAAAATAAAATAACAAAAAGAAAAGAAAACAAAAAAAACACAAAGAATCAGGACGTTCCCTGGAGTTCCCATCGTGTACATTTCTAATCATAGGAACAACACTGAGCGGAGGCCAGATGACTGTGGAGCCCCGCGGTTCTAATGCTTAAAGGATGAAGTTCCTCTACTTTCCTTCAACCAACTTTCTCTGTTGCCAGTTTATTAAACGTGCTACAGAATGAGTTGTTACTGCCCCACTCACCCATTTGCTGTTATGAGCTAAGTATGGTTAAATACACTCACTTCTTGATGTTGCTTTGAAAATGATGTTTTCTATCATTTTAATATTTGTTCCATCTTTTTATAAATCAGATGACTGCTCACAAAAAGAAAACAAAACAAAAGGAGAAAGTTTAGAACATAAAACAGTACATAGTCCCTGATTATAATATGTAACTCTGTGCTTATACATATTCAATATATATAAGAATTTTAATAATGTAGAAAGATAAATTTAGAAGGGAAAACAAAATATTAAAAGCTATTTTATAAAAAAAGAAAAAGAGCCCTGGCTGGCATAGCTCAGTGGATTGAGCGCGGGCTGCAAACCAAAGTGTCGCAGGTTTGATTCCCAGCCAGGGCACATGCCTGGGTTGCAGGCCATGGCCCCCAGCAACCGCACATTGATGTTTCTCTCTCTCTCTCTCTCTCTCTCTCTCTCTCTCTCTCTCTCTCTCCCTCCCTTCCCTCTCTAAAAATAAATAAATAAATCTTAAAAAATAAAGCCCTGGCTGGTGTAGCTCAGTGGATTGAGCGCAGGCTGGGAACCAAAGAGTCCCAGGTTTGATTCCCAGCCAGGGTACATTCCTGGGTTGCAGGCCATGGCCCCCAGCAACCGCACATTGATGTTTCTCTCCCTCTCTCTCTCTCTCTCTCCCTCCCTTCCCTCTCTAAAAATAAATAAATAAAATCTTTAAAAAAAAAAGAAAGGAAAAGAATCAAGTTACTCCCAGTTCCACTATCCAGAGGTAACTATACTATTAACTTGAGAATATATTTCCATTTGTTTTTATCCATTATTTTATCTTTTAGAAAAATAATGGCATGTTGTATATACAATTTTGTAACTTGTTTTTAAATTTAAAATTACATAATTCATGTCATTAAATGTGTTTAGAACATAAATGTTAGTAGGTATGTATGTATAGTGAATATATTTCACTCTTCTATATAGTATATATGATATTTTATTATTCCATTGTATGTATGTACCGTATATATTTTTAACCAGTCTCCTTCTGTTGAACATTAGGGTCATTTACTGTTCTTCTCTGTTGTCAGTTATATTCTGTTGAACATATTCTGTAAATATACATCCATGTTTCTTTTTTTTTCTTGAGTTGTTCATGTTTTTATTGTTGATTTTAAGGAATTTCTTAGATATTCTGAGTATAACTTCTTTCTGGATATGTGTGCTGAGAATATATTTCCCAAAGCAGGGCTTTCATGCTTATTTTATTAATAGTATCTATTTTTTTGTTGTTGTTCTTATACAGTTGTCTCCATTTCCCCCCCTTAAGATAAAATGTTTAGAAGTGGAATTGCCAGATCAAAAGAAATGCTTGCTTTTTAAATTTTAAATAATATTCAAATATAATAAACAAGTTTTAAGAGTTAAAAAAGTATTTTATGGTCATAGCATTATAGATAAAATCTTTTAAATAAACTTTCTTTTTTCACATGATTTAAATTAACAGTAAATCTGACCTGCATTCTAGTCCATGTTTTTCTGAATATTTTCTCTGCGATTTTAACAGAGTATTTCACTCTCCTGGTTAACATTTATCCAAGGAACAAGCTGCCTCCTTTAGACTGTTTCCTAAAGGAGTAAACAGAGTAACATCTGCACAGTGTCTGCGTAAAATAGATGCTAAATAAATGTTATTCAAATCGAGCATCCTTTCTTGCCAATGTCATTACTTCTTCATTCACCCATTAGCTTCCAAAATCCCTTCATATCATCTATTTGTTCACAATGGAGAACTGACTCAATCCCTCCAAGTTTCCCAGCACATCTGCTGTGCACATAGTAGGTGCAGATAGATTGTTTCCCAGCCGGAACAGACTCCCTTCCCTACGGTCTGAGTATCACTGAATAAGCACTTCCCATCTGAAACCAACAAGGTCATCTGATTTTTCCTGGCAGGAACACCGTGTTTGGTAAATGTTTTACAGAAATAGCTAAGCTGAAGACACACAACTAATGTGGACCTTGCCCTTGTATTTTCTTTTAATTATTATATATTTTTAAACTAGTTGTGTGTCTTGGCCACTTACCTAGTCTTCGTACTTCAGTTTTCTTATCTATAGGTAGGGTGAATGATACTACCCACCATCACTAGTTTCTGGGTTTTTTAAAGTTAAATGAGCTAACATTTGTAAAATGCTATCAGAGGTGATAGTATTGTTCTCTTTTCTTTTAAAAGGATGTGTAAGCTTATTTCAACCCCACAGAACTGTAACTTAAGACCTGTGTGTTTGTAAATTATACCTCATTTTAAAAGAGGGAAAGAGAGACTCTCTCTGTATTAAAATTTCTTAGTTATTACATGTTCAAAAATTTTTTAAATTTGTATTTTTAATTAAATGTTATTTTGTCTATCTATTTTGAACATATTTAACATTTTATTTTATTAGTACACTTTCTTTATTTTTCACTTACGTTTGATTATATTTGTTTCAGGTGTACAACATAGTGGTCAGATACTGATACAACTTACAAAGGGATCACCCTGATCAGTCCAGTACCCATCTGACACCAGACATAACTATTACAATATTATTGGTGACATTCTCTCTCTCTTTTTTAATATTCTTTTTAAAAAGATTTTATTTTTATTTATTATTTTTAGAGAGAGGGGAAGGGAGGGAGAAAGAGAGGGAGAGAAACATCAATGTGTGGTTGCCTCTCACGTGGCCCCCACTGGAGACCTGGCCCGCAACCCAGGCATGTGCTCTGGCTGGGAATTGAACCAGGGACCCTTTGGTTCACAGGCTGTGCTCAATCCACTGTGCTACACCAGCTAGGGCTGATGACATTCTCTGTGCTGTACTTTCACATCCTGTATTTTGCCTCCCTTTATGACTATAAGTTTAAGACCTGAGAATTTGACATCTCTTCTCTGTTTTCTAGGTCCCTGGGGCTGCTCGTGGGAAGTCTGGAGTCAGTGCAATTCTTATTCTTTTGAACATAACCAGCCTGCTCCCTTTCTTTGGAAGCTTGTAGGATCTTGTCTTCATCTACAATGCTCTGAAACTGCACGTAATACACCTAATGAGCTTTTTTTACACTCAGTCTGAAGTGAGTTCTTTCAGTCTTAAGACATTCTTCACTTTTGAAGAAAATCTTCTGCTTCTCCTGCTGCTCCTGCCTCTGCTTTCCTTTTCCTCCTTTAAAGTTGTTTTTTTTTTTTTTTAAATCACTCCATTTGCTCTGTTCTCACTTTTTCAATGCCATTTTAGCGGGATGTCCAAACTCCTCAGTGCTGTTCAGTTCTCTTGTCTTCTCTCTCACATTTCCCATCCTGTCTTCCCTTTGTGCTATGACCCTCTAGACAGTCCAGTTTTCTAATGATCTGTCAACTGTGTCTACTTCGCTGTTCAGTCCATCTACTGAGATTTTTTACTTAGGGTTCCAATATTTAATTTCCAGAACCTCTAGGTGATTTTTTTATGCCTATAGCAGAAAGTAGCGTAATTGTACTTACCTAAAGTCTTCCATATGTTCTATTTCTCCTTTAGCAGGTGTGAATTGATCCACAGGTTGAGTCTGATGCCTCAGTCAGTTTTTTCCTTGTCAATTCTTTAGTCATTCCTGGTTTTCTTTTTATCTTTCAGTTTGAGAGTTCCTACCCACGCTTAAAAAAAAGAAAAAAATCACCATTGCACGCAGCTAGTATTCTGGGAAGATGGGATGGGACAATGTGGCAATACTTTTCAAATTGAATTTACCGGGGTTACATTGGTTACAATTATATAGGTTTCAGGCATACAGTTCTGTCATATATCATCTTTATATTGTATTGCGTGTTCACCACCCCAGGTCACGTCTCTTTCCATCACCATTTATCCCCTTTACCCTCTCCTGCCTCCCGCCACCCCCATTTCCCTCTGGTAACGACCCTACTGTTGTCTATCTATGAGGTTTTTCTTTTTTTCTTACTCCTTCACTTTTTTTATTCCAGCTCCCTTATGCCCTCCCCTCTGACAGTTATGAGTCTGTTTCTATTCTGTTCGTTCATTTTGTTCATTAGATTCCACTATGTGAAATCATATGGTATTTGTTTTTCTTTGACTTAAATGCCCAAGTCTTAAATGCTGAATCTGCTGTGTTTACCCTCACTCAAAAGTATTTACAGAGAATCTTCATTCAGCTGGACAGTAAGGTCTAGCTATGACACAGGGCATACAATCCTTCCTGCTCTTGAAAATCTAGAGGCAAGGCCCACTTTCTGTATTAACAATCCCACTATGTGATTTTGATGTATCCACAAGTGGGAGAACGTCTACTCTTAAACTGAAAACAGCCGGAGACGTGTTTACTAGTCATAACTGGCATGGAGGCGCTACCAGCACCCAGTGGGTAGAGGGCAGGGAGCCTGATACACATCCTATAAATGCACGGGACTGTCCACTCTCAAGTGCCCCTTGTGCCAAGGTTGAGAAACTCGGCTCTAAACTGAGCTTCCCCTCTCTTGACTCGCCAAGAAGTTAAGCCTCGGCCGTTGGCTTTTCTGTGTGTGGGGACTTCATCCCCAACTCCATAGCCTAATTCCAGACCTAGATGGACCAACAGGGAGCAGGTTCTTGATCCAGGTGACTGCCTTCAGTCCAGTGCTCTTTGCTGCACAGTGCTGAGGTTTAGTGCTGCTTCCCTTGAAATGCTGGGGCAGGAAACTCTGCCTGCTGCCTTGTCAGAACCAGGAAAACCATCTCTCCACACCCCCAACCAGGCTTTCCCAGGAGACTATTGTGTGAACTGCACTTCAGGCATCCTGAAACAATGGGCCCAGGTCAAGTGAAGCAGGAGGTACCCATGCTGTACTGCCCCCCCTCCCTCACCATCTGTCTCTGCTCAAAAAACACCCACCCCCTTGGGTCTGGGTTCTGCCCCTCTCCACACACTAGTCCAGGCTCTTCCCATCATGAACCACTTGACTTCAACTTTTACAATCAAACACGCAACCTCTTTATTGTTGGTGGGGGGGGGGTTGGATGGATTTAAGAAGCTCTGCTTTTAGAAACAATATTGAATCATTTCCCCTGGTGTGGAGCGAGGAGAGCACAGGTTAATATAGTTAATCCTTTTCTTAGTAACTCTCCCTGTGATATCATTGTGTTATGTTTAACCTAATGTTTCATGTATATATTTGTGTGTAATTGTTTAATGTACCAATAAAACAGCAATCAGAGGAGAGGATAATTTCTACACCTAATGAGCAGAGTATACTTGCTGATTATTAAGAGAAAGAGAAAGGAAAAGTCATAATGCTCAGGAAATATTACCCCTTCCAGGAAAATCTGGCAAGGCTCTACTGATTCATGCAGTAGGAGTTCCAAGAGATGCCATTTGGGGCAACATGTAGCTGATGAAAGTGTCATGGACATTCCCTGGAAGTGTGAGGAACTAAATGTTATGGTGTAGTTGGGACTGCTCCAAAGCAAAATATCCAAGGGAAGAAGCCCATCAATGCAGAGATCACAGTGGTGACCACTCCCTCAGAGCCCACTCCTTTACTGATGATTGTGATGACTAGTCATTCATTCTCTCTGCCCACCCACCCACTGTTCCAGCCATATCCCCAAGCACATCTGACACTTCACAGAGGCACGCAGTGCCATTGGTTCCAGGAACAAGGCATGAGAATATTTTGCAGGTTGTAACTCATTCTCTGCATAATTTTGTTATTTTTGTCCACATGGGAGTACAGAGGGAAGCCAAGTTTCTTCAGAGCCTGGGTCTGGGTATAGATGACATAAGAGATGAGGCCCTGAGACCGGTACTCAGGCACGGTGCCTGCCATTCGCAGCTCTCCTGTCTGGTCCATTAGGTCCCAGGACACAGGGGTCCCCTTTGGCCCCAGAAGACAGTAGCTGGGGAAGTTCTGGATACAGCGCTCGATGAATTTTCGGCTCCTATCATTGCCACCATAATGCCAGAATTCATTCACCAGGGCAGCGTGGGTGACATCCAGGGAAGACAGCTTAAACATTTGTTCATTGCTATGGAGATTCCAAGAGAAAAGTAAAGTCTATGAATATTTATTATATTTGCTCTTATTTCTATTTTCTAAATTACATTTCTAAAAGTGATTAGTCTGCCTGCTTTGAAGACTATTGACTGCAGGGCAGCCAGAGTGAAGCAGGAAGAGGAGATGGGAGGCTGATTCAGGAATGAGGTGTGAGTGGTGCAGTGACTTTTATCAGACTTACATGGGCTTAGGCTTGCCATCGCCAGGCGGTACGTTCTTTATATCCACTAGAGAAGGAATCAGTTTCTTTAAAGTGTCAAGTGCCATATAGAGAAAGCACTGTGTTTGTTCAGCTTTGAAGGATTTCATGACTGCAAGACTTTGTATCACCTCATTCAGGCTGGACTGTGAACCTGTATGACGTTTTAAGGAGAAATGCAATGATTTCAGTACATTCTGTGGAGAAGCTGTCCAGTGGAGCAGGAAGTGTCTGCATTTACAGTCCCAAAACCTTGGTTCTGGTTTGGTGCTGCTGCTGTGTGATTGGGGTCACTTAGCAAGATTTGTGCAATGAACATGCTCAGAAATTTATTCAGCCACGGCCATACCATATTTGTGGCAATAGCAAGACTGAAACAAGATTTTAGGGCTATGTGATCACGTAGTTTTGATAATCACAGAAGATGAGTTACAAAAACTAGAGTAGCCAACATCTATTGGCACCTACTATGTAGCCAATGTGGTAGATTGCTGCAGGAATGACCCACTACTTGCCCATGCCTTCTTGTTTTCACTTCCTGGAATAGTTCCCTCCTACATTGCATCTGACCTTGGTCATATGACTTGCTCTCACTAATGGGACACAGTAAATATGATGCAGGGTGAGGCTCACAGGTGTTTGCACATTGGGGTTGCCCTCTCTTTGTGCTCCTGATTATCTTGAGACCAACACCATATGAACTGGCTCAAGCTAGCCTGCTGAGGACTTGTGCTCCTATTATGTTGTCACCATAGTGGCTAGCACCAATAGCCAGAACCATCATTTAGACGTGTGAGTGAGGCCACACTATAGCAACCAGCCAAGAGTCTATCCATTAACAGGCTGCAGCTGCATGAGTAAACCCAGGTGAAATGAGCAGATGAACTGCCTTGCAAAGCCCAGCCCAGATGTTGATTCACAGAATTACGAGGCTTGCTATGCAGTGAAAGTTAATTGACACATCCAGGTATTGTGCTAAGCAATTCCTATTCAAGATTTTATTTAATCTTTTCAGCACCCCTTGTGTTTTAGGTGCCATTATGATCCTCATTTGTATATATGACCTCAGTAAGGATAATTCATGTGGTTATGATTACACAGCAAGTAACAGACAAATGCCATCATAGGAAGTCTGATTCTGGAGGACATTCCTGTAACCATGACAGTTGTCCTTCATGACCTGGGGGGTGCTTTATGACACGAAAGCATGGAAGGCCCTCAGGGAAGCTCTGCTCTGGCACCCAGTCAACATAAGGCATGTGGATATGTCTGCAAAATATGCCATAAATTCTTGGCCATCAAGGCATCATATTATGTTTCCCATTATGACGCCCACTGTTTGCAAGCTTTGAGGGTGTTTTTGTCAGTTTGCAGGAATAGTGGCAGCTGAGTCAGAAAATTCACAGCAACCTAGGGTCTGGAGCATGGAGAAAGGTGGTAGGGCCATAAGGGAAATTGTTCAAGACACAGAAGTGAGTCAGCACACTTCCCATTCCTTTTACTTACTTTGGATCTGCAAATGCTGTTTCCAGTTGATGACTTCTGGTGAGCTAAGCAGTTCCTGACAGTTCTTGGGGTCCTTGGAGTAGATTTGGTAAGTATTGGTGTAGTGATCGAAGTCATCTACCATCTCCTGTTGTCATTTGGGAAAGGGAAATAAAGCAAATTTCATGTAGTTCATGATTGAAGTACTTTTTTTCCTAAATCCATTACACCATATTTTTTAAGTACTGAAATATTGGTATTTTTATTGGTGCATTACAATTATTCATTTTTTAAAAAAGTATTTTGTTGATTATGCTATTACTGTTGTCCCAATTTTCCCTTTCCCCCCACATTCCATCCAGCAACCACCTCTTAGTTCATGTTCATGGATTATGGATATAAGCTGTTTAGTTTCTCCAGTTCCTATACTATTCTTAACACCCTGCTGTCTATTTTGTCCCTACCAGTTATGCTTCTTAACCCCTCCCCTTCCCCCCATCCTCCTCTGTTTCCCTCTCAGCTGATAACACTGCATATTATGATCTGTTCCTGTTCTGGGGTGTTTTTTATTGAGTTATTTTTTTAAATATATTTTATTGATTATGCTATTACAGTTGTCCATTTCCCTCCTTCATGCCCCTCCACCCTGTACACCCTCTCCCATCCAAAGTCACCTTCTTCAGTTCATGTCCATGTGTCATACTTATAAGTTCATTAGCTTCTACATTTCTCATACTATTCTTACCCTCCTCCTATTTTCTACCTACAATCTATGCTACTTATTCTCTGTACCTTTCCCCCCTCTCTCCTCCTCCCACTCCCCTGTTGCTAACTCTCCATGTGATCTCCATTTCTGTGGTTCTGTTCCTGTTCTAGTTGATTGCTTAGTTTCTTTTGGTTTTGCTTTAGGTGTCATTGTTAATAATTGTGAGTTTGCTCTCCTTTTACTATACATGTTTTTTTTATCTTCTTTTCTTAGATGAGTCCCTTTAACATTTCATAAAATAAGGGCTTGGTGATGATGAACTCCTTTAACTTGACCTTATCTGAGAAGCACTTTATCTGCCCTTCCATTCTAAATGAAAGCTTTGCTGGATAGAGTAATCTGGGATATAGGTCCTTGTCTTTCATGACTTGGAATATTTCTTTCCAGCCCCTTCTTGCCTGTAAAGGTCTCTTTTGAGAAATCAGCTGACAGTCTGATGGAACTCTTTTGTAGGTTACTGTCCCCTTATCTCTTGCTGCTTCTAGGACTCTCTCCTTCATTTTTACCTTGGCTAATGTAATTGTGATGTGCCTTGGTGTGTTTCTTCTTGGGTCCAACTTCTTTGGGACTCTCTGAGCTTCCTGGACTTCCTGGAAGTCTATTTCCTTTGCCAAAATGGGGAAGTTCTCCTTTATTATTTGTTCAGATATGTTTTCAATCTATTGCTCTACCTCTTCCCCTTCTGGCACCCTTATAATTCGAATGTTGGAATGTTTAAAGATGTCCTGGAGGTTCCTAAGCTTCTCCTCGTTTTTTTGAATTCTTTTTTTTAAAGATTTTATTTATTTGTTTTTAGAGAGGGAAGGGAGGGAGAAAGAGAGAGAGAGAGAAACATCAGTTGCAGTTGCTGGGGGTCATGGCCTGCAACCTAGGCATGTACCCTGACTGGAAATTGAACCTGTGACACTTTGGTTTGCAGCCCACGCTCAATCCACTGAGCTACGCCAGCCAGGGGTTATTTTGAATTCTTATTTCTCCATTCTTTCCTGTTCTGTTGTTTCTTTCTTCCTTCTGGTCTACTCTATTGTTTTGAGTCCCAGTTTCCTTCCCATCACTATTGGTTCCCTAAGCATTTTCTTTCATTTCTTTTATGGTAACCTGCATTTGCTCATCTAATTTGTGACCAAAATCAACCAATTCTGTGAGCTTCCTGATCACCAGTGTTTTGAACTGTGCATCTGATAGATTGGCTATCTCTTCGTCACTCAAAAGGATGAGTTCTGGGGCACTGATTTGTTCTTCTGTTTGAGCCATCTCTCTCTCTCTCTCTCTCTCTTTTTTATTTTTGGTCTGGTCGCTGCTGTTATGGTGAGGGGTGGAGCCTCAGGTGTTCACCAGGGCTGCGCACCCCAGTCGTTAGATTGTGACGTTGTATGTGAGGACGGGGTCGAGAGGGAACAATGGCGTTCTCTGTTGGACCTCAGTCCCTTCCCTGGGATATCCTGGGTTGCATGCTCTGCCCGGCTCCACAATCGCTGCCTCACTGGGTCTGCCAGCTGCCGCTTGCATACTCAGGGTCCACCTGCTGCGATTTTGTGGGCCCCAGATGCCTTACGCACTCCCGGTTGCTTTATGAGCCCAGTTCTCCCAGTTCTCCACACCACGAATCGTGCCCAGCTGCTCGTCTCCGCCCCTCCTACCAGTCTGGATGAATGGGTCTATTTCAACTTCTTGGCTGACTTCCATTCATATAAATTCTCTGTCAGTTCTGGGTGTTATTCTGCCTCTAAATTGTTGTTGTTGTTCTAATCTTGGTTGTGCGTGGAGGTATGGTGCGTCCACCTATGCCTCCATCTTGCCGGAAGTCCTGATTCAGTTATTCATAGTTGTTAATTGTTGCTATTTTAATGTCCATAGTTTTGATCTTCTTCTTTTAAAATAATTATCCTTAGCTTTTCATGTAATAATTGCTTAGTGATGAGGAATTCCTTTAGATTTACCTTCTCTGGGAAGCAATTTATCTGCCATTCCATTCTAAATGATAGCTTTGCTGGATAGAGTAATCTAGGTTGTCAGTTCTTACTTTTCATCAGTTTGAATACTTCTTGCCAGTTCCTCCTTGCCCACACAGTTTATTTTTTATTTTAATTTTGAATTTTTATTTATTTTTAAACAAACACAAATATTTATACAAATTTTAAATTACAGTTGGCATTCAATACTATATTAGTTCAGGTGTATATCAGGTGTATATTATTAAATTAGAGGTGAGATTATTAGGAGGAAGGAAGTGCAGAAAATATTACCATGACTAATGCAGAATTAAGAAGCCTTTTTTTAAAAAAAAAAGAGATTGTCTTTATTTATTTCTAGACAGAGTGGAAGGGAGCGAGAAAGAGAGGAGAAGCATCAATGTGTGGTTGCCTCTCACACACCCCCAACTGGGGAGCCAGCCTGCAACCCAAGCATGTGCCCTGACTAGGAATTGAAATGGAGACTCTTTAGTTTGCAGGCCCTTGCTCAATCTACTGGGCTACACTAGCCAGGGCAGAAAGCCTTTTTAAAATATAGTTAGAAAATGTACACAACATACAAGTCAGCAATGATACCACTATCACATTTGAAGTCACATTTGAGATAAAAGATAAAATAATTTTATAATTTCATTTTCATTTGTATTAACATAATTTTTCATTTTATATATTTTTAATTTAGTGGCTTTATAATATTTTGAGTTGACTGAAAGGTATATACAACTTGCATTTTTCCAAATTTATAGTTTCACTGGATATTTTAAAGTGAGTTTAGAATTTCTGTTTTTACATTTGAGTTGCACTAATTTCCCTCAATTGTATGTGGAATTTCTAGTATTAAAATTTCTCTTTTAAAAATCACCCCAACTTGCTGTCCTGTTTCACATCTTCCTATGTTTCCCTTGCTATGTCCTCTTTTCCTTGTCAGCCTAACAGAAATATAGTTACACACAATGTATAGTTACACACATACACAATGTAGTTCCAGTGAAAGTTCCACTGAGATGTTCCTCTAACCTTGTCCCATGACCTCCAACTTCAGCCTCCATGATGTAATCAGTTTTTGTCTGTGCTATTTCTGCATGTTGTTTGTCTTCTGTTCTCACACAATTTGCACTGAGTTGTAATGTACTCGCTTATCTATCTTTTCCTCCAGGCTGTGAGCTCTTTGAGCACAAGGACTTGTTCACCATCACTGAGATTCATTTGTGTTTCCCCTGCATCTTCACTGCCAGGTGCAGTGTAGGCACATACAACCAACAGAAGTGTATGCATTCTATATCTGCTCCTATATCTTACCTGCTCTTGAGGGCGGACTACCACTGTATTAAAATCAGGCCACTTGTCCACCAGGGCCTTTAGCTTGAATGGGTTTCCCTGGTTCATGTGGAAGACAGTCCCATAAACCTGCAGCATCCAAGAAAGTGAGAAGGTCAGCTTATTAGGAAGAGGTGGCCTAGTGCCCTGTTTGATCAGGACAAGGATCATTTCTATGAAATCATAAAATTTTATGGTGGCAAAAGGCCAAATAGGGCATCTAGGTCAATATCCCTATATTCAATACCACTTTTTTTAACCTCAGATGAGAAGAGCTTTTCTTCTCCTCCAATATGAATCATACATGCATATAATAGAATATTTAGACAAAGAAAATTGATGGTTTTAACAACACCATTTTTTATTTTTGGATTTAATCTTATCTTTTTGCAGACTTTCTCCTATTCATACACATGGAGACCTACAATTTTTCAAACATAATATAATCTGGGGTATGGTATTTTTCCCCCATTGACTATTCAGTGGACATATTTCCATGTTCATAAACAGAATTTTTTTCTATTATTTTCTAATGGCTGCACGAGATTCCATTATATGAATGTATCACACCTTCATTTATTCATTTGTCTATTGATGGTCATTTCAGTTATCTCCAAATTTTCACTTTCACAAATAATTCTTTATAAAACATGCTTGCACAGAAGTCCTTGCATGGTGTAGGGTAAGTGGAGTCAGTCAGGCTCCCTCACCCAGATGTCTGGACAAGTAAGAGAAGCACTTTTCCCACAACCTTGAGAATGGGCCCGATAAACTGTATTCCCATAACCTTGAGTGGGCCCGCACGCACAGAATCATGCTGTATTATATAGCGGACTTGTGGTTTCCCGCTGTGTGACATGTGGCTTGCAGCATGCGTAGATGACCCCACATATCTTGAATAAAGATATGTTAGGCCTTCCCACAGCTCCATGAATTTTCTTTAGTCTGCCAGAATCTGGTATGAACATGTTTGGCCTTGAACAGTTGCAACATACAAGGGTACCTGGTATTTTCTTAGATTACACAGAAAGGTAATTGCTACCTCAACAGTTATGCTTAGAAGTCTTTAATGTATATGTCCATAGAACCCTCTGGAAAGGTTAAATGAACTCCCACCACCAGCAGAGACTGCAGCATGGTGCTCAAGAGAATGGACTATGGGGCCCCATAGCCTGGGGCCAACCTTGGACCTTCACCCTCACCATATTGTACAAACTATTGAGAGGGAAGAGTGAGGGGAGAATGAATGAGATTGAGCCTGAGAACACTAATTTCCTTGTAATTTGGGGGCTGGGGAATGCAGTAATGGTACCAACATGGGCCTCGTGACAACTGTGAACATGAAGCCTCCACAGATAACAGCATGAAAACATGCCAGTGACCAAAACCCAAAAGCTGGTATGTATACACTTGAATGGTTTTCACCATAGAATATGTCTAAGGACTAATCCAGTGTCCTGCTCTCCTACAACCCTCCCCCCGTTATGAACTGTTGATGTTTGACCAGGGAGAAATAGAGGGGGAATAAATCTCTCTAAAGTGACTGAGTTTCTCTGAATTTATTGTGTTTTCAGCCATGAGTGGAGGCTTGAGTGGAAGCCACTTGTCCAACAGGGCCTTTAGCTTGAAGGGCTTCCACATCTTCATGTGGAAGATGGCCCCATATACTATAAATTTCCCATATAGAAATTTAGTGTAGTTTAGCAAAATATATAGAACTACTACTGTTCATTAGTCCCATGGCCTAATTCATTAAAACTCCTTTTTCTTCTGCTGAACTCAGAATATGGTAAGTGAGGCATCTACTTTAAGCTAACTCAAGTGGAGGTGACAGTTGTAATAAAATGTATTTAATATTGAACACTTGGAAAAATGGACAAACTTTTCCTCAAATGAGACGCAAGTAAGTGTTGGGTTCTAAGTTATACCTGCATTTGACTCAAAACAGGAATTTTAAAGAACACTCATGATGATTAACTTCTTACCTGGCAAAGTAATCTTTTAGGGAGAGCAAATTAAACATTAATATGTAGTCCCAAGTTTGGAAGAGAATCTGGGCAAATTTCCAGTGTTACGAAGAAATGTTCCTTGGAAGGAACAAGGGAATACTTTTTTAATCACAGTGTACTGAACAAAAGGCAATGTTAGGCATACCTACGATCATATCAAGCATCGCAATTCACAGTTTGTGTGATATTGTGCAAATCATTAACTGAGCCTCCATCTTCTCATCACTGACATGGATGTACTAATGAACATCTTGTAGGGAGAGATGCAAATCAAATGACAGAAAACATGCAGTAGTGCCTGCTACAGAACTAGTGCTCACTAAATGTTAATCATTTTTCCTCTTTTTTTCACAGGAAGTTTCTATTCCTTACTCTCAAAATGTTCAATTGCCACCTTTTTTGGAAGTCACTAATGCTCTTTGTTATTGAATTTATTGAAGTGACATTGGCTCACAAAACCATACAGGTTTCAAGTGTACAACTCAACAAAACATCATCTGCACACTGCATCATACATCCATCGCCCCAAGCAAAGTCTCTTTCTGTCCCAATTACCCCCCTCTTTGCCTGGCTCCACTATATGCCACCCGCTTTCCTTCTGACTATCACCACACTGTTGTCTATATGTACACACACACACACACACACACACACACTCCCGTATATTGGACTAATTCCTTCTCCTCCCTTCATCCAGGCCCCTAACCCTCCTCCCCTCTGACAGCTATCAGTCTGTTCATGTATTCATGCCTCTGTTCTATTTTGTTCATCAGTTAATTTTGTTTATTAAATTCCACATGTAAGTGAGATTTTGTGATTTTGCTGATTTCTCACTGGCTTATTTCACTTAGCTTAATAATCTCCAGGTCCATTTATGGTGTCACAAAAGTTTACATAGCCTGTTTTATGGATGAATGGTATTCCATTGTATAAATGTACCACAGAGCTTTTATTCACTCATCTATTGATGGGTATTTGGGCTGTTTTCAGATTTTGGCTATGGTCAATAAAGCTGCAACAAACACAGGGGTGCATATACTCTTTAAATTTAGTGTTTTGGGATTCTTTGGGTATATTCCCAGAAGTATCACTGGGTCAACAGGCAGCTCCATTTTTACATTTTTGAGGAAGCTCCTATTTTCCACAGTGGCTGCACCAGTCTGCATTCCCACCAACAATTTACTAAGATTCCCTTTTCTCTACATCCTCACCAGCACTTGTTGTTTGATGATTTATTAATAATAGCCATTAGACACGTGTAAGTGATATCTCATTGTGACTTTAATTTGCATCTCTGATGATTAGTGACATTGAGCATTTTTCACATGTCCACTGACCATCTGTATGTCTTCTTTGGAGAAATGTCTATTCATGTCCTTTGCTCATTTTTTATTTTTTATTTATTTCTATTTTTTATGTTTTTATTTTAATCATTGTTCAAGTACAGTTTTCTCCCCCCTACTCCCATTCTAGCCCACCCACCCAACCCTCCCCCCTTCCCCCCATTACCCCCTACCCCTAGTTTTTGTCCATGTGTCCTCCAAATTTGTTCCTGTAAACCCTACCCATTCCCCCCTGAAATTCCCTCTTCTCTCCCCTCTGGCCACTGTCAGACTATCCCCTATTTCAGTGTCTTTGGTTATATTTTGCTAGTTTTTTTTTTTTGTTTTGTTGTTTAGATTCCTGTTAAAGGTGATATCATGTGGTATTTGTCTTTCACTGCCTGGCTTGTTTCGCTTAGCATAATGCTTTCCAGCTCCATCCATGCTGTTGCAAAGGGTATGAGCTCCTTCTTTCTTTCTGCTGCATAGAATTCCATTGTGTAAATGTACCATAGTTTTTTGATCCATTCATTTACTGATGGGCATCTAGGTTGCTTCCAGCACCTAGCTATTGTAAATTGTGCTGCTATGAACATCGGGGTGCAAAGGTTCTTTTGTATTGGTCTTTGCTCATTTTTTAAATTGAGTTGTTTATCATCTTGGTGTTGAGTAGTATAAGTTATTTATATATTTTGGAAATTAATGCCGGATCAGATGTATCATTGGTAAATGTATTCACCCATTCAGAGGACTCCCTTTCTATTTTGTTGATGCTTATTTTTGTGATAAACCCACAGCCAACATCATGGATCTTAATGGACAAAACTAAAAGCATGTCCACTAAGATCAGGAACAAGACAAGGGTGGCTACTTTCACTACTCTTATTCAACATAGACTGGAAGTACTAGCCACAGCAATCCAACAAGAAGAAGAACTAAATAGCATCCAAGTTGGAAAGAAGGAAGTAAAACAGTCATTATTCACAAATGACATGATACTGTATATAGAAAATCATAAAGACTCCACCCAAAACTACTACATCTAATAAATAAATTCAGAAAAGTAACTGGATGCAAAATTAATATTCAGAATTTGGTTGCATTTTATATACCAGTAATGAACTATCAGAAAGAGATATTAAGAAAAACAATTCCATTTACTACTGCAAAAAATAATAAGGCACCCAGTAATAAATTTACACGAGGAAGTAAAATACTTCTAGTTAGTAAAAGACCTGTAATCAGAAAATTATATGATACTGAAGAAAGAAACTGGGGAAGATACAAATAAGTGGAAGCATTCTGTTCCATTGATCTATGTGTTTGTTCTTATGCTATTACTAGGCTGTTTTGATTACAGTGTCCTTGTAATATAGTTTGATGTCAGCTATTGTGGTCCCTCCTACTTTGTTCTTTCTCAAAATTGCTATGGCTATTTGGGGTTGTTTACAGTTCCATATAAATTTTTGCAATGTTTGTTCTATATCTGTGGAATATGTCATTGGTATTTTAATAGGGATTGCATTGAATCTATAAATTGCTTTGGGTAGTATGGACATTTTGTTGATGTTAATTTTTCCAATCCATGAAGATGGTATATGCTTCCATTTATTTGTGTCTCCCTTAATTTTTTCTTCAGTCTTGTGTAGTTTTCTGCGTATAGGTCCTTTACCTCCTTGGTTAGATTTATTCCTAGGTACTTTACTTTTCTTGTTATAGCAAATGGGATTTTTTTCCCCTGATTTCTGTTTCTCATATTGCATTGTTGGTGCACAAGTTGCCTTCAATTTCTGATACTGACTTTGTATCCCACTATTTTGCCAAATTCACTTATTAGGTCAAATAGTTTTTTGGTGGAGCCTATAAAGTTTTCTATGTACACTATCATGTCATCTGCAAACAATGACAGTTTTGCTTCCTCCTTTCCAATTTGGATGCCTTTTATTTTTATTTTTTTCTTGTTTGGTCACTGTAGCTAGGACTTCCAATTTTTCAACTCCACTCCAGGAAAACAAACAATCATATTAAAAAGTTGTCAAAGGTCTTTTACCTCCTTGGTTAGGTTTATTCCTAGGTATTTTATTTTTCTTGTTGCTATATCAAATGGGATTTTTTCTTGATTTCTGCTTCTGCTGTTTCATTGTTGGTATACAAAAATGCCTTTGATTTCTGGATATTGACTTTGTATCCCACTGTTTTGCCAAATTCATTTATTAGGTCCAGCAATTTTGGGGTGGAGTCTATAGGATTTTCTATGAACACTATCATGTCATCTGCAAATAGTGACAGTTTTGTTTCCTCCTTTCCAATTTGGATGCTTTTTATTTCCTTTTCTTGTCTGATAGCTGTGGCTAAAACGTCCAATACTATGTTGAATAGAAGTGGTGAAAGTGGACAACCTTGTCTTGTTCCTGATCTTAGTGGAAGAGATTTTAGTTTTTGCCCATTGAGTATGATGTTGGCTGTAGGTCTCTCCTATATGGCCTTTATTATGTTGGGGAATGCTCCCTCTATTCCCACTTTGCTGAGTGTTTTTATGATAAATGGGTGCTGTACCTTATCAAATGCTTTTCCCCATCTATTGATATGATCATATGATTTTTGTCTTTGCTTTTGTTTATGTGATGTATTACATTTATTGATTTGCAAATATTGTACCATCCTTGCATCCCTGGGATGAATCCCACTTAGTCATGGTGTATGATCTTTTTAATGTATTGTTGGATGTGGTTTGGCAATATTTTGTTGAGAATTTTAGTGTCTATGTTCATCAGTGATACTGGCCTGAAGTTTTCTTTCTTTGTCATGTCTTTACCTGTTTGGGGGATTAGGATGCTGCTAACTTCATAAAAAGAGTTTGGGAGTCTTCTCTCATTTTGGATTTTTTGGAATAGTCTGTAAATGATAGGAGTTAGCTCTTCCGTAAATGCTTTGTAGAATTCTCCTGTGAAACCGTCTAGTCCAGGGCTTTTGTGTGTCGGGAGTTTTTTGATTACTGCTTCAATTTCATCTGCTGTTATTGGTCTGTTCAGGCTTTCTGCTTCTTCTTCTTTGAGTTTTGGAAGATTATATTTTTCTAGAAATTTGTCCATTTCACCTAGGTTTTCAAATTTCTTGGCATACAGTTCTTCATAGTAATTTCTTACAATCCTTTATATTTCTGTGGTATCAGTTGTGATCTCTCCCTTTCATTTCTGATTGTGTTTATTTGGATCCTCTCTCTTTTTTTCTTGATGAGCCTGCTTAAAGTCTGATTGATTTTGTTTATCTTTTCAAAGAACCAGGTCCTGGATTCATTGATCCTTAGAATTGTGCTTTTAGTCTCTATGTCATTTAATTCTGCTCTGATTTTGGTAGGTGCCCATCAGTAAATGAATGGATCAAATAACTATGGTACATTTACACAATGGAATTCTATGCAGCAAAAAGAAAGAAGGAGCTCCTATCCTTTGCAACAGCATGGATGGAACTGGAAAACATTATGCTAAGTGAAATAAGCCAGGCAGTGAAAGACAAATACCATATGATCTCACCTTTAACAGGAATCGAAACAACAAAACAAGCAAAATATAACCAAAGACACTGAAATAGACAACAGGCTGACAGTGACCAGAAGAGAGAGGGGAGGGAATTTCAGGGGAAAAGGGGAAGGGTTTACAGGAACAAGTATAAAAGACACATGGACAAAAACAAAGTGGGGGATGGAAATAGGAGGGAGGTAGGGAGGCCTGGGGGGTGGGCTGGAATGGGAGTAAAAGCCAGAAAACTATACTTGAACAACCATTAAAAAAAAAAAAGTTGTCAAAGGACTTGAACAGACACTTCTCTGAGGAGGACATACAGAGGGCCCAGAGACATATGAAAGGATGCTCAGCATCACTAGCCATCAGAGAGATGCAAATTGAAACCACAAAGAGATGCTTCCTGACACCAGTCAGAATGGCCATCATAAACAAATTAACAAGTAACAAGTGCTGGTGAGGTTGTGGAGAAAAGGGGACCTTAGTACACTATTGGTGGGAATACAGACTGGTGTAGACACTGTGGAAAACAGTATGGAATTTCTTCAAAAAATTAAAAATGGAACTGCCTTTTGACCCAGCAATTTCAATGTTGGGATTATACCTTAAGAATCCTGAAACATCAATTCAAGAGAACCTATGCACCCCAATGTTCATAGCAGCACAATTTACACTAGCCAAGTGCTGGAAGCAACCTAAGTGCCCATCAGTAAATGAGTGGATCAAAATACTATGATACATTTACACAGTGGCATACTACACAGCAGAAAGAAGAAAGGAGCTTCTATCCTTTGCAACAGCATGGATGGAACCAGACAGTATTAAGCTAAGTGAAATAAGCCAGGTGGTGAAAGACAAATATCATATGATCTCACCTATAAGTAGAACCTAATCAACAAAATAAGCAAGCAAAATATAACCGCAGACATTGAAACAAAGAACAGACTGATAGTAACCAGAGGGACAAGAGGAGGACGATAACAGGGAAAGAAGGCTTAGGGTCATCAAGGAACGTGTATGAAGGACACATGGACAAAGTTAAAGGGGGGTAAGGATTGCAGGTGGGATGTTGGTTGGGTGGGTCCAGGGAGAGTGATGGGGGGAAAATGGAGACAACTGTACTTGAACAACAATAAAAAACTATGACAACACAAGTACACAAATATTAAAAAACAAACAAACAAATAAGTGGAAGCATATACCATCATTATGGATAGGAAATACTAACATAAGTAATTGTCCATGCTACCCAAAGCAATCTATCAATTCAACACAATTCTTATTAAAATGCCAAATGCATATCTCACAGATCTAGAACAAATATTTCAAAACTCTATATAGAACCACAAAAACCTTGAATTGCCTCAGCAATCTTGAGAAAGAAAAAACAAATGGAGGAATCAAGTTACCGGGTATCAAACTATACTACAACGTCATAGTAATAAAAAAAAAAAGCATGACATTGGCACAAGAACAGGCATATAGGTTAATGAAACAGAACAGAGATAACAGAAATAAACCTATATTTTTATGGTCAATTACTATTTGACAAAGGAATCAAGAATATACAATCAGCTAAAGATAGTCTGTTCAATAAATGGTGTGGGAGAATTGGACAGATATACACAAAAAATGAAACTGGGCCACCATCTTACATAATACACAAGAATAAACTCAAAATGGTTTAAAGACAACAAGAGAAAAAAGCAAACAAAATATAACCAGAGACATTGAAATTAAGAAAAATCTAACAATAGCGAGAGGGGAGGGGACTGTGGGGGAGAAGGGTTTTTGGGAACTACTATAAAGGGCACATAGGGAAAAACAAGGGGGAGGGTGGAAGCAAGGGAGGGAGCTGGGTTTGGATGGGGTGGCAGGGAGTGGTAGGGAAAAAATGCAGACAACTGTAATTAAACAACAATATAGTAATTTGTGAAACAAAAAAATGGAGTAAAGACTCAAATGTTAAGTTATGAAGCCATAAAAGTCCTAGAAGTAAACATAAGCAGTAAAATCTCATACAGTTTTCAGAGCAATATTTTTGCAGATCTATCCAAGTAAGAGAAATAAAGCAAAAAATAAAAATAAACAGATTGGACTACATAAAATTAAAAAGCTTTTGTGCATCAATTGCTACCTTAAGGGATTCAGGAAGACTCTTCTTCAAGGATTTCTCCAGTGTCTGAAGCATCTGGGCACCTTGTATTTGCAACATCATGGAAGATACCTTAGCCTAGAGAAATAAATAAAAAACAACCAGGAATGAGAAAAGCTGGAGGAGATTCCAAAACAAATAGTAGCAAATTTTATGCTAATGGCCAAAACCCGTTGGGTGTTCCTTTAGTGGTGTCATCTTCTCTAAGTCCTCAGCAACTCCAAGGAAGGACAAAAATGGCAGGAAGCACAGAGGGCACGTTCTGAATTTTTTTGTGTTCACTTTCATACACTTTGAAGAACTCCAAGTTGCACATTAGTTCAACAGGCACATTTAAAAATATATAATATCTTTTGAAATTTAGTTCCTATCAGTGATTCTCAACTCTTCAAGAAGTAAGCCGTATAACTTGGGAAAGTAATTTACACTCCATGCCTTGGTTTCTTCAAAGGTAGATAGGATAATATCACTAACTTACAGAATTTTTGGAAGGATTAAATGAGTTAATACATTAAATGAATAAATAAGTGCTTAGAAGAGCAACTGACATTTAGTAGGCACTGAACCTGTTATTTTATTACTACTGCCATTCTTTCACCTTTCTGTTCTCTTATTTCCCTTCATTTTCTTCTCTTACTCTCCTTCCTTTTCCTCCTTCTCCCCATTTGAGTTAATGTGCTGTGTATTGCATGATGCTAGAAAATGCAAACAAGAAATTTAATGAGCTCAGAAAACAAATCAATGAACAAAAAGGGTACTTTAACAAAAATGAAACTTTAACACATAGCCAAACAGAAATTCTGGCCTGAAGAACTCAATAATAGAGGTCAAGAATGAACTTGAGACCATAGGAAATACAGTGGACCGGATGGAGAAAAGTGATATCAAAAATAGAAATGTAGAAATGATGCAGAGGGAACAGGAGAGAGACTTGAGCATAAAAAAATGAAAGAACTCTATGAGAACTATCTGACCCCATCAGAGTGAGCAATATAAGAACAATAGGCATACTAGAAGAACAAGCGAGGAAGAAGGGCATGGAGAACCTGTCCAAACAAATAGTTGATGAGAGCTTCCCAAGCCAATGGAAAGAATTAGATCCTCAAATATAAGAAACAAACAGGACACTTAGTTTCCTCAATATAAAAGGCTTTCTTCCAGGCACATCCTATTAAATCTGTCAAAAATTAATGACAAAGAAAGAATTCTCAAGACAGCCAGAGGAGAGAAGAAAATAACCAATAAAGGAAAGCCCATTAGGTTATCATCAGACTTCTCAGTAGGAGCTCTAGAAGCCAGAAGAGAATGACCAAATATTCAAACTACTGAAAGAGAGAAATTACCAGTCAAAAAATAATATATCCAGCAAAGTTATCCTTTAAATATGAGGAAGAAATAAAGACTTCTCCAGACATATAGAATCTCAGCTTGTTGGATGCAAGTTTCATTCCCAGTCAGTGCATATGTCTAGATTGCAGGTTTGGTCCCAGCTCAGGGCACGTGTGAGAAGCAACTGATTGATGTTTCTCTCTTATACTGATGCTTCTCTTCCTATTTTTCTTCCCCCTTCTCCCTCTCTCTAAAAATAAATAAATAAAATATTTATAAAGAACAAAGTATAAAAAGTCACAAAAGATCACCTCCAAGAAACTTACAGCATAAACAGAGATTGTTCGTGATGACAAAAACAAAAAAGGGGTGGGGATATCGATCTCAGTTTGCAAAGGAAGATGGAGGGCTGATGCATTCAATAGGAAAAAGACTATGTATATATGAAAATTTATTTTTCATAAACCTAATAGTAACCTCACCAATCCTTGCTCTCCCTAAAACACTGAGTCACATAGTTAAAAAAAATAGGTAACAGGGAATAGAAGTCTGGAGTACCACCAAACAAAAACAACAAACAGAAACACAAAGGAAAAGAACCAATGGCGATATAGAACTACCAGAAGATAAAAGACAAAATGTCTGTAGGACACTGTCATCCATCAAAAATCACCCTAAATGTAAATGAACTGAATTCACCAATAAAGAAGCACAGAGGAGAAGACTGGGTCAAATATCAAAACCCCACTATATGCTGCCTTCAGGAGACACATCTAAGCAGCAAAGATAACATTAGACAAAGTGAAAGGGTGAAAATGATTCTCCAAGGAAATAACATCCAGGGAAAAGCAGGGGTAGCCATACTTTTATTTGACAAAACAGATTTCAAGATAACAATGGTACCAAGAGAGAAAGATGGATGTTTTATAATGACAAAGGGCACAGTACATGAAGAAGACATAACACTCCTCAATATATATGCACCCAATCAAAGAGCACAGATACATATAAAGCAGCTACGAACAGAACTAAAGGTAGAAACTGGCAAAACCACAATCATAGCTGGGGACATAAATACTCCATGGACAACTCTAGACAGATCTTCCAAACAGAAAAAAAAATCACCTTTAAACGACACATTAGACCCAATGGACATAATTTCCATTCATGGAGCCTTTCATTCTAGAACACCAGATTATACATTCTTCTCTAGTACACATGGAACATTCTCAAGGATAGACCATGTGTTGGGTTACAAAACTAGCCTCAACAAATTCAATAATATTGAAGTCATACCAAGCATATTCTCTGACCTCAATGCTTTGAAATTAGAAATCAGCCACAAAAAATAAGTAAGGAAACCCATAGATATGTGGAGATTAAACAACACCCTACTAAAAAATGACTGGGTCAAAGAAGAAATAAAAAGTGAGGTCAAAATATAGAGAGAGACAAATGTGAATGACAAGATAACATATTAAAACTTCTGAGATGCAGTGAAAGCAGTAATAAGAGGGAAGTTTATATCATTACAGGAGTATCTCAACAAACAAGAGAAATTCCAAGATAACAACCTAACATTACTTCTTAAAGAACTAGAAAAAGAAGAACCAGAGCAACACATTTATTAATTGAGCTCAAATATTAATTGAGCATAGAGACTTGGGTTTATTTCTGGGCTCTTTATTCTGTTCCATTGATATACATGTCTGTTCTTATGCCTGACTGTTTTGATTACTGTGGACTTTTAATATAGTTTAAAACAAGTATTGTGATCTCTCCTACCTTGTTTTTCTTTCTCAAAATTGCTGCAGCTATTTGGAGTTGTTTATGGTTCCATATAAATTTTTGAAATGTTTGTTGTATATCTGTGAAATATGTCACTGGTATTTTAATAGGGCTTGTATTGAATCTATAAATTGCTTTGGTTAGTATGGATATTTTAATGATGTTAATTTTTCCATCTATGAACATTGTACATGCTTCCATTTGTTTGTGTCTTCCCTAATTTCTTCAGTGTTGTGCAGTTTTCTGAGTACAGGTCTTTTACCTCCTTAACTAGGTCCATAGGTATTTTATTTTTCTTGTTGCTATAGTAAATGGGAATTTTTCCTGACTTCTGTTTCTGATATTTCATTGTTGGTGTACAAAAATGCCATCAATTTCTGAATATTTACTCTGTATCTTGCTGTTTTGCCAAATTCACTTATTAGGTCAAGTAGTTTTTGGTGGAGTCTATAAGATTTTCTATGTATACTATCAGGTCATCTGCAAACAATGACAGTTTTCTTCTTTCTTTCCAATTTGGATATCTTTTATTTTTTTTAATGAAAAAAATTGTTGTTGAAGTACAGTTGTCTGCATTTCCCCCCACCACTTCCCACCACCCCAGCCATTCCTCCTCCCTCCCCTGATCCCATCCCCCTTGGTTTTTTCCATGTGTCCTTTATAGTTTTTCCTGAAAACCCTTCCCTCTTTTCTCCCTTTTATTTCTTTTTCTTGCCTGATTGCTGTGGCTAGGACTTCCAATACTATGTTGAATAGAAGTGGTGAAAGTAGACATCCTTGTCTTGTTCCTGATCTTAGTGGGAAAGCTTTTACTTTTTGCCTATTGAGTATGATATTGACAGTAGGTTTCTCATATATGGCCTTTATTAAGTTGAGGTATGCTCCCTCTACTCCCACTTTGCTGAGTATTTTTATCATAAATGGATGCTGTTCCTTATCAAATGCTTTTATCTGCATCTATTGATATGATCATGTGATTTTTGTCTTTCCTTTTGTTTATGTGATGTATTACAATTATTGATTTGGAAATATTGTACCATCCTTACATCCCTGGAATGAATCCCACTTGGTCATGGTGTATGATCTTTTTAACGTATTGTTGGATACAGTTTGCCAGCATTTTGTTGAGAATTTTGGAGTCTATGTTCATCAGCGATATTGGCCTGAAGTTTTCTTTCTTTGATGTGTCTTTATCTGGTTTTAAAATTAGGATGCTGCTGGCTTCACAAAAAGAGTTTGGGAGTCTCCCATCTTTTTGGATGTTTTTGAATAGTCTGTAAAGGATAGGGGTTAGCTTTTCCTTAATTATTTTGTAAAATTCTCCTGTGAAACCATCTGGTCCAGGGCTTTTGTGTGTTGGGAGTTTTTTGATTACTGCTTCAATTTCCTCAGCTGTTATTGGTCTGTTCAGGCTTTCCGCTTCTTCTTCATTCAGTTTAGAAGATTATATTTTTCTAGAAATTCAGTCATTTCACCTAGGTTTTCAAATTCCTTGGCATATATTTCTTCATAGTAATTTCTTACAATCCTTTGAATTTCTGTGGTATCAGTTGTGATCTCTCCCTTTCATTTCTGATTGTGTTTATTTGGGTCCTCTCTCTTTTTTCTTGATGAGTCTGCTTAAAGGCTTGTCAATTTTGGATCTTGCTGCTGTAACTCATTGAACAATGTGTAAACTGGTGAGTGAATATTCCTGTTTTTTCCACAGGTGTGTCCCCTGTCTTTTTCCAGATGTTTGTCACCAATTTGAAGAAAACAACACATGCCTAATTTCCCCTCGTGTCTACTTATTGATGGGAGAAGATAAGACTTTTGTTCAGCACATGAATGCTTCATTATACATTGAAAATGGCTGCTAAGTGTATTAAGATTCACTTAGTTAATGTGAATGGCATCTTTTAACCACCTGGCTCTAGTCCATCTTCCTAGATACTCCTGTCACTACTCCTCACCACATGAGACCATGGAGACATTTCTCCAACATAGTCTCTGCTTTAGCTCCTCTGGCCCATCTGCATTTTATCCTTGTTTGGGATTCCTGAATTCCATTCTTCTACATTCAGCTTCCATTCATTCTTCAAAGTCTAGCTAAGGGTCTGTCATCTCTAGTGACTCCTCCCTTTGCTGTGCTCTCAAATGTGTGCATCTCTCTATTAGAGAGCTCTTGGCATTGAGCTAGACTTTACTTTCCTAGCTGTGAACTCCTTTGAGGCCCGAAGCTCACCTTACTTATTATCCTATGTGCTTACTATGATATATGGCACACAGTCTGCCATCAGTAAATGGATGGTAAATGACCAAATGCATGAAATACTTGTATTATCCTGTCTGTCTAGTTACTCCTTCCAAAGCATAGATTAAGTAATTATTAACTGTATCATAGTATATATATGTTCTGCATGTAGTATGCTGGGCATGGGAAAGGCCTTCAACTACTTTATGCTAAGTTATGTCTTGAAAAAGTCCAGACTAGAATAGAGGTGCCTTTGTCCTCTATCTAAAGGTCTTAGGTCTTGACAAATAAGACATTTCTGAAGGCTGATCTTACCTTGTATCCAGAGGCAACTTACAAGGAAGTTACATGAGTATGAGATACAATATAGAGTTTGATGTCAGATCTGTGGGGTGTGATATTACTGTATTTCCTGAGAAGTGTAGAGTTTGGAACCACCGTTCAAAGATGTACATACAAACTAACAACCAAGTGTGGTGCCCGAAAAATAGGGTAGACTGAAAATAACTGAGACAGAAATTCTGACACACTCACTGTGAGCTGGCAGAATTGGGCCACAGGTAATGTCCTTGAGAGTGAACATCAGAACTTTTGACTCAGTCATTTCACAAGTAGAAAATCAACACAAACAAAATAATCAAAATAAGAGCAAAGCTCGAAACGAAGTTTGATAAAGTCCACAAACATTAACAAATTCTGAGCAAAATCCCAATGTCCAGCAATAGGGAAAGGAAATATAAAATAGGATCTGTTGGGGTGATGCAACTCTAAGACATTAACATAATACATGTACGTACGGGCACATGAGAAACTGTTCAAATGCAGTGAGAAAATGTAGGACATAAAACAGTTCACACAACACATAGATAAACCTAAATGTAACAGAGAACACACACAAATAAAGCAAGATTGTGGTAGTAGCAGTATAGATAAAATCTTTGAAGTAAATTTGTTTATTATGTGATACAAATGAGTGATAAATTTTGTTTGTATTCTTGTCTTTATTCATGTACTTATTTCATCTCTGGCTTTAATTACAACAACCTTCCTATCAGTTATACACAGGAAAAATACTTGTAGAATGTACACCTGGAACCTGCATAATTTTACTAAGCAATGTCACCCCAGTAAATTCAATAAGCATAAATAAAAATAAAATGACCCTAAATATAAGTATAAAAATAAATAAATGCTAGCTTCCCTTTTGAATCTACTAAGAACACACCCCATCTATAGTATGGTATTATTTGGGGGTCAAATGTGTAGAACTGCCTTTCAGGTGAAATGTTCTTACTAGATTGAGATTTCACAATCTTATGGAGAAACTCAAGCAAATAGCTACCCCTGGCCACACACAGTGCTCTGCTCTGCCACAGACAGAGTCTCAGGGTGGCATTCCAGGTATGCAGGACAGGGCTCCCACTCCAGACACTTTCTGAGAGTTAATCCCACCTCTTCAAGTGGAAGCTCACTCATTGGTGGTGACAGGAGACCACTCACCCATGACAGAATTCAACAGAAATAACTTCACAAAATAATCTCCCATTTTATTTGAGGGAAAAATGACATCCCTATTGGTTTTGTGATAGTGACATTTTGGTAATATATGAGAACTCTACATTTCTTAGAACTGAGTACTGAAATATGTAGTACTCGTGTCTGAGATTTGTTTACCATACCATAGCAAAGGAAAAAAGGACAGATGGATGAAACAAATGGTACAGAATCTTGCTGGTGTTGAGAAGATGACAACTTCTTTCCTCCTTATTAGAGCATATTTGAAATCCTCATAATTAAGTTATATGTTCTGAGGGAAACTAAGGCCAGCATTTCCTCATCTTTAAAAAAGGTTCAATTTGTTCATTTTTTTCTTTATGATTAATTTCTGATGCAAGTAAAATCCACTGAAAAACAAAGGAAAAACATAATGTAGCCAGAAGGATTAAATATGATCATATTTGCAGTGTCTCCACACAGTGAGTACTCCATTTACCCACCTACTTCCAGAAAGTGCCCAGATCTGTCCTCATTCATTCACCAGTTCAGATCAGAAACCTGCATGGAATTGTTCATAGTACCTAACAAGTTGCCGTTTACAGAGCACGTGCCAGAAGTATGTTTCTTAAGTTGATATTACTCCTTTTCCTTAGGTGTATGGTGTTACTGCTGAACATGCACAGTGAGCATTTTGATCTGTGTCACTTAAGTGGAGAGGGTGTCACCAAGCAATGAATATCTTTTGCAGGGCATAAGGAGAATATGAATCCTTACCTGGGGAGCTGTCTCCACACCAATCTGCAGGTATCCCCAGGAACAAATGAGAAGGGCAGACTTTTCAATAACAAAACTTCCTTCTAATGCAGGCAGTTCAATAGAATCTTACAGAGTTAAGAGTGTCTCCTCCAGGAACGGCTGAACTGAGGCTTGTAAAGTGGACCTTGCACAAAGCAAAAACTTCTTATATCAGCTCATGTAGAATCCAGGCCTTCCTCCCTCAGTTCCACAGTAAAGGGGCTGACAGTACAAGGTTCACAGGCTGACAATGGGGCATTTGTGCCAACCCCAACCTGTTATGCTAGGCTGCTCTTTGCCCCCACTGGCTCTGCGATGTGTGTGAAACCAACGGCTGGATACTGAAAGGAGAGCCATTGCAGAGACAGTACCTCCTTCCTTCCCTTCCCACTCGCCAGAACCAGCAGTAGGAGCAAGGCGGTAGGAAAGATATAGATGAGAGCTCATTGGCAGAACCTGATCTATTTTCTTGCACACATGAAAACAGAAAATCAGCTATATGGCATGACTAAGACTGTTTATATTTTTCTTTCACAATATAAGCTGTACCCTCTCCCCTGCCCATTCTGAGGCTGCACTTAGACACCCCAACATGGCACTATATGGGCACTTCTTAGTCTCACTTTTACAGAGAAGAAAACCGAGGCTCACTGTGGCTGAACTCGATAGCTTTTAAACCCAGACCTCTTCACTCCAATGTGCTCAGTACTCCACATTAATGCTTGTTGTACCATCCTCTGAAAAGAAAGGGGGCTCAGAAACGATATTTTGAGTACCAACTCCACTGTGTGAAACAAGCAAGGAGGGAAGTTTGACACTATCTGTGTCTTGTCCTCCTTACCCTAACTCTTCTTTACCATGTTGGTGGACACTTTCATTATGGAGGGAAGAGGAATCACTCTAGTCAGAGGGGCAGGGACAGGGGTGGCTAGTGTCTAGACAGAAAGTAAAAAGAGCTTGCATACTCCTTCAGTCCCTGCACCATCCCAGCACAGGTTTGCACATATTTTTCTCTGCCCTTTCTAGGAGTCTTGCTCCTCCTGGAATATGAATTCTCTATCTCATCTCCTGGGTTAAAGTCATGACCATCCATTACTCTCTATCCAAGGACAAAGGATAATGGAATTATTCTGTCACTACCAACAGAGTGGACCCCTGGGCTCCAGTAGGGTCCATATCCCAAAAAAGTTGTTTACAACAAGAGTAAGATTCTCTTATATCCCCATAAAAATCAGATCCCTAGTCTTTGGTCTCCTTCAGCTGTCACCCTCGCTCAGTCACTCAGAAGATTTCAGGGTCTCTACCACTTCCCTTGTATCTTAAACTAGTTTCTTAACCTCTCTGGGTTGTTTCCCCAGCTGTCAAGAGTGTTTGCGTACCAGATAACCAAGGATTTTTTTCTGCTCTTCCTTGACTCTGTGGTTATTACATGAGATAATGGATATAAATTTTCTCACATTCTTTGGGATCCCATATAAGGAAAAAGGCTCAGGAGCTCTGGTGTCAGTCTTTACCTACATATTACTTATTACCTCCATGATAGATGAGGTCCTGGCAGTGATGAGAGAAGCAGCCTGCCTAGCACAGTGGCTCAGAGAGAGGACAATGGGACCAAATTAACAGGCTTGGGATATCCTGTCCACACCACTTACTTAACACACCACATACCTCTGTTTCTCTGTGCAGAAAGAGCAGTAAATAATAGTACTTACTTTGTAGAATTTTGAGGTTTTTTTCTGTGCTCAGTTTTTTGGGGGGTGCTAGGGAGGGACGAATACTAATGTGTGGCAAGGATGTGGAGAAATTGGGACGTTTGTGCACTGGTGATAGAAAGGTAAAATGGTGTAGCCACTATTACAATCAGTATGATGGTTCCAGAAGAAAAATACAGCTACCCTATGGTCTGGCAATTCCACGTCTGGGAATATATCCAAAGGAATTGCCATCAGGATCTTGAATAGGTATCTGCACCCCCATGTTCCTTGCAGCCGTATTCACAATAGCCAAGATGTGGGAGCAACCTCAGTGTCCACTGACAGATGAATTGATCAAGAAAATGTGGTCTGTACATATGATGAAATATTACTCAGCTTTCCAAAAGAGAAAAATCCTGCAATATGTGGCAACATGGGTGAAACTTAAGGGCACTGTGCTAAGTGAAAAAAGCCAGTCAGAGAAGGACAAAGAGGCAGGATTCCACCGAGGTGAAGCATTGAAAGTAACAACACTCACAGAAGCAGAGCGGAGTGGTGCTTACCAGGAGCTGGGGAGAAGGAAAGATAATGAGTTACTGTTCAAAAAGTAAAAAGCGTGTGTTGTGCAAGATGAAGGAGTTTAGAGATCTGTTGTACGACATAGTGTTTATACATAACAATACTGTGTTAAACACTTAGATATTTGTTAAGATGTAATGTATTTTTAAAACCACAATTAAATGCATAAATAAATACTGCAAAGCAGTCAGACACAGAAAGACACATTTTATGTAGGTGTCGATGATAACAAGTACCATTGATTTGTCCCCTGAAAAGCGCTTCAGAGAAAACATCCATATCATTTCACATCAAGTGAAGATACCCTTCCAAAGTTTAGGCAAAATAAAGCCATTTTTTTCTTTTCTTTTTTAAACCCATTATTTGCTTCCCATTGATCTTTGTTTTCTTTTTCTTGTTGACACTATTACAGACGTCCCTCTTTTTCCTCCTCTTTGGCCAGCTTCACGCAGTCAGCACCTCCCCTCCCATGGGTGTTTCACCACACTGTGGTCTGTGTCCGCGGGCCGTGCATACATGTTCTTCAGCTAATCCCTTCACCTTATTTCTTCCAGTCCTCGTCCTCCTCTCCGACAGTTTCCAAGCTTCTGTTCTATGTTGTTCGTTAGTTTATTGCACTCGTTAGATTACAGATATAAGTGAGGTCATATGGTGTTTGTGCTTTAATCATTAAAATCACCAGGTTACGGTTTACCAGGTAGAGGCTGCGATAGGGTTGAAGGGATATGGAGGTAGAACTGCAGGGGCAATTGTAAGAGAGTAAAGTGGAGGGCGCAACTTTCCACCTTCTTGGTTTATGGTGCAGACTGTTAACTAAGCTCTTTAATTTTTTTTTAATGATTGTATTACAATGGTCCCAAATTTTCCTCCTTTGCCCTCCTCCCCCAACCCCACTCCCCTCTCCCACAGTGAATCCCCACATCCTTCTTAGCTCCCCCGAGTACGCTTTCTGTCTTTTTTTAAAACATGAACTAAAGGGGGAAATGTGGGTGGGAGGGGGGTACAAAGGGGAGGGTAGAGAAGGGGGGAAATGGGACAACTGTAATAGCATAATCAATAAAATATATTTAAAAAAATAAAAATAAATTTAAAAAAAAACGTAGTGCCCGCAAACTAAAAGGCTGGCCTAGTGGGAGCAGATTTTCCCACTCTTCTGCGCACCGCCTCACCGACCAGCAGAGGGCAGAGCCGGCCGCAGCTGCCGCCTGCCCCAGCTGTTTCCTTCTCCGGGAAGTTAAACAATACAAACATAACACTTCCTGTGATTATTTATTAAATCCACACGAAAAGTGAAAGGAATGTTTTACGCCTTAATTAACAATTAAGAACACAACTGACAGCGTTTTCTTCAATTTCCTGGTCGCGAGCGCAGCCTCCGAGGTTCTGCAGACAGCCAGCTTCCTCCCCATATTGCTGTTAAAAGAAACACGTTTCGTAAAACTGACCATTTTAACTTCCACTTTAAGCCTTAAGAATATTACCATTGTAGTGCCACCGTGACCATCCTCCATCTCCAGAACTTTTCCATCTGGTAAAACTGAGACCGTGCTCCCATTAAGTAGCTCCCGTCGCCCTTCCCTCCGGTGGCTGGCAGCCACCGTTCTACTTCAGTTATGTCCTCTAGATAAGTCCGAAGCATCCGCAGGTGGGAGGACCTCCACCCTTAAACCCATGCTTCTCAACTCGAGGTGATTTCGCCTCCAGGGGATATATTATCAACAAGCGGAGACGTGTTTACTGGTCATAACTGGAATGGAGGTGCTATCGGCATCCCGTGGTAGAGGGCAGGGAGCCTGCTACACATCCTATAAATGCACGGGACTGTCCACTCTCAAGTGCCCCTTGTGCCAAGGTTGAGAAACTTGGCTCTAAACTGAGCTTCCCCTCTCTTGACTCGCCAAGAAGTCAAACCTCGGTTGTTGGCTTTTCTGTGTGTGGGGACGTCATCCCCAACTCCATAGCCTAATTCCAGACCTAGATGGACCAACAGGGAGCAGGTTCTTGATCCAGGTGACTGCCTTCAGTCCAGTGCTCTTTGCTGCACAGTGCTGAGGTTTAGTGCTGCTTCCCTTGAAATGCTGGGGCAGGAAACTCTCCCTACTGCCTTGTCAGAACCAGGAAAACCATCTCTCCACACCCCCAACCAGGCTTTCCCAGGAGACTATTGTGTGAACTGCACTTCAGGCATCCTGAAACAATGGGCCCAGGTCAAGTGAAGCAGGAGGTACCCATGCTGTACTGCCCCCCCCCCCCCCTCACCATCTGTCTCTGCTCAAAAAACACCCACCCCCTTGGGTCTGGGTTCTGCCCCTCTCCACACACTAGTCCAGGCTCTTCCCATCATGAACCACTTGACTTCAACTTTTACAATCAAACACGCAACCTCTTTATTGTTGGCGGGGGGGCGGGGTTGGATGGATTTAAGAAGCAATATTGAATCATTTCCCCTGGTGTGGAGCGAGGAGAGCACAGGTTAATATAGTTAATCCTTTTCTTAGTAACTCTCCCTGTGATATCATTGTGTTATGTTTAACCTAATGTTTCATGTATATATTTGTGTGTAATTGTTTAATGTACTAATAAAGCAGCAATCAGAGGAGAGGATAATTTCTACACCTAATGAGCAGAGTGTACTTGCTGATTATTAAGAGAAAGAGAAAGGAAAAGTCATAATGCTCAGGAAATATTACCCCTTCCAGGAAAATCTGGCAAGGCTCTACTGATTCATGCAGTAGGAGTTCCAAGAGATGCCATTTGGGGCAACATGTAGCTGATGAAAGTGTCATGGACATTCCCTGGAAGTGTGAGGAACTAAATGACATGGTGTATTTGGGACTGCTCCAAAGTCATCTACCATCTCTTTTTATCATTCTGGAAAGGGAAATGAAGCAAACCCCACATAGTCATGACTGCAATATTTTTTTTCAAAATTCCATTACACTGTGATATTTTTAAGTACTGAAATATTGGTATTTTTATTGGTGCATTACAATTGTTTCTGGATCATTCCACTGAGCCACATCAGCCGGGGCTTAAGAATAGCACTTTATATTTTAGTATATAATCTTCTTTTTGCAGACTTTCTCTTTTTTGTACACATAGGGACACACAATATTACAAAAATTAAAAAAATCTGATGTATGGTGTTTTCCCCAAAGAACAAATGGTAGGCATATTTTTACGTTCATAAAACACAAAAATTTTCAATTATTTTCTAATGGCTGCATAGGATCCTATTACATGGATATATCACACTTTCATATATTTGTTTGCCTATTGATGGTCATTTCACCTGTTTCCAAATGTTCACTTTAACAAATAATTCTTTTTTTTTAAGATTTTGTTTATTTATTTTTAGAGAGGGAAGGGAGAGAGAGAGAGAGAGAGGGAGAGGGCGATAGAGATATCAATGTGCAGTTGCTGGGGGCTGTGGCCTGCAACCCAGGCATGTGCCCTGACTGGGAATCGAACTGGCCACCCTGTGGTTCACAGCCCGTGCTCAATCCACTGAGCTATGCCAGCCAGGGCAACAAATAATTCTTTATAGAGAAATCCTTGCATGGGCACCTGATATTTTCTTAGATTACACAGAAGAGTAATTGCTGGCTCAATGGTTATGCTTAGAAGTCTTTAATGTATATGTCCATAGCACCCTCTGGAAAGGTTAAATGAACTCTCACCACCAGCAGAGACTGCAGCATGGTGCTGTAGTGCTCAGGAGAATGGGCTGTGGGGCCCCATAGCCTGGGGCCAAACTTGGATCTCCACCCTCAACCTTGTTGTGAAAGCTATAAGAGAGAGGGAGGAGTGAAGGGGGAATGAATGGAATTGAGCCTGTGGATATTAATTGTCCTTGTGGTTTGGGGGAATGAAACAGTGGTACCAACATGGGCCTCATGACAACTGTGAACATAGAGCCTCCACAGATAACAGCATGAAAACAAGCCAGTGAACAAAGATCCAGAAGATATATATACATATATATATATATATATATATATATATATATATATATATTTATACTTTAATGGTTTTCACCTTGGACAGAATATGTCTAAGGACTATACCAGTTAGACCAAGGAGTAATAGAAAGGGAATAGATTTTTTTAAATTGACTGAGTTTCTCTGAATTTATTCTATTTTCAGCCATATTTGGAGGCTTGATAGAGAAATTCAGTGTAGTTTAGCAAACTATGTAGGCCTGCCACTGTTCCTTATTTCAATGGCCTAATTCATTAAACCTTTTTTTTTCTGCTGAACTCAGAACGTAGTAAGTCAAGCATCTGTCCTAAGCTGACTCAGGTGAAGGTGACAGCTATGATAAAATGTATTTAATATTGAACACAGAAAAATGGACAAACTTTTCCTCAAATGAGAGGCAAGTAAGTATTGGATTCTAAGTTATACCTTCATTGAAAGTACCTGGCATACAGGTATTTTACCTACTTGGTTAGATTTATTCCTTAGTACTTTATTTTTCTTGTTGCTTTAGCAAATGGGATTTTTCCTGATTTCTGTTTCTGATATTTCATTGTTGGTGTACAAAAATGCTTTCTATTTCTGAATATTGACTTTGCATCCCGCCGTTTTACCTAATTCACTTATTAGGTCGAGTAGTTTTTTTGTGGAGTCTATAGGGATCTCTATGTATACTATCATGTCATCTGCAAACAGTGACAGTTTCACTTCCTCTTTTCTAATTTGGATACCTTTTATTTCTTTTTCTTGTCTGATCACTATGGCTAGGATTTCCAATACTATGTTGAATAGAAGTGGTGAAAGTGGACATCCTTGTCTTGTTCCTGATCTTAGTGGGAAAGCTTTTACTTTTTGCCTATTGAGTATGATGTTGGCTATAGGTCTCTCATATATGACCTTTATTATGTTGAGGAATACTCCCTCTACTCCCACTTTGCTGAGTGTTTTTATCATAAATGTATGCTGTTCCTTATCAAATACTTCTTCCACATCTAATGATATGATCATGTGATTTTTGTCTTTTCTTTTTTTATGTGCTGTATTATGTTTATTGATTTGCAAATATTGTACCATCCTTGCATCCCTGAAATGAATCCCACTTGATCATAGTGTATGATCTATTTAATGTGTTTCTGGATGTGGTTTGCCAATACTTTGTTGAGGATTTTAACATCTGTGTTCATCAGTGATATTGACCTATAGTTCTCTTTCTTTGTTGTCTTTGTCTGGGTTTGGAATTAGGGTGATGCTGGCTTCATAAAAAGTTTAGAAGTCTTCCCTCTGCTTGGATTTTTTGGAATTGCTTGAGAGGGATAGGGGTTAGCTCTTCCTTAAATGTTTTGTAAAATTCTCCTTGGAAAATGCCAGGAGTCATTTGATTGCTGCTTTGATTTAATCAGCTGTTATTGGTCTATTCAGGCTTTATCTTCTTTCTTCATTCAGTTTTAGAAGATTATATTTTTCTAGAAATTTGTCCATTTCACCCAGGTTTTCAAATTTATTGGCATATAGTTGTTTGTAGCAATTACTTACAATCCTTTGTACTTTTGTGATACAAGTCTGCATGGGAAAATATATTTGCAAATGATACCTCAGACAAGGGTTTGATCTCCAAAATACATAAAGAACTCACATGACTCCACTCCAGGAAGATAAACAACCCAATTAAAAAATGGGCAAAGGACCTGAATAGACACTTTTCCAAGGAGGACATATAGAGGGCCCAGAGACATATGAAAGGATGTTCAGCATCACTAGCCATCAGAGAGATGCAAATGAAAACCTCAATGAGATACCATTTCATACTGGTCAGAATGCCCATCATAACGAAATCAACAAATAAGTGCTGGCAAGGCTGTGGAGGAAAATGCACTGTTGGTGGGAATGCAGACTGGTGTGGTCACTGTGGCAAACAGTGTGAAATTCTCTCAGGAAACTAAAAATGGAACTGTCTCTTGACCCAGCAATTCCACTGCTGGGATTATACCCTAAGAATCCTGAAACATCAATTCAAGAGGACCTATGCACCCCAATGTTCATAGCAGCACAATATATAATAGCCAAGTGCTGGAAACAACCTAAGTGCTCATCTGTAAGTGAGTGGATCAAAAAACTATGGTACCTTTACACAATGGAATACTACACAGCTGAAAGAAAGAAGGAGCTCCTACCCTTTGTGACAGCACAGATGGGATTAGAGAGTATTACACTAAGTGAAATAAGCCAGGTGCTGAAAGACAAAGAGAACCCTTTTGTAGGTAATTAATTGTCTCTCTTTTGCTGCCTTTAAGATTCTCTCTTTATCTTCAATCTTTTCCATTTTAATTATAGTGTGTTTTGTTGTGGGTATCTTTGGGTTCATCTTGATCAGGAATCACTGTGCTTCCTGAACTTGTGTGACTTTTTCCTTCACCAGGAGAGGGACATTTCTGTAATTATTTCTTCAATCAGGTTCTCTATCCCTTTCTAGCTTTCTTTCCTTATGGTACTCTGATAATGCAAATGTTCTTACATTTCATGTTGTCCTGAAGTTCCTTTAAATTATCCTTGTTTTTTAAATTCCCTTTTCTTTGTTGCTCTGATTGTTTTAATAACCTTGTCTGATGGAATCCAAACCATATCTCTGGTTTGATCCTCTGCTTCATAGAGACTACTGTTTATTGCTTCTAGTGTATGCTTTACTTCAGATAAGTTATTCATAATCTCCAACTGGTTGTTTTTCATGGGTTCTACATCCTTTTTCATGTGGTTGAGCATCCTTAAAACAATTACTTTGAACTCTGATTCTGATAAATTGCTTGCCTCATTTCATTTAACTCTTTTTTTTCTGGAGATTTCTATTGTTCTTTCATTTGAGGTTTCTTTGTCTCCCCATTTTGGATATCTTTTTGTGTTTGTTTTTATGCACTTGATAAAACCTCTATGACTTACAGTCTTTATGGGGTGTCCTTATATAGTATAGGTCCTGTGAGACCCACTGTTTTCACCTCCTTGATCTCCTAGGCTGGGTGCTCTAAGAATGTACCTTGTGTGGTTTATGTGGACTGTCCTATTGTTATTGTTTTTTTTTTAAGATGTTATTTATTTATTTTTAGAGAGGGAAGGGAGGGAGAGAGAGAGAGAGAGAGAGGGAAACATCAATGTGTGGTTGCTGGGGGCCATGGCCTGCAACCCAGGCATGTGCCCTGACTGGGAATCAAACCTGCGATGCTTTGGTTTGCAGCCTGTGCTCAATCCACTGAGCTACACCAGCCAGGGTGTTATTGGGTTTTAATTGCTTTTGGCCTATCCAAGGGTGGACTCAACCCTCAGGCTGGCTGACTGTGAGGCTTAAACCTGGCCCAGGCAGGCAAGCTGCTGTGCAGGTGCAGTTTCATGGTGATTTCTTCTGCCAGAACTTGGTTACAAGTCTTTACTTCAGTTGGCCTTAGTTGGTAATTCAGGGTGATTGTTCCCCACTTTAGTTTTATTTCCAGTTTGGTTCTGTGAATAGGTGCAAGAAAGATCCGCCAACTCTGCTGCTGTCTTAAAACTCCTCTCAAGCCGTGTTTATCTTCTTTAAGATTTTATTTATTTATTTTTAGAGAGAGGGGGAGGGAAGGAGAAAGAGAGGAAGAAGAACATCAATATGTGTTTGCCTCTCATGTGGCCCTCATTGGGGACCTGGCCCACAACCCAGGCATGTGCTCTGACTGGGAATTGAACCAGTGACACTTTTGTTCACAGCCCACACTCAGTCCACTGAGCTACACCCAGCCAGCACTCAAATCATTTTTAGATAAAGATAAGCTGCTGATGTTGGGAACCGCCCTGACTGGTATCAGAAGCTGAAACCCCTGCCTAGGCTAAGGCTAAGGGAATGCCCTTGGAACCGTAAGCCAGCAAGGAGACAAAAGCTTATCTCCCTGGCAGGAATGCTGCTTCTGCTGCTGAACCCCAAAAAGCTTGGTCAGTTAGCCAAAGACGGGTAAGATTCCCCACGGGGGGAACAACCTAAGGCAGGCACGATCACTTTGGGAGGCCCCCCAAAAGAAGGACTTGGGGGCTGAAGCAGAGGAGGGTGACGGACCCTCGCTCCTCGGCTTTGACATAGCCTGAGTTCTCATCGTCTGGGAGAAAATCTTATTGCCTTAGTTCCCGTGCTAAGCCTGAAACAATGACAGGGTGGTGCAGCTCTGTGCTGAAAAGGGGCAGATTCCCTGGGTGATCAGGCCTAAGAAAGAACATGTAAATTCCTGTGAAACCTTCTTTGTTTAGAATGCTCTCAGTGGAATAAGAGGGGTCCAAGAAGGAAGTTTGTTCCTCAAAGTCTTACAGCTCTTTGACCCCGACTCAATAGACCAGCAGAGTTCCTTGTTTTCTATAGTTCCTTACTTCCCCCAATAAGTACTGTACCTTACCTGAGTTATTATGCAAAATGAGCCCAATAAAAGCATGTATGGACGGTAAATCAGGGCCCTCCCCACTAGGGGGGGGTGGCCATTCTGTCCCTACTTCCCCACAGGACCTGGTTGTCTCTGTGTATGTTTGTTTCTCGCGTGTTTTTCGGCGAGCCATCCACAGTGTTCTGTGGTCACTGCTGGCCGGTGACCCATGCGCAACATGCTGATATAATTTATCACTGGAATCTACACTGTTTTGTGTTTTCAGTATTTGGAAAATTTCAATATTGTAATGATAATCACAGATGCCACATAGAAGTGCTTAGACCAGCAGAATTTTAGGTCATTTTGCCTTTTCCTTGATGCCTCAGCTTAGAGTATTCTGTGTTTTTCTCTACCATTGTACATCCCCAGTGTCTATCTTCTCTGACACTCATACCTGTGTTACACCAATTCATGAAAGATGTGAGAATTTTGTTGTTTAGCTTTCTCAATGTGTTAATAAATTAATGCACTATTCTATTCTAAAATTAACGCACTATTCTTCCTCAAATTCCTTTTTGAGGGAGACAAATATTTATTAATTTACACCTATATATGACAGCAATGCAAAATCTTTTCTTCTTACTTTCTGAAGTTTTAGAATGGTGGATTGTATTACAAGAGAAAATTCAATGTAAAGTCATCCTCCTGAATATTTTTGAAACTTGAAATTTCTGGAACTGCGCAAAACTTTAGTGGATACCATACAGTGTTAGTAGTAGGGTTATATTTAATATATTATATCTATCATTAAATTATATAAAATGTCCTAGAATTTGGTATAAGAATAATGGCTGCTATTAACAATAAAATCTTCCTCACACACAACAGACAATTCTCTTACAATAGCTCTCACTATTCAGAGTAATCTTGCCTAATTCATGTTCATATTATAACTTGAAACAAGTCAATAACATGTCATTTTTTTCCTCACCCATTTAGCAAAAGTTATATGCAATATTGATCATTCTAATTTATTAAATAGAATATAAATGTTACGTGTGATAATATTTCAGAGATTATATATAATTTTGTAGATTTATCCTGATTTACCTTAAATTTGAACTATTTTGTCTATATAAAATAACGATTTTACAAGTTTCTTACTGCATGCATATTGTTTCTGAATATCAAGATGTTAAATTGACCTTGTATTGTATATAACATGGTACTGCGTTCTCTAGTTCTGGATCCCAGGACACAGACTAAGTAAGGACAAATATGCTACTGCAAAGAAAAATAAATGACACAACTAGAATAGTGGGTTGCAGGTATTCTTTATTAACTATGAATATTTCCTTAATCACCATATGTAGTAAAAGATATTGGTAAAGCAGCGAAATAAGCCACACAGAGAAACACAAATGCTCCAAGGTATCACTTATATGTGGAATCTAAAAAAAGAAAAGTCAAACTCAGGGAAACAAGAGTAGAAGATGGTTGTCAGGGTAAGGATGTGGAGGAAATAGAAGGTTTGTTAAAGGTATCAGTTTCAGTTATAACATGAATAAGTTCTGAGGATTTAGAACATGGTGACTACAGTTGATAATATTATATTATAGTATAGAAATTTGCTAAGAAACACAGGTAACATATGATCCAGAAATCACAGTAGCCATGATGTAAGTCATAGGAATTTTTACAGAAGGAAAGTAAGTATGGCCCTGGTTGGTGTGGCTTAGTGGATTGAGCCCTGGACTGCAAACCAAAGTGTCATGGTTCGATTCCCAGTCAGGGCACATGCCTGGGATGTGGGTCAGGTCTCCAGTAGGGGGTATCTGAGATATAACTACATATTGATGTTTCTCTTCCCCTCTTTTTCCCTCCCTTCCCCTCTAAAAATAAACAAATAAAATCTAAAATGTTTTAAAAATAAGTATGTTAGGTGGCAGGTGTGTTAATTAACTTGATTGTGGGAATCCTTTCACAATATATATGTAAATCAAATTATCACATTGCACACTATATATACATATATACTACAACTTTGTCAATTATTACTCAACAGAACTGAGATGAGAAAACCAGAGGACAATGAAAAGAGATGGTATAAATTACACTACGTACAATACTACATCTTGCAAAACAGGTAAAATATGCCTATTGACAACAAACCATATGTGACATAAGAGTTCCAGAGAAGCATTAGGGCAGCAAGAAGCTGAATAAAGAGTATCACTGAGATCCAGAAGTGTAGGAAAGAGGAAAAGACCAGGGTTCACTACAGGAAGGTCTGCACGTGCCAGGTTGGCACGTGCCAGATCTGCTGGACCCAAAGGGAAATCCGTTAGTGATTTGTGAACAGGGGCAGTGTCAGTAATGTTGACAATACAAACTACTTCCCAAGAGCCCAAATAAAATGAACTATTTTAATGAAGGTCATCATTTTTTTTCCTTTTACACTTATGTTCCTCTAATTATATGACCAGCCCACCCAACACTGTCTTATGTTCACGGCTGCTTCACAGAGGCACACATTTCCACTGGTTCCAGTCACAAGGCATGGGGATGCAGGGCATATTTTTACTGGTTTTCTGTATGGTATGGTTGGCTCTGTCTGTATGGAAATATATGGGAAAGCCAAGTTTTTCCAGAGCCTGAAAATAGGCAAACATGATATGTTGCACGAGACCCTGGCCTCGGTACTCAGGTACGGTGGCTCCCATCCGCATCTCTCCTGTCTGGTCCATGACACCCCAGCACACAGGGTTCCTATCAGGCCCCAGCAGACATAAGGCGGGGAAGCTCTGGATACACCGTTCAATGAACCTCTGACTCTTCTCATTGCCACCAAAATGCCAGAACTTATTCACCAGGGCAGCATGGGTTACACTGAGGGATGAGAAGCTAAACATGTCTTCATTGCTGTTGGAAACAAGGGAGAAGAAAAGCCCATTATATCACACACACTTTGGAGTACTATATTTGTTCTCCCTTAAATTGCCTTTAGATAATTCAAAAAAGAACACAGGTAAAGGTATAGGTTCTGCAACCAGAAGGCCTGGATGCATAATCTGACTAGCTGTGCAATCCTGAGCAGGCAGTGTAATGTCTCTCTGCCTCCATTTTTTCTTTATAGAACAGGAATATTAATAGCATCCTCATCAAAAGGCAGATTATGAATATTACATGAGGTATTGTGTAAGTATAGGACTTGTGCCCCACAAACAATAAGAATTACATAAAAATTAAATATTGTTCTTTTGGACATTGCTATGATGTTCCACTTAAGATGGGGGTATTGCTATCACCCCTGTTTTACAGATAAGAAATACAGGTAAACAGAAAATAAGCAAGAGTCCCAAAGTACCTGCTAGCAAGCTTTAAACCAGAGCCAATAATCATGAACTCTTAGAATGTTAGTGAGAGGGGACCCTTGACCACTGTGGGGAAGTTCAAGTCCAGAAAGGGGCAGTGACATGGAGTGCAGGTGGCACCCCAGGTATAGAACACTGAAGTCTGAAGGTGTTTGCTATGGTGTAAACAGCCTTCAGTAAGTGTCCTGGAAAGATCCCACAATGCAGAGCTGGAAATGCAGACTCAATCTCCAGTTAAGGTTTGAACTTCCACGTGATATAGCTGAACAAGCTATTTCCTCATCTTGCCCTGTTTTATGTCAAGAATAGTTGGACAATATCTCCTACTTTGTGTATCTCATGGGAAAAACAAGAAAACCCAATGAGATTATTATACACTTGGACATGTCTTTCAGGTGTAATATGTGAATAAAACTTTTCTATACTTATTAACACACAGAAGGGGAGCCATGGAATTGGACATCTCCAAATCAAATTTTCACCATTACTGCTCTGTTATATTCAGTGTTGGACTGGAAATCAGAATTTGTTTAAAATCTCATGACTGGAAATCTTCTGCACTAAGAATTCATCATGACTATTAAGCATCTAGCATGTGTTGTGTTCTGGCTACTGAGGATCTATCAATGAACAACATAAACAGGGCACTTGCTCTTATAAAGTTTGAAATATCATAGAAGAGGATCAAGCAACAAGCAGGTAGGTAAATGCCTCAAAGAACGTGATTTCAAATCTTGATAAGTGCAGTAAAGTAAATAAAAATTGGGTTATGTCTTGAAAAATTATGTGAGAGGGTGTTTTTTGACACAGTGCTCTTAGAAGTACTCTCCAAGGAAATGACATTTGAAAGTACAGATGTCAAAACAAAAAAAAGACAAATATGTGAAGATTACAGGGAAGGGCATTTTAGGTAGACAAGGAGCAAATTCAATGGCCCAAAGGCATGCATGAGTCTATGAGATCAAGTTGCAGAAAGAACAGAGCTGCTGATTTGAGTAAGCAAGACGGACAAGATAATGAAGTCTGAAAGGTGATAAATGCCAGTCTTGCAGGACCTGGAAAGTGCAGCTGAGAAACAGCAATGGCTTTTCAGTGGGTGACTGACATGATCCATGTTACATATTACAGTAAAAGAATCACTCTGGAAATGGATTGCTGGGAGGCCAATGTGAATGTAGGGATGGAAGTATTTAAAGATGTGAATGGTGAGAGCATCTTTTTTCAAACTCACAGAGTTTTGAGTTTTCCATATTTAAGAGGTAAATTGTTTGTCTGTGGCAGGGAAGGGAGCAGTCTTCTTGCCATCTTGGATTCCAAATAGAGGATGCATTGTACTGGCTTGACCTGGACCCGATTAATAACTGCAAGATTTTGTATTGCTTCATTCAGGCTGAACTGTGTACCTAGAGAGGGGTAAAGTATGGGGAGAAGTTAGATGCTACAAGAAGCTTCCCAATGGAAGTTTGCAGGATTTAAAGTCAGGCAATGTTGTTTCCGGTGTTACCCATGACCACATGACCTTGCCGTGTCACTGCCTGAGCATGTTCCTCTTATGTGAAACAGAGACACTACTACTAGAAATCTTGACTATATCACTGTGAAATCAAAGAAGTGATTATTAACCAATAGTAACCAAACTTGCATGGGCCTCTACAATATGTCCAAGTAATGGGTTAATATCATTTTGATCCTTATATTGACCCTATATTTTATGTAATCTATTATCTTTATTTTTTTTATATACGAACTGAATAATGGTTAAGTTACATCACTTGCTCAGGATCACAATGCAAGTAACTGGCAGAGTAAGGATGCAACCCTAGGAAGTCTGATTCTGGAGGGCATGCTCATAACCATGGCAATGGTCCCAGTGACCAGGGAGGTGCTTTAGGGCATAAGGAGCTGTCATTCTTATTCTGAATGCCACAGACCTGAAGGCCACAGGGGGAGCTCTTCTCTTACACTTAATCACCTTAAGAGATCCTGAATACAATTGCAAAATGTATTCTCAAATAACAAGAAATTACATGACTCACATTTCTTCATATTAATTCCATAGATTGGAATGTTTGAATTCTACTCTACTGCAGAAAGAGGTATTGGCAGTTGCTACAAGGAATGAACATCAAGGTGAGTGTCTGGGTTTTAACATAAGGAAGTAAAGGTAATAGGGGAGTGTGCTTGGAATGAAAAGTGACCTGGCAGGTATACACATTAGCAGTCTCAGCTGCTGACACATCACAGATGTTACTTACTTTGGATCTGTAAATGTTGTTTCCAGTTGATGACATCTGACCTGCCAAGGAATTCTTGACAGTTTTGGGGGTTCTTAGAATAGATTTGGTAGGTGTTAGTGTAGTGATCAAAGTCATCTCTCATCTCCTGTTTGGTTGAATAATGTGGGATAAATCAAATTGATTAGACCAAGTGATTGGAATGCTTGAGTTAAGGAATTTCAGTATACTTTAATCTTTTGCAAACTTAAATATTGATATTTTTTCTTAATGTACTATCTCAATCCCTGAATAATTTACACTATGAGACCACATCATAGATTTATCAATGATGCAATTTGTAATTAAGAAAAACTTGCTAAACTAGGTATTCATATGTTGCATTACAATTTTGAATCAACCAAAATTATACTATTTTGCTATAATTCTGAAATCCTCAAGAGAAAGAGAGTATTATTATTAAAGGCAAACTACCTTCTATTGAAAGAGTAAATCTTACTCTATTTTAAAGAGTTTCAGAACAAATGAATAATGAACATGACAATATTGAAATCAACAAGGTACCTTGTATTAGAATTTTCACATATATATGATAATGCTATACAAGATAAAGATATCTAATCTCTTTCAGATGTAAACCACAATGCACTATTATTTTAAAAGTAATTTGCATTTCTAACAAAACTGAAACTCAAAATTTCTTCAATGTATCTTCTCAAAGTTAATGTATCAGATGGGGTTATTGGAGAATGAAGGAAGGAGTTAGAGAAAAACAACCCAATGAGGGTAGAGTAGCTGAAAAGTGTCACACAGAAATGCACTAATACTCAGCATTAATACCATTGGCAATCATAGCTTTTAAGATCAATTTAAAAAGAAAAAAATTTGCTCCCAATCCCAGCCACTAGACCACACCTAAAACAAAAGCAAACTAAGTTCCAACTAGAACAGGAACAGAACCACAGAAATAGAGATCACATGGAGGGTTAGCAACAGGGGAGTGGGAGGAGGATAGAAGGGGAAAAGGTACAGAGAATAAGTAACATAAATGGTAGAAAATAGACAGGGGGAGTGCAAGAATAGTATGGGAAATGTAAAAGCTAAAGAACTTATGACACATGGACGTGAACTAAAGTGGGAGAATGTGAGTGGTAGAGGGTGTACAGGGTGGAGGGGAGTGAAGGGGGGAAAATGGGACAACTGTAATAGCATAATCAATAAAATACATTTAAAATTTTATTTTTAGATTTTAATATTTAATTTATTTTTAATAAATATTTTATTTTTAATTTTACTTATTTATTTTTAGAGAGAGGGGAAGGGAGGGAGAAAGAGAGGGAGAGAAATATGAATGTGTGGTTGCCTTTCATGTGGCTTGCACTGGGGACCTGGCCTGCAACCCAGGCATGTGCGCTGATTGGGAATCCAACCATGACCGTTTGGTTTGTAGGCCAGTGCTCAATCCACTGAGCCACACCAGCCAGGGCCAATATTTAATTTAAATATCTTTGATTGGCTTGTGTTTAGTTTGGTATTTTTTAAACTTTATTTTATTGTTTACACTATTTCAGATGTTTCCATTTTTCCTTCTTTGTTTACTTCCATCTAGCTCTTGTCAACCCCCTTCCCTCAGGCCATCACCACATTGTTGTCTGTTGGTAAGGTATATATGTTCTTTGATCAATCCCTTCACCTTCTTTCATCCAGTCCCACCCTCCTCCACCCATTCCCTACCCCTCCTCCTCTGCCACACAGCTGTCAGTCTGTTCCATGTATTCATTGTCTCTGTCAGTATTTTCTTAAACAGCATTATAAATTTAAATTGTATTTCTAAATATTTTATGTTAAAATGATATATGGCTACATATTCCTATGCATAATTTTTTGCTTTATATTTTCTAATATGCTTATAGCATATTTGTATTTGAAATGTAGACGCTACATAGTGTTTTTTTATTTTTTATATATTTTTTAAAGATTTTATTTATTTATTTTTAGAGGGGAAGGGAGGGAGAAAGAGAAGCAGAGAAACATCAATGTATGGTTGCCTCTCTCATGCCCCCTGCTGGGGGCCTGGCCCAAAACGCTTTGGTTAGCAGGTTGGCACTCAATCTACCGAGCCACACCAGCTAGGGCCATTTTTTATTTTTTAATTTTATTTTAAATTAAGGTTTACATTCAATATTATTTTGTATTAGTTTCAGGTGTACAGCATAGTGGTTAGACAATCACATACTTTGCAAAGTGGCACCCTGGTATTTTTAGTACCCTCCTGGGACCATACACAGTTACTACAATATTACTGAATGCATTCCCTATGCTGTACTTTACATCCTTGAGACTGTTTTGTGACTACCGATCTGTACTTCTCAATCCCTTTATCTTTTTCACCTGGTGCCCCAGCTACTCTCCCCCTGGCAACCATCAATCTTTTCTGTATCTGTATTTTTTGTTCAACTATTTTGCCCTTTCAATTCCATACTATTTTTTGTTCAACTGTTTTTCTCTTTCAATCCCATACAATGGCAAGATTTCATTCTTTTTTATGGCAGAGCAACATTCACTGCACACATGTATGACCCCTTTGGTTATATACTCAAAAGTGAAGTCACTAGATGATAAAGAAGTTCTATTTTTAATTTTGGGGGGGGGGGGAAATTCCATACTGTTTTCCATAGTGGCTTTACCAGTCCGCATTCTGACTTAAGATTTGCTTTGCTCCACAACCTGGCCAACACAAGGTGTTTGTTGATTTATTGATGATAATGATTCTGACAGCTGAAGGTGACATCTCATTTTTTTCTTTATTTTTATTATTGACACTATTAAAATGCCTCCATTTCCTCTCTTCTTTCCACCTTCTCCATCCAGCCTGCACCCCACTTCCCTCTGGCCATCACCACACCATTATCTGTGTCTATGGGTTATGCATACATGTTCTTTGGCTAATCCCTTAACTTTCTTTCATCCAGTCTTCCCCCTCCCCCACAGCTGTCAGTCAGTTCCACGTAACCATGTTCAATTTTAGTTTTAGCTTGCATTTCTCTGATGATTAGTGAAGTTGAGCAACTTTTCATATGTTTATTGTTCATCTGTGTGTCCTCTTTGGAGAAGTATGTATTCAGGTTCTGTCCCCATTTTTAAATTGGGTTATTTTGGTGTTATGAGTTCCTTATGTAACACATTTTGGTTATTAACCCTTTATCAGATGTATGATTGGCAAATATCTTCTCTCATTCAATAGATTTTCTTCTCATATTGTTGATGGTTTTCTTCACTGTCCTACAGGCATTATTCCTCTAAACCCACTGTATGCAAAAACTTTTTAGTTTGAGTTAGTCCTATTTGTATATTTTTCTCTCTTCTTTTTTATGCCCCAAAAGATATAGGAGCAAAAATAATGCTAAATGTCAGAGATTTTACTGCCTATGTTTTCTCCTATGACTTTTATCATTTTGAGTCTTACATTAAAGTTTTTAATACTTTTTAAATTTATTCTTGTATATGCTGTAAGAAAGTGGTCTACATGTTCTTGCCTCCTTTGTCACATATTAATTAACTATAGAGGAATTGGTTTGTTTCTGAGCTGTCTATTCTTTTCCATGTTCTGTATCTATCTTTATGCCAACACCATGCTTTTTGAATATTATAGTCTGGTAGTATAGTTTGATATTGGATACCATGCTACATCAACTCTATTTTTCTTTCTCAAGATAGCTGTGACTATTTGGGGGTATTTTGTGGTTCCATATCCATTTTTGAAATATTTGTTCTAGTTTTGGTAATTTATAAAAAATTGCATCAATTGGTAACACTGCTTTGTTAAACAACACCTGTACAACAACATACAAGACAAGGTGGGAGTTGTGAATACCAGTAAGCCTGCTGGAGAAGAGAACCCACCAACAGGTACAACAAGAGAGCCCGCACAAATGGAATAAAGGGCACTCCTAGAGCATCAAGACAAGGAGAACAAGGAGACCATAACACGGAGTCCCACAGAACTCCTACCACAGAAGTTCATCCTGCAAAGACACCTGGCAAAGCAGAGCATCAAGAATTTCAGAAACAAACAGTCACCTAAAATGGGGAGACAAAGAAAGAACCAAAAATCAAAAGGAATGGAAGACTTCCCAGTAAAAGAGCTAAATGAAATGTAGGCAAGCAAACTATCAGATATAGAATTCAAAAGAATGGTTATAGGGATGCTCAAGGAACTCACAGACAACTACAAGGAACTGGGCAGGAAACATAGCAGTATGAAAAAGGAAATAGAAATTATAAACAAGAATCATGAAGAAATGAAGAATACAATTTCTGAAATAAAAAACACATTGGAAGGAATTACAAGCAGGTTGGATGAAGCAGAGGACTGAATTAGCAAACTGGAAGACAAGGTAGAAAGAAATAGCCTGGTAGAGCATCTACACAAAAAAACAACTAAAAAAATATGAAGATAGCATAAGGGAGCTGCAAGACAACATGAAATACAACAACATCTGAATCATAGGAACACCAGAGGGAGAAGAAAAGGAGCAAGGGATAGAAAACCAGTTGGAAAAAATAATGACAGAAAACTTCCCAAACCTGGAGAGAGGAAAAGCCACACAAGTTCAGGAAGCACAGAGGGTCCCAATCAAGATGAACCCAAAGAGGCCCACCCCAAGACATATCATAATTAAAATATCAAGTTTTGAAGACAAAGAGAATCTTAAAAGCAGCAAGAAAGAATCAGAAAGTAACATATAAGGGAACTCTGATAAGGTTTGCAGCTGATTTCTCAACAGAAGCACTACAAGTCAGAAGGGAATGGCAAGGAATATTCCAAGTAATGAAAAGCAAAGGCCTGCAACCAAGACTACTCTACCCAGCAAGACTCTTAATTAAAATGGAAAGTGAAATAAGGAGCTTCCTGGACAAAAGAAGGCTGAAAGAGTACACCTCCACCAAAACAGCACTGCAAGATTTGCTAAAGGGACTGCTTTAAGAACAGGAAGAAGGAAGAAAAAGGTATATATATAGAGAGAGAGGAATACAGGTATTAAGGGGGGAAATGAATAAGCACTAATCAATAATAATCTTAAATGTAAATGGATTAAATGCTCCAATCAAAAGACATAGGGTAGCTGAGTGAATAAGAAAACATGACCCACACATATGCTGCTTACAAGAGACCCACCTCAGAAAAAAAGACCTACCCAGACTGAAAGTGAAGGGTTGGAAAAAATATTCCAAGCAAATGGACAGGAAAAAAAAAGCTGGTGCAGCAATACTTATATCAGACAAAATAGACTTCAAAACAAAAGCCATAAAAAGAGACACAGAAGGGCACTTCATAATACCCGAAGGAAGAATTTATCAAGAAAACATAAACATTGTAAACATATATGCACACAACATAGGAGAACCAAAATATATAAGAAAATCTTGGAGGACTTCAAGAAAGATATGGACACCAACACACTTATACTAGGGGATTTTAACACCCCACTGTCAAAAAAGGATAGATCTCCCAAAACCTTCCAACAAGCATATTGCAGCATTGAGCAATGCCCTAGATCAAATATAGTTAACTGATATAAACTTTAATCCCAAAAAGGAAAGTACACATTCTTATCAAATGCACATTGAACATTTTCAAAGACAGACCACATGATAAGACAGAAAATAAGCCTGAACAAATTGAAGAAAGTTGAAATTATATCAAGCATTTTCTTGGACCACAAAGACCTGAAACTAGAAACCAACCTCAAGGAAAAAACTCAAAAACACTCAAATTCATGGAGATTGAATAGCATGTTATTAAACAATGAATGGGTTAAGAGTGAGATCAAGGAAGAAATCAAAGAGTTTCTGGATATCAAAGTGTATTACAAGTCTACAGTAATCAGAACAGTCTGGGACTGGCATAAGAACAGACACATAATCAGTGGAACAGAATAGAGAGCCCAGAAATAAGCCCATGTTTGTATGGTCAATTAATATTTGATGATTGGGGCAGAAGCATAAAATGGAGTTTTATGCTTCTTCAACAAATGGTGTTGGGAGATCTGGACAGCTACATGCAAAAAATGAAACTCGACCACCAACTTACACCATATACAAAAATAAACTCAAGATAGATAAAAGACTTAAATATAAATGAGGACACCATAAAGGTCCTAGAGAAGAACACAGGGAGAAAAATCTCATATATCCTATGCAGCAATATTTTCACAAATATGTCCCCTAGATCAAGGGACACAAAATAAAGAATAAACAAATGGGACTTCATCAAAATAAAAAGCTGCTGCATGGCTAAAGAAAATGTCAGCTAAATGAAAAGGAAACCAACTGTATGGGAAAAAATGTATTTGCAAATGGTACCTCAGAAAAGAGATTGGTCTCCAAAATATATGGAGAGAACTCACACGAGTCCACTCGAGGAAGACAAGCAACCCATTTAAAAAATGGGCAAAGGACCTGAACAGACACTTCTCCAAGGAGGACATACAGAAGGCCCAGAGACATATGAAAGGATGCTCAGCATCACTAGCCATGAGAGAGGTGCAAATTAAAACCACAATGAGACATCACTTCACCCCAGACAGAATGCCCATCATAACCAAATCAACAAACAAGTGCTGGCGAGGTTGTGGAGAAAAGGGAACCCTAGTACATTATTGATGGGAATGCATTGGTGATGCAGCCACTGTGAAAAGCAGTTTGGAATTTCCTCAGAAAACTAAAAATGGAACTGCCTTTTGACCCAGCAATTCCACTGCTGGGATTATACCCTAAGAATCCTGAAACACCAATTCAAAAGAACCTATGCACCCCAATATTCATAACAGCACAATTTACATTAGCCAAGTGTTGGAAGCAAGCTAAGTGCCCATTAGTAAATGAGTGGATCAGAAAACTTTGGTAGATTTACACAATGGAATACTATGCAGCTAAAAGAAAGAAGGAGCTCCTACCTTTACACCTTCCTTTCCAATTTGGATGCCTTTTACTTCTTTTTGTCTGTTTTCTGTGGCTAGGATTTCCAGTGCTATGTTGAGCAACAGTAGAGAAACTGGACATTTCTATCTTGTTACTGATTTTGAGGAAAACTCTTTCAGTTTCCCCTATTTAGTATGATGTTAGCTGTGGGTGTATCATATATGAGTTTGAAGTTTTTTTAAAAGTCTGGTCCTAAAAACATATTCCCAAACACAGGCATTGCAATTCATTCTTTATGTTTCCCTAACATTCTTCATATTTAACTACATATTTTTAGGTGTTATTGTCTCTGCTTAGAATGCACCCTCTGTTCTTGTCAACCTGTCAAAAACCTATTTATCTTCAAAATCCAGGTTAGGTGAAATGTTTACCAGGAAGGTTCTCTGATCCTCTCTCTGCATGTCCTGACATCTATAATTTTAATCATCATCTGCTCAGTGCTGTTTCTGTAGCTTGTAAGTTCTTATATGTTATTGTACATTTTCACACCATGTTGTAATTTATTTGCTTATCTATCTTTTCCTCCAGGCTGTGAGCTCCTTGTGGACAAGGACTTATTCACCATTACTGGCATACATTTCTGTGTCCCATGGCTCTACATTGCCAGGTGCAGGGTAGGCATATAGAGCAGATAGAAGTGTATGAATTCTACATCTGGCACCTTACCTCCTCCTGAGGACGGACCACCACTGTATTAAAATCAGGCCACTTGTCCACCAGAGCTTTTAGGTTGAATGAGTTTCCCTTGATCATGTGAAAGACAGTCCCATAAACCTGCAACATCACCACAAAGCGAGAAGGTCAGCTTATCAGGGAGAGGTGGCAAAGTGCTCTGTTTGATCAGGACAAGGATTATTTCTTTGAAATCACAGTAAGTAGCTTGTAGGACATCTACTCAACAGTTTTCAGGTACTACTTTATTATTTTAATGGAAATAAATTTTGGTGACAAACCATGAAAATACTATGTGAATATAGTTAAATATCCAGATAAATAAAATAAATTAACTAAAAATCATCCAATATTACATTCTAGAATTTATTGACATATCATTCCATTTTATTCCACTTATTTACATAGTCACACATAAGTTTTAAATAACATCTCTAAATTACCTATATATACATATATATTTTGTTTAACAACCACCCCATCCACATACCCATACACAAATACACACACTATACAATGGGCATATTTTTTGTCAATAAACACAAATCTACAAAACCATTTTTAATTACTGCATAATATCCATTATATGGAAGAATTCTAATTTAATTTTTCTATCTCCCATTGCTGGTCATTTCATTTTTTTTGTAATTTTTTTGTTTAATAGTTATTCTTCAAGGAACATTTATTTTGCAAAAGTCTTTGCAAATATGCCTATTATTACAGATTTTTTAAGGGAAATGTCTGCTGGGACAAAGGTCAACTGCTGTTTAATGATTTTTCTTACATGTATCTCCAAATAACTCTCCTGAAAGGTTCAATAACCTCCTTCCCACTTAATGAGTAATGACAAAGCATAATGTTTGGCGACCAAAGTCTAAGAACATTACCCATTGGGGATCTGTTTAGACCTTTGAACAGGCATCTATTGAATCTGTCGACAGGCAATGTTCATCAAGAAGAACATTGAAGAGGCTAAGAAAGAGCCTCTAAGCTAGAGGAGGCACTGTGGTTGCTGGGACAGGTTAAACAGCAGTCCATACTAGGGACAAACTCAGGCCCTCAGTGCAGCTGAAACATGATGCCGTTGCACATGGTATGGAAAGATGCTAAAGATCAGGACCAATAGAATAGTGAACAATTCAATAACCAAAGACCATACCTCTCCTTGTGCTTTCCTACCCTTGTCATGAAATGTTTATTTCAGGCTCAGGAGAAAGAAGAGAAGGCAATCTTTGACTTTACTAAGTTTCTATAAAGTGATTTAATTTCTGCCATCAGTAAGGGCTCCATGTAAATATTACGTGCAGTTTCAGGAAAAATACAGAGGTTAAATTTTTTAAATATTTGAGTTTTCCTGGCTGGCGTAGCTCAGTGGATTGAGCACAGGCTGCGAACCAAGGTGTCGCAGGTTCAATTCCCAGTCAGGGCACGTGCCTGGGTTGCAGGCCATGACCCCCAGCAACTGCACATTGATGTTTGTTTCTCTCTCTCTCTCTCTCTTTCCCTCCCTTCCCTCTCTAAAAATAAATAAATACAATCTTTAAAAAATAAAATAAAGTGTGTTGTATAATTCTAAACATCTGGGTACTTTCCAGATACTTTTATGGTTTTTAAAATTTTAAGTTGAATTCCATATTGTTCAAAGATATACATGAAATGATTTTAATTCTTTTAAAATTAATTATTAAAAATATAGGAACTCCAGCCAAGATGAAGGCATAGGTAGATACCCTTTGCCTCCACACACAACCAAAAGAAGGACAACAAATTTAAAAACAAAAATAACCACAACTGTCAGAATTTGAAGTGTATGGAAGTCTGACAACCAAGGAATTAAAGAAGAAACATTTATCCAAACCAGTAGGAAGGGCGGAGATGAGCAGCTGGGATGGAGAGGACTTGAGGAAAGACAGCAGCTGGTGGACCGGGTGGTCCCACATTTGTGTGAGGATAAACCAGGAGGAACAACTGGGGAGAGAGACAGACCACACAACCCAGAATTCCAGCATGGGGAAATAAAGCCTCAAAATCTCTGACTGAAAAAACCTGAGGAGGTTGAGGCTGCAGGAGAAACTCCAAGCCTCACAGGTAAGATCATTGGAGAGACCCACAGGGTCCTAGAAGGTACACAAACCCACTCACCTGGGAATCAGCACCAGAAGGGCCCAATTTGCTTGTGGGTAATGGAGGAAGTGACTGAAAGCCAGCGGAGAGTTGAGCAAGCAGCATTGTTCCCTCTCAGACCCCTCCCCCACATACAGCTACAAGGCATACACCTGGGTTACCCCTCCCTGATGAATACCTAAGGCTCCACCCCTTCCTATGTAACAGGTGTGCTGAGACCCCCCCCCCAAAAAAAGGGCCCAAATGAAAGAACAGATCAAAGCTCTAGAAAAAAATACAACTAAGTGATGAAGAGATAGCCAACCTGTCAGATGCAGAGTTCAAAACACAGATAACCAGGATGCTCACAGAAATGGTTGAATATGGTCACAAAATAGAGGAAAAAAATGAAGGCTATGAAAAATGAAATAAAGGAAAATGTACAGTGAACCAACAAGAGTTATGGGAAGGAAACTGGGACCCAAATTAATGGTTTGGAGCAGAAGGACAAAATAAACATTTAACCAGAACAGAATGAAGAAACAAGAATTCAAAAAAAAAATGGGAAGAGGCTCCAAAACAACTTTAAAAGTTTCAACATCCGAATCATACGGGTGCCAGAAGGAGAAGAGGAAGAGCAAGAAATTGAAAACTTACTTGAACACATAATGAAGGAGAACTTCCCTAACTTGGCAAAAGAAATAGACTTCCAGCAAGTCCAGGAAGCTCAGAGAGTCCCAAAGAAGTTGGACCCAAGGAAGCATACACCAAGGCACATCATAGTTACATTACCCAAGATTAAAAAGGAGAGAATTTTAAAAGCATCAAGAAAAAAGGAGACAGTTATCTACAAAGGAGTTCCCATAAGACTATTGGCTGATTTCTCAAAAGAAACCTCACAGGAAAGAAGGGGCTGGAAAGAAGTATTTGAAGTCATGAAAGGCAAGGACCTACATCCAAGATTACTTTATCCAGCAAAGCTATCATTTAGAATGGAAGAGCAGATAAAGTGCTTCCCAGATAAGGTCAAGTTAAAGGAGTTCATCATCACCAAGCCCTTATTATATGAAATATTAGAGGGACTTATCTGAGGAAAAGAAGAAGATCAAAACTATGAATATTAAAATGACAACAAACTCACAATTATCAACAACCGAACATAAAAAAACAAAGCCTAAAATGAACTAGCAAACAACTAGAACATTAACAGAGTCACAGAAATGGAGATCATATGGAGGGTTATCAGTGGGGAGTGGATGGGGGAGAATGGTGGAAAAGGTACAGGGAATAAGAAGCATAAATGGTAGGTACAAAATAGACAGGGTGGAGTTAAGAATAGTATAGGGAATGGAGAAGCCAAAGAACTTATATGTGTGACCCATGGACATGAACTAAGGTAGGGGAATGATGGTGGGAGGGGGTACAGGGCAGAGGGGAATAACACAGAGAAAAGAATGGGACAACTGTGATAGCATAGTCAACAAAATATATTTTAAAAAATATGGTCTTCCCTGGTAAGTATTCAATGTGCATTTAACTATAATATGTATTTGCCTATTGTTGGTTTATGGTATTGTTCAGCTCTTCTATATACTTACAGGTTTTATGGCTATTCTGTAAATTACTGAGAGAAAAGTGGGGAAGGCTCCAATTATATCTGGGGCTTTACCTATTTCCTCTTTCAGTCTCATCAGTTTCTACCTCATGTTCTTTGAACCTCAGTTGTTAAGTGTATATATTTTAGCATTTTTGGTCTTTTGGTGAATTAATAATTTGACCAAAATACAATGGCAATTTTTTCTTGGTAATATTCAAATCCCTTTGAAATATATATTATTGCAAAAAAAAAAACCCCATAAAACAGAAGCCAAAAAAGCCCTCATACTGTAGAATGTCACTGATCCATTTCTAAAGCTAAATTTCCATCTTCCCCCAAATTAAACATAATCTATTCAAGTGTGACAAAATAGAAACTGACTTTTTATTAATTTCCAAAAAACTATAATGGTTAGCCTTTCATCAGTCACTTGATTGCTTAGAAATAATAATTTAAACATTAATGTGTTAGTTTCAATAACTTTGCCATTGTGGAAAAACTCTTATTGTTATTTGACACAATTCTAGAAGGGCACAAGGCAATGAATGGTTTTGGGTCATCACACAGTAAAGATCATAGTGGGCTCAAAACAGCATTGTCACACACTACTGGTGTGATCTTGGTCAAGTCATGTAACTGACCCTCCAGATCCCGTTACATTAGGTGGATGTAATATAACTGCCTTGCAGCAAGATGGTACAAAGTAAATAAGATGCAAGATGGGTGAGTGTCTGGCACACAACAGGTGCTCAGTGAATGCTAATTATCTTCTGACTTTTTTCATAAGGCAGTTGCTAGTCCTTTTTTTCCCCCTAAGAAGGCTTCACCCTCACCTTTAAGGACTCAGGGAGGAAATTCCTCAAGGATTTCTCTAGCATCTGCAGCATTTGTGGGCCTTGTAACTGGAACATCTTGGCAGGTACCTTAGCCTAAAGAGGGAACAAGAAACATCAAGAAATTGAAAGTGCTGAGAGACATACAATGACACCAAATGGACCCAGTAGGCAGTTGTAGCTAGTGACCTGGCCTTTATCCCAGCTGTTCCACTGGTGTCTCATTCACTCAACTCCTTACTTACTCCAAGGAAGGGTAAGTCTGGCAGACTTACCAGAATTCCAATAAATAAAGATTCATTGAGATTAACAAATATATTCTGTAGCATGAATGAGCATTCTTTGAGATTAAGTTTCCATTGATGACAAGCCTGACTTTGACAATTAGAAGCTATGTGACACTGGGCAAGTTACTTACTCCTCTGTGCCTTGATTTTTTCATTGATAAATGACAATGACTACAGTTTCTGTCACATAGAGCAGTTGAACACTTAGATAAATCAATACATGTAAGGTTCTCAGAACATGTCCAGGACATAGTAAACACTCTATTAATGATTATCTTAATGATTATCATTTTTGTTGTCATTGGTAGAAGCAGTAGTTAACCTACAGTGTCATCCAAAAAGGTCCATCGAGTAACACTTCTGCACAAGAATTTGTGGTAAGGATTAAATGGGGGATAATTCATATAATTTGGCACCTGGTAAATGAGATAATAAGTTTTAAAAATTTAGCAGAGTACCTGGAATGGAGTAGCCCTCAGTACCTGTCAGCCACTTTTTATTATTTCTGTCATTGTAACTTAAACAAAGGATATCTTTTCTTGTTTCTGGTTGATGATGATTACGAATAACGCTGCTGTGAACAATTTGTGTACTACCACTAGAACATATGCTTTTATTCCTTGCAGGTAAATGCACAGAAGTGTAGTTTCATGGTTATAGAGTAAGTCAATGTTGAACTTCATAAAAAACCTGCCAAACGGTTTTCATAAAGTGGCTGCACTTGTTTATATTTCCACAGCAGTGTTGGCGCATTCTGTGTGCTCCACATCCTCTCCAACACTTCTCCAGAAAAGTCTCCAGTGCAATCATATTCAGAACCATCAACATAGTAGTTAAAACCCTCAACAATACTCTTCAAATCAGTAAAGCAAAAATATTTGTAGAGCTAATTCTTTTTATATTCTATTTTTTAATTTTAATCATTGTTCAAGTACAGTTTTCTTCCTTTTACTCCCAATCCAGCCCAGCCACCCAACCCTCCCCACTTCCCTCCCATTTCCACCCTCCCCCTAGTTTTTGTCCATGTGTCCTTTAAATTTGTTCCTGGAAACCCTTCCCATTCTCCCCTGAAATTCCCTCTTCTCTCCCCTCTGGTCACTGTCAGCCTGTCCTCTATTTCAGTGTCTTTGGTTGTATTTTGCTTGTTTCTTGTAGAGCTAATTCTCAAAGCAGGCCAAAACACTGATGTCAAAGTGTATTTCAGTAGATGTAATTCTCTGGTGGGTGGACAGCATTGAATTTGACCCAAGTCCTGTTATCCTGGACAACGTGAATGTTAAAGAAATTCATCCACCGACTTTGTGTTCCTGAAATGGTTCAATGTAGAGAACCAGCCTTCCCCCATGTGACTTAAGACACATGAATGTTCTCCTTTTTTACCTCTAAAAAAGCCAGATGCTGATGTTCTAGTTGCCAATTTTTGTATTGTAAATGATTGGCTAAACTATGAATCTCCACTGATATTTCAGAACAAACTATGTGCTAACCAAATTCAAGTTAATTTCTCTCTGTCCCCTGGGCTGGGTCAGAATGTAACCACCTTCTTACCTCTACCAACAAGAGGCTGAACCCAGGGTAAACATTCTCTGAGTTGTGTCCATGCTGCCTCTCTTTGATTCCACTCTTCTTCCCCCACCCCTGAATTCCCTAGGGCCCAGTTTACTCTTCCCTTATAAATGGTTAGCTTGACAGTTTAACCCCACCATTCCACCAGAACAAAATTCTGCTGTGTTAGCAAAGTGTTAGTGCACTCTGCCAATCTTTAAGCTTCTCTCCTCTACACCGGACTGAACTTTGACACACACTAAACCAGAGCCAATGCTGGCAGCAGGAAGGCCATCTTTAGCAGAAAGACAATCTTTGTACCTTGCTTACTCCTCTTTACAAAAGGTGGGATTACAGACTGATGCAACCACTATGGAAAACAGTATGGAATTTTCTAAGAAAACTAAAAATGGATCTGCCTTTTGACCCCGCAATTCCACTGCTAGGATTATATCCTAAGAACCCTGAGACACTAATCCAAAAGAACCTATGCACCTCAATGTTCATAACAGCACAATTTACAATAGCCAAGTGTTGGAAGCAATCTAGGTGCCCATCAGTAAATGAGTGGATCAAAAAGCTATGGTACATTTACACAATGGAATTCTATGCAGCAGAAAGAAAGAAGGAGCTCCTACCCTTTGCAACAGCATGTATGGAGCTGGAAAGCATTATGCTAAGCGAAACAAGTCAGGCAGTGAAAGACAAATACCATATGATCTGACCTTTAACAGGAACCTAAACAACAAAAAAAACAAAGAAGAAAAATATAACCAAAGGCACTGAAATAGAGAACTGGCTGACAGTGACCAGAGGGGAGAGGGGAGGGAATTTCAGGGGAAAGGGGGAAAGGTTTACAGGAACAAGTATAAAGGACACATGGACAAAAACTAGGGTGGGGTGAAAATGGGAAGGAGGTGGGGAGGACTAGGGGGTGGGCTTGGATGGGAGTAAAAGACAGAAAACTGTACTTTAACAACAACTAAAATAAAAATAAACAAATAAAATAGAAAACAAACAAATAAACAAATGAACACACAAAACAAGAATACTCATTTCTACCTGACCTTTCAGGGGGCTCTCCCTGAGGGTTTCCCTGTTGAAATAGTCCCCCTCTGCCTACTATAACAACCCTTTTCCCATGTCTTGCAATAATCTGTTCAAATAAATTGCCTCCTAATCTAAGTCTAGAGTTGATTTTTATTTAGCAATGATTTGTACAGCTTCATTATAAGTAAATGAACTTTGTGACTCTCTTGGAAATCTAAGTAGCAATCTATTCATTTATCCATTTGCTCAATAAATATTGACTGAGAACTTTTAATTTGGATTTATTGGGGTTACATTGGGCAATAATATACAGGTTTCAAGGCCACAATTCTGCAATACGTCATCTGCACATTGCATTGTGCAATCACCATCTAAAGTTTAGTCTCCTTCTGTCTCTTTTTGCCCCCAGTAACCCTCCACCACCTGTCCCCCATGGCCTCTCCCCTCTGATAATCACTATACTGTTGATTTTGAACTTAACTGTGGTTGCTTTGTAAGGTGCCACCTAAGCTCAGCTGCACTACATTTCCTGGGATTCCCTTCCCTGCATATTTCCAGTTCTTGACCTCTCCCACTTTAAATTCATTTTTCTTTCCCAGTTACCACCTCTCCTGTGTAGTTCAATCTTCTGCTTCAGATGGGAATAACAGCCCTATGGAAGCTAGCTTAACTAGCACACAGAAGTGCAGAGGGCTGAATCTGGTAACTAATCTACCACTGATTCTCTCTCTGGATGCTGACTGATACACTTAACTCCAATCAATCATCTGAGTGACAGGGAGCTTAGAATAAAGTAGAATAGATAGATTTCTTGTGACCTAAAAACTCATAATCTAATAAAGGAAATTAAAAATGCACATAACTTAAAAATGCCCCATAGAGAGAACCAAATTACCTCCTACCTGTGCCCTAGATTTAATAACATTTTGAAGCACCATGTTTATGGGGGACACTTTGATGTGGTCTAAAATGTAAATCATTGTTCATTTCATTTTTATTAATAAATGATATTTAAGACTGATTCACTTCCTGCAGCCCCAATACTCACATTCTCTTGAGCCTTATTTCTTCCTTAAACCTAAGGGTCTGATACATACAGTATATACTACTACATAATATAAAGAGCACTTGTATATTTTCAATCACTGTATCAATTTTGGATTCTCAAAATTATTGGGTCATAACATGGCAACTAAAAATGATGGACCAAGGAAAATCAAGTGTTTGGCTTAAAGTCAATGAGATCTCACGAGAGGGAGGTATTACCTTTAAGGGAAGCTCATATTAGGGTTCTTGCATGAGGCTGCACTAGAACTGGCCATTTAGGAAGGATGGTGTTAGCTGCCATACTCCTGGGAAGCACTGGCTAACTCCTTCTGTTTAGAACTATGCAGCAAGTGTTCTTGTGAGACTCAGGGTGTGTTAGTCCTGAATTTGCAAACCCCTGTTAATAGCAGGAGGAAGTCACTTATGTCTAAGTTCATTTACCCACCTACTCTCCTGACTGTTCTTTTCAAGTTCACCTTTCTTCTGTTTTTGGTGTCCTTGACCTTTTGTGAAGTAACATTAACTTATGGGAAAATACTGGACAAGCTTTTTCTCTTTGTAAGGATAATTTACATCAATAATCTTTCATTATTTAACTACTCTAAAACCCATTCACATGAAAGTTATGATGTATATGGTGCCGTATGACAGAGCTGTAATGAAAAAGGTAGACAAATGATAGTTCACCTGAGATTTTTAAAATTACATTCCTTTTGTATGCTTTTAATTAACAATTAATCTCATTTGTATTGTACTAGAATCTAGCTTGTCCTTTTGAAATTCTAAGTAGGGAACTTCATTTTCCTAGTCATTATTTATCCAGAGAAAACTATCTGACTACCTTAAATGTTACTAAGGATTAACTAGGATAACATTTGCATAGTATGTTTACAAACTGTGCCATATGAATGTCACTTGGACCAGCATATTCCATTCTGGACAGGCACATTCTGTTCCAGAGGCTGTTACAGTTTCTGTTGCCTACCTCCAATGGTGACCTTACAAAATTTTTTACATTTATTTAACAATTCAGACAAAAGCCTGACTTAAGCCAGTCAAGAATTTCTCACAGAACTAGGGTACTGCCCTATACACAGTAGGTTCCTTTTTTAAAAAATTAAATTTAATTTTTTTATTGTTTGACTACAGTTGTCTGCATTTCACCCCACCACTCCCCCCACCCCAACCATTTCCACCTCCCTCCCCTGATCCCACCCTGCCTTGGTTTTGTCCTTGTGTCCTTTATAGTTGTCCCTGAACATCCTGATGCAGGTTTTTCAATTGGAAGAGCTTCCTTTTCACTGATCAAATTCTCAACACAAATGAGGTGAGAAATTCTTATTCACATGCAACAGTAGCATTCTGAGTCATTTCACTTCAGTGGGGAAGCAAAAGATGAGGGGTCCCAGAGAAATGATTCACTTTTGTTCTCACCTGCAAAGCTGTGCTCTTTCAGTCTCTGCAGAGAGTCCCAGGAAAACACAATAGGCAGCAGATTATTCCAGAAGATGAAATATATCGTCTAATTCTAGTCATCTTAAAGAGTGTGCTTTGATCTGTTTTCTCCCCAAACTGTTGAGCTGAGGTTCTTTTCAGGACACGAGTGAGACGGAGAACCTCCCCCTGGGTCCTAAGTTCAAGTGGCTTTGTCACCAGGTGGTGCCACCTCTCTATTGACCTTCAACTTCCATTAACTTTCCTGTATTCTCCGTAACATATTCTAGGACACAAGCAGGTTGAACTCATCAAAAGAAGACAGAAATTCCGAGAATACCTAGGCCTACTGCCAGGAACCAGATAAGAAACCCAAGGACCACGACTACAAACCCGAGTTGCATAGGGAATATCCGAGATAATATCTGAAATCCCTTTCCAAGAGACCTTCTGATGAACTTTCTATCACTACCATACTAAAAAAAGTAACAGTAGACCTGGGCTTAGGCAATGCACAACGCTAAGGCCAGCATTGTCCAGAGCTGATGAGGCCCACAGAAGCCTTGGAACACAAGTCAGATTAATTAGCAATTTCCAAGAGCTTTGGGAGGCACTAAGTTTTTCATCATATTCTGATGATGTGATCGTAACATAAAAAACATACTGTTCCCAGACTGATGTGTGAGGGGCACACCCCTACTCACAACAACTCCTCTGGGTTACTGTGGTGCCCAATCCAGAGGGCATCTGGACCCCACCAGCCTTTCAGCACACTGTTGTGCTACAGGCAAGCATAACACAGTGCTTCAGCCTTACTATGCGGAGACACTAGAGTCAGCCTGGCTGTTAATCTGAGCATGAAGGGAAAAAATGAAGGAAGAAAAATGAGAAAAAGCAAGAGAGGACAAGAAAAAGGTAAGTACCCAGTTAAGAAAAAGCTGAAGTAGTTTATTACCACCAAACCAGTATTATAAGACATATTTTAAATTTTTTTCTTAGACGAGATGTAGTTACTAAAAGTTTTTAATAACTACAAGGGCCACAGAGCTCTAAGTTGGAGGGCCCCTGGGAAGGGGGTCCCAATGGGGCCTAATCCACACTCCCACCTGTCAGTGCCGCTGCACTCAGGTTGGCCAGGTGGGGGGTGGGGAGTGGGAGCGGAGCTTCTCTGGTCTTTTCACCTCTTCTGGGCTTGGTGCACCCTATACATGCACCCCTGCCTTCGACTGGGAAACCAAAGTTGGCAGCCTCTGTTGAGGCCCAGCCCAGACCCAGATTTTTTAGTTTTGTTTTTGTGTTTTTTTAATGGTTGTCAATGGTTTGTTGATAATATCACAGCACAGCAGAAGGATTCGAACAGCTCCACGTGGTGCTTTGAAATTCACCCTGACTGTAGGCTGAGTGACCTGCAGGTCCAACAGACTACCAAAGTCCAGGAGCTTCAGCATCTCCTTAGTGTCAGGATCACCTTCAATGATCTCCTGACCCAGGGCTGAGACCTCAAGAACATAATTCTCTCTCCTTGTCTCTCCTTTTCCTGCAGCTTGCTGGAGAAGCCTCTCATGCGGCCTCGCTGAACCCGCTTCATCAGAGGTGTGACATAGCTCGCTATCTTCTTTTGGAGCTTCTTGCTAGGCCTAATGGCTCTTTTACCAGGGACCTGCCAAGATGGGCCGCGTTCACACTAAGATCGTGAAGAAGGTGACCCAGGTCATCATTGAGAAATGCTACACGTGATTGAGCAATGACTTCCACACCAACAAGCGCGCGTGCAAGGAGAGCGACCCAAGTTTGACCACCAGCTTCCAACCCCAGCCCGAAACCAGACTCCCAGCCAGGACCCCCGCTCCACCTGTGGACCCCGCCCCCGGCCGCGCCCTTGACCACTCACTTACCAGAGCGCATGTCCGTGCTAGTGCTGTGGCTGCTGGCTGGCCAGAGTCAGGGGGTGGGGACGAGGTGATCTAGAAGGCGGCAGCAGAGCCTGAGGCCAGTCTGCGGAGTCTCAATACCTTGACATTTAAGAAGCAACACTGGAAGGCTGGGGAGTGACTATTAAGAAGGGCTTCAAGGCCCCTCTTTCCAAATATCCCAAACCAAAAATAAATATTCACCGGTTAGGTCTTTTGATAACCTGACTAATAATGTAGCAGATTGCCAGACTATGATGTTAGGAACTATCACTGGCTGAACTGCATTCCCCTCAACATTCATATGTTGAGGTTATAATCCTCAGTACCTCAGAAAGTGTCTGCTTTTGGAGATAAGATCTTTAATGAAGTAACTGAGGTAAAATGAGGTCGTATAGAGGGTGAGAGGGGCTCATCCAATATGACTCATGTCCTTACAGGAAGAGTTTAGGGCAAAGACACACACAGAGGACAGACCATGTGAAGACGGAGGGAGAAGACAGCCATCTATCTACAAACCAGCTGGAAGGGCTTCATAGGACACAACCCTGCTGGCAACTTGTTCATGGACTTCTAGCCCCCGTACTATGATAAAATAAATTTATAGTGTTTAAGCTACTGAGTTTGTGAAATCTATTGCCGAATAAATAAAAGAGACTTTCCTGTGAAGGAAGCCAAGAAGGAATAATGAAATCACTTCCTAGCATTTCTCCTAAGGCCACAGCACAGCTAGGAGACTGGTCACAGACTCTAGGGTTGGTGTGTTTGGGAACCATGGGGTCCACAGACATGGGAACAGGCAAGGTACTGTTATAATGATCAGAGTTCCTGAAATTTGACTAAAATATGATTCATCTCTAGGGAGATGGTAGCTTACAGATCCCAAGAAAATAGAAAATAAAAATATAATGACCCTGAGTCCCCAAGCAGGATTGGGAGTGTTGACAACAATCTCTGATGTTGCAGAGTTCCCCAGGGCTCATTGTTAGTGTGGCCTTGTTCAGTCAATGGAGTATTTTTTTTTTACCTGAGGCAAAGAAATAGTTAGCATTTGGTTAAGAATTTCAGAGAAGCTTTATATGGACTGTAGGAGACCACAGATGCCCTTGATAGACAAAGCACCGACAACAGAGAGGACATCTGTGCCTAGGGGGCTGAGCACGCAAATCAAAAGTCAGGAGGCTGGAGAGATCACAGCCATTGCGTGTCTGTTAGGCAGGGAGGAGGAGGGATCCATTCCCACCCACTGACTCAGCAGTCCTTAAAATTCTATGTATCTTTTCCATTACCTGGGAAAGAAAGCCTTTGAAACTGTGTTTTCATCCCAAGGCCTGAAAGGCCAGAAAGGGCTGATAGTGCCTAAGATAGAAGCCCATTAACATCTTTGGGTATTCACACCCCCATCCTGGAAAGCTAGCACCACCTTTACCTGTCAATCAATAAGTAACTTCTTCACTCTCCCCATCCTGCCAACTATGTAAGTCCTCAGAACAAAGAATATCTCTCTTGCTCTTGCCACCCCTGCTGTTGCCCCTTGCTCTTGCCTTTCTTGCCCACCTTGGTGAGGCCCATTCTCTTCCTTGAGAACACAGCACCAGTAAACCCTGCTTACCTGCTGATAGATGCGCTGATGTGTAATTCCTTACTGCGTTGGTGAGAAGAGCTGAGTTTCTGGGAGTTTCTCCCATAACATGTCATGAGAACTTTCCAAGTCCTTCAGTCATCAGATGAGAGAGGACGAGTTCACTGTAACCGGGAAAGAGTGACATCTCCTGGTGCTGACTGATAAATGTTAGGAAAAGGAGATGTTCAAGGCTTGGAGGAATGACAGGGAAGTAGACAGTGAAGAGGAGTGGGAAAACCAGGCATCACAGGTTCAAAGCACAAACATTTCTCCTCAGAATTATCCTCCTTGGGAGGGTATTTTTTTTGAAACTATCGATACATTTGTGTGTGTGTGTAAAGGGGTGGGGGACTATGCTAGCTCCTTTAAATCAGTCCAGATGCTACAACATGCAAGAGACCCTCCCTGCATTGGATTGAAGACCTCTCCTCAAAAGTTCTAACAATTCCATTTTTTTATACCACAATATTGGAGCTTTACCACATGGTTTCAAGTTCTTTTGTTTATGCTCTCCCAGGCCACTATGCTATAAACTCTTTAAATAAACTCTTTAAATCATGTTTCTTTCTTTTTAAAAATTATATTTTATTGATTATGCTGTTACAGTTGTCCCAATTTTCCCCCTTTGCTCCCCCAGCACCCCTCACTCTCTTAGGCAATTTCCCCACCATTGTTCATGTCCATGGGTCATGCGTATAAGTTCTTTGGTTACTTCATTTCCTATACTGTACCTTACATGCCCATGGCTATTCTGTAACTACCAATTTGTATTTCTTACTACCCTCACCTCTTCATCCACACCCCCTTCCATCCAGCAACCATCAAAACACTCTCTGTATCCATGATTCTGTCTCTGTTCTTCTTGTTTGCTTAGTTGCCTTTTAGATTCAATTTTTCATAGGTATGTGTTTATTGCTATCTTATTGTCCATAGTTTTGATCTTTTTTTTCTTAAATAAGTCCCTTTAACATTTCATATAATAATGGTTTGGTGATAATGAACTCCTTTAGTTTTTTTCTTGTCTGGGAAGCTCTTTATCTAACTTTTGATTCTAAATGATAGCTTTGCTAGATAGAGCCATCTTGGCCATAACTCCCTGCTTTTCATGACTTTGAATATGTTTTGCCAATCCCCTCTAACCTGCGAAGTTTCTCTTGAGAGATCAGCTGATAGTCTTAGGGGAAGTCCCCTATAGGTAACTAACTGCATTTCTCTTGCTGTTTTTAAAATTTTATCTTGCCTTGGCTGGTGAGGCTCAGTGGATTGAGTGTTGGCCTGAAACCAAAGGATTCCCAGTTCAATTCCCAGTCAGGGCACATGGCTGGGTTGCAGGCCAGGTCTCCAGTTGGGGGAGTGTGAGAGGCAACCACACATTGATATTTCTCTCCCTCTTTTTCTTCGTCCGTTCCACTCTCTCTAAAAATAAAAATAAAGTCTTTAAAATAAAATAAAATTCTCTCTTTATCTTTAACTTTTGTCATTTTAAGTACGATGTGTCTAAGAGGAATTACTTAGGAATCCAGTAGTTTCTTTCTCTGACCCAAATAAGCCCTGTTGGCTTTTATAGCCAGAAGTTATGGGGGCTTATCTTCCTGCCACTAGAACTCTGGGGTCAGGGGGCTGGTGTGAGGCTAGGACTCCTTGCTCCCAAGATATTCCTCCTGAATGTTTATCTATCACAGGTGGGTATGAGGCCAGACTTTTCCATGTCTCCATGTCTCCTAGTAGTCTAGATGGTTGTGGTTTCTTTAGTTCTACAGTTGTTAGATTTCCATTGAACTTAATTTCTGATGGTTCTAAGTAACAGTTGTTCTTTAATTTAGTTGTAATTTTGATGGGGTTGTGTGAGGAGGTGAGCTGCATTTACCCACATCTCCATTTTGACTGAAAGTTCTGCAGTATATTTTTTCATCTTTGACTCCTTAGTATGGGGTCTGGAATATTTTAGGTGTTCAGAAAGGTTTTTTTGTATGAACAAAAGAGAAATGATGGACTGAAGGAGGCAAAAAGAAAAAAATAGAAGAAAGAAGAAAAGAGATGGAGGGAAGGAGAAAGGAAGGGAAGGAAGAAACAAAAAGGAAATAAATGATGAATGAAGGATGTCACTATGATGCTTAATATAGGAGCAAATAAGAGGGATTAAAGCCCATTGTGACCTCAGAACGCACTTTACCAATTTACTTATCGAAATTTAATGACCAGCCCTGGCTGGTGTAGCTCAGTGGATTGAGTGCGGGCTGCAAACCAAAGCATCACAGGTTCGATTCCCAGTCAGGGCACATGCCTGGGTTGCAGGCCATGGCCCCCAGCAACCACACATTGATGTTTCTCTCTCTCTCTCTCTCTCTCTCTCTCTTCCTCCTTACCTTCCCTCTACGGAAATAAGTAAATAAAATCTTAAAAAAAAAAGAAATTTAATGACCAATTGCCATGTGTCAAGGATGGTCAAGACCTAAGAGACACTTAAGAATATATCACAGTCCTTGTATTAGTTGCTAGGGCTGCCATAATATTGATTAATCACCTGTTATGTGGCTGGCATTGTGTTAGATTCTGGAAATATAGCAGTAGACAATAGGTATGGTCTGTGCCTTCATGAGTTTCAATGCAAAGGAAGGTTTGGACCATATTAATGTAAGTGTAATAAGTGATATAAATGAGAGCATGATGTATACAGAACATATTACAGGGAGAACTATTTGGAAGTGAGGAAAGGTTCCCCCAAGTGACATGTGTGCTGAGACTGAATGATGAGTGAGTTTGCCAGAAAAAGGGAATTGCTGGTACAACAAGACTGAGACTAAAGAGAAAACTGTCCCTGAAGAACTGTAGGCAGCGAGTATGACCAGAGGATGATGCATGAATTAGAAGAGAGGTGATGATGACTGCTTCATACAATGATGTGTAAACTATGCAAGGGACTCTGGTTATGAGAGACCATTGGAGAGGTTTAAACAACTAAGTGATCAACACTTTAGGAAGACTACACTCACTACAGAGGAGGAGCAGAAGTGGAAGGTGGGGGGCGTTGTGTAATTTAAAAGCTATTCTAGAGGTCTGGGTGAGAAATCATTGCTTCTTGGACTAAAGTGGTTGCACTGGAGATAAAGAAAATAAATGAAATAGATATATTATTAAGAACTAGAATAAAAATGCTTGGCAATGGCTTTGGATATTTTTAGGGAGGGAGAAGAAGCCAAGGATGGCTCGTAGCTTTCTAGCTTGAACAAAGGAGTGATGGTGATACCAGTCAGCAATATAAGAATTTCTGGCCAGTCAGATGTGAGAAGAAAGATGCTGAGCTCAATTCTGGGCATATTTGGTTTGAGATGTCTGTGGGTCGTACAAGTGGAGATGTCAGTTATGTAGTTATTTACTACAGTCTGGCAATCAAAAAAACAGGAGTGAACATGAATTGCAAATGTTGGCAAGACACACTATTGAATCTATGAAGTTTATTCACCCGGGGAAAAGAGTGAAAATTAAGGAGCACATAAAACTTACGGGAGTGCCCATCATTGGAATTTCCATAGACTAATAAGAGTCAAAGGTGGAAATTAAGTAAAAACTTAGGTTAAAACGTAGTAGGAAAAGCAAGAAAAAATCCTGTGTTATGAAAACCAAGGAAAGAAAGTGAGAAATATGACCAGCTACCCCATGAGATGGTCAGCTCTTTGATCCCAAAGACAATATTCTGTCCACCTTGGTATCCTCACAGTCAATTAATTTTCTACTCATTATTGAATGGGTGGAAAAATGGATGGATAATTTGGTGAACTGAGGGGACCCTATGTTTTTGAAACCTGATATAATCAAGGGTCACAGGTTCAGTTCCCAGTCAGGACACATGCCTGGGTTGGGGTCCGGGTCTTCATTAGAGGGTGCTCAAGTGGTAACCACACATTGATGTTTCTCTCGTCTTTCTCCCTCCCTTGCCCTCTCTAAAATTAAATAAATAAAATCTTTAAAAAAGGGAAAATATAATTTAAATAAAGATATATGGGGTAGATGCTCAATCTGTTAAAAACTGTAGGGGTGGGGAATGAAAAGTTCAGAGATTGGTCCTGCCTAAGGCAGTGATCTTTTGAAAGGCAAGGGTAGGCTTTATCCACGTCTCTATCTTCAGACCTCATCATATTATCTGGAAAAAACTAGGCATCAATATTCAGTGACCATCTTTTTAACCTCCCCTACTTTACAGCAGAGTCCCTATGCTTTCGTATTTTTATAGCAACTCGACCCAAGCCTTGCAGATAGGTCTCCCATGAAGAATAGGTGAATGGATGGATGAAGGAAGGTTCAGTGTGGGGAGCGGTGATGCACCTGGCCTACAGCATGAAAATGCCACAAGGACAACCTCTGCACACTAAAGGACTCTGGGCTTGGTGTCTGACGTGAGATAAAATCACCCTTGGAAGCAGTGCCCTTGGACAATCTATTTACCCTGTTTCTTAATCTGTGAAACAAATATTGAATTAAATAGAAAGCAGACAATCCTATGAACAATGCTAGAGCACAATGCCTGGCATTTTGTGGACCCTTCCCACAAGTTATCTCCCCCTCTACTTGCTTCACCCCCACTCCCCCACAGCACCAGAAATGACTAGCACCAGGCTGGCTTTGCCTCCACAAAGGCTTTTACAAAAACCCCAAGGAACCAGAGTGAAGATGAGTTTGCCCAAAGACAGATGAGGTGGACCTTAACTGAAAGGAGGGTAAATAGAAAGGGAAAAAAACAACCATGAGTTATAACAACTTTGGACTAGCATGTGCACCTTCAGGGAGAACTAGACGCAGCATCTCCTACCTGCACCTCTCCAGACCATGCCCACAAGTGCAGTCCCCTAAAGTGGTGGAAAGCTCTATTGCTCAAGATAATCAAAGAGTGGGCAAACGGACACCTTGCTGCCTTTGGCCACTGTGTCAATCCTCACACCGCTTCCTGCCCCTCTCCCTTTATCTCTTTCAGGCCCATTAGGGTTATCCTCCAGTGCCATCTTCAGGCTGAGCACAGAACTCCAACCTTCCTGAAGAAGCCTTTGTCACAGCGAGTATTGCTGGAACGAAATACTGGTGCCAGTATTTGGCACCAGTATTGCATGGTTCTTAGGGACTCTGTTTGCAAGTGCTGGGGTGGTCCTGGAAGCTGCAAATAGGAGAGCTGAGGCTCTGAGGCAGGGTCACAGAGGGATGGGTGGGGCAGCGGGGAGCTGTACTAGAAAGGAGCAGGGCCAAGAAGTGGGCTGGGTTATTGCAGACTGACTGCAACAATAGAAGAGAAAGCAATGGCTAGGAGTTAAGGCCACCATGCCTGACTGCTTGGTTTTGACCCCGGTTCTGCTAATAGCTGTGCATGTTGAGGCCAGTGGCTTGATGTCTCTATGGCCACAATTTCCTTTGAAATGAGGATAACGGCAGTTGCCTTCTACAGTTGTTATGAGGATAGAATGAGTAAATATTTGTAATATACTTAGGTTTTGTCTAATGAAATTAACAATTGGCCTTCAAGATGGTGGATCACCAGCGGCACTGGCCTCACCTCTTGAGAAATGCCCCTTCTGGGCCACATTCCAGCCCCACTGAATCAGACATCTGCAGGAGGAGCTAGGAGAAATACTGCCCTTTGGGAGAACATGAATGGACCTTGAGAATATTACACTAAGTAAAATAAGTCAGGCAGAAAGAGCTAAGAACCATGTGATTTCACTCACGTGTGGGATATAAAACTGAAACTCACAGACAACAGTATGGCGGTTACCAGAGGGAAGGAGTTGGAGAGGTAGTAAAGGGTACAAGGGACGAAATATATGAGGACAGAAGATGATTTAACTTTGGCTGGTGGGTACACAATGTCCTATGCAGATCATGTATCATAGAAATGTACACTGAAACCTATATGATCCTATTCACCAATGTCACCCCAATAACTTCAATAAATAACAAAAAAAGAAATACTAGTCAGTCTGAAAAGGGAAGCTGAGTTTACTTTCCTCATGGAGAAACGTAACTTGAAGCTCATATGTGGTAAGCTAAGTAATGATATCCCCCAATAATATCCAGGTGTGAATTCTTAGAAGCTTTGATTATTAAATTATATGACTTTACAGAGGTGACTAAGTTAAGCATTTTGAGATGAGGAGGTTATCCTGGAGTAGAACCCAAGTGGGCCCTAAGTGTAATTGCAAGTGTCCTAGTAAGAGGGAAGAAGGAAGATGTGAATACAGAAAAGAAGAAGGGTAAGTGAAATGGATGGAAATAGAGAGAGGAAAGGTAGTGTTATTCAGGACCCCACGCCTGGGCATGAGGACAGCCTGCAGGCGCTGAAGAAGATGAGGAAATAAATTCTTCCCTAAGAACCTCTGGAAAGAGCAGGTCGTGCTGGTACTTTGACTTTTATCCCATAAGACCCTCTTTGGATTTCTGACTACTAAAAACATAAGGTAATACGTTTTTGTTGCTTTAAGCTGGTAGGTGTGTGGTAATTTTTTACAACAATAGGAAACCAATATAGCATAGACATTAAAATAATATTGAAAATATGATGTCACACAACTCAACCTGCCAAGCCCCTGTCAGAAACTAAACTGTCACTGACAGTCACATGCAGACATACAGAAGAGCATCTTAAAGCTCTTTGGAGATACCCAGGACCAAAAGCAATGATGCTGAGTGAAAGAAACATCTTTGTAAGATCCTTTGGAAAACTTTGTAAGAGGACAGGGAGGATACCAGAGGAGGCACTTGTCAAAGCAGACTTTTTATTTTCAATCACAGAAGCATAAAAAAAACATGATTCTTTTCACAAAAGATAGCTTCTTCAAAGAAGGACATACTGCTTTGAAAGGGTTCTCTTGACACTAATGATTGTCATCAGGCAATAATAATTCTGAAATGTCTGTCACCATAAAGGAAAAGTATGGCCTCAAAGGGTCAAGCTTCTAATTTTCTGTAATATGAAGGAGAAGGAAGACTAAAGTATTACATAAGGATGGGCTGAAGTAATGTATGGACCCCAGATAATTGGATGCTTTTTGTGTATTTGTACTGATGCATTTCCACTGATAAGAAAGGCTTAAATGGACAATGGCACCAATCAGCAATATTTCTTGGGGTTGCATTTCCACTGATGCCAGCCACAAGGGTGGCTCTTAAATCCAAAACTTATCAGTTTCTGTACAATAATTTCTTTACTTCCTGCCACATGAAAATAAAATGGTATTTTTTTCTGAATAAGATACTCTCTCACGTGATGATAAATTAGCTCCATGTTGCCTTGTTGTCGATATTTAGGGACCGTATAGCCCATCCTCAGCTCACAGGACTGTTCCATCACAACCCAAGAGACAGGGAGCCCCTCTGGACCCAGGACACCAAATGCTGGGAAATTCTGGAGGCAGCGTTCAACATATTTCAAGCTCCTTTCATTTTTTCCAAATTTCCATGGCTCATTCACAAGCCTTGCATGTGAGGTATCCAAGAAGACGCTTGAAACGTTTTCTTCCCTGTCAAGAAAAAAAGAAAAGAGCATTTATTCAGCTAACTTTCACCAAACACCGGGACTGCAGAAAATTAATATGACACCATTCCTTTTCTCAAGGATGCTGCAGCTTAAAGGAGGAAACAAATGCACAAAGAAAAGTATTATTTCTATGTCTGCTTTACAATCTTTCCAAATAATCAAGAGGGAGAAAATCCTAATTGCTTTATGATGCAGAAAATACATCTCAAGGAAAAAAAAAAGTCCAAGCAAATACCCCAAGAAAGAAAAAAATGAGCTCATGTTCCTAAAATAGCAAAGATGTACACCAGGGCTACCTCCCACACAGCTGAATTTTCTTCGAAGACCCACATGTGAAACGCGTGGGTTCTGAATTCTACACCACAAAATATCTAAATACACAAGATATTTCTTTTAACAGATATTTCAATAAAAAGTTTGTCACCAGAAGACGAGAGCAATGTTACTCTTACAGCTTTGTGTGTTGCAGAGCCCATAACCACACACATCCCCTCTGGAGAAATACCAAAAGTGTGATTTAAGAAGTACGGATACAGGGACGGAATTGGATTTTGGGGGTGGGAACAATCAGGATTTTGATCCTCATTCTCTCATTGGAAAAGTTGTCTCAGACTGAGTTTTCTCATCTGCAAAGTCAATATAACACCTTTTATGGGAAGGGGAAGTTGGGGCAGGTGGAAGATCCCAAAGAAGGTTTCCCCTCCCCAAAGAGAAAGAGTTCTCAGGAACTTGTCAGTTTCAGAGTTGCTCTGTGTTTGCTAGAGTGTGAGGTCACTGAGCACTAACTTGTCTGCACATCGGTGAGACTTTCTTTTTGTTCTTTTTCATGCCTGATGGGACCCTAGTCTTGCTTCCTCAACCGCCTCAAACATTGTCACCTGCCCTCCTCTGGTAGGATGGCTGTGCGTGTGGGCTCAGAGGAAAGAAACACTTGAGGACAAATACTTTATTCCAGATTGCCGGAGTTATAATATTAAATATTATTCAACCCCTATTTACCATCTTCCCCTGTGCATTAGTTTATCTTAAGATTCTTGTGGAAACACAGCTGGGCCAAAACAAGATTTGTATATTGTTGGCTCTCCTAGCTATATCAACTGTGTGTGTGAGTGGGTGTTTAGATTTCAGTTATTCCTTTGAATTAGTAATATAATTATAAAGAATAAATAGATATTAACTGAGAATAATTACATTTTTCTCTGATGCCCTGTTACCGAGTTATCTTCTCTAGTGGGAATTGGCGAGGCAATATATTCATGTCATCTTCTAAAGGGACGCTGCAATTTTGGATGGTGGGTACTGTGATAGCATACAGTGGACACCGTTCTGTCTATCTCATTTGTTGTTTCTTTTTTTCACTCAGCAATATGTTTTGGGATTCTTACCAGTTCATACAGAGCTGCTTCATTCTTGCCAATGGTTGCATATTATTCTATTTTTTGGATTGTACCTTAATGAATTTATCCATGCCTCTACTCATAGACACTTAGGTTGTTTCATATGTGATAGCTATCACATATGAAATTCATCAAAGTCTTGCCATCTAATTTGGTAATATTTTAATTTAATATACATATTTTTGATTCAACTATTTCAAATCTAGGAGTCCATCTTTCAGAAATATGTACACCACTTGTGCCACGATCTATTTACAAACACATTTATTACAGAATTTTTGTGTCAATACAGGAATGTATAAGTATGTATCTCCCTATTATAGAAATCTATCCAACTACCAAAATAAATGCAAGGCATCTGTGTGAGCTTACATGAAAGATGTATGTATAACATATTGCTGAGTGAAAAAAGCAAGTTGCCGCACAGTATGCGTGCATGTTGTGGAAAAAAAACAACAAAGACACACATAGTATGAAAGGCGTATACACCAGAACTAACAATATTTATACCTGGACAGGAAAATCGTGGGGAATCCAAGTAAGCAAACTTTGACTTTTTACTTTGAATACTTATATACTTTGTAGAGCATGTAGCACTTTTGCAAAATTTAGTAAAGATTTTTTGGTGCCAACATGATGTCTAATACCCTCCCAGGAACCCTCTTATGAGACCTGTGTGAGTTAGTTTATGTAAATGACCTCACATAATGAAGGCTCAGCAAACAAAGTTCTCTTCCTTTACCCATGCAACTATGTACCTCATCATAATTTAGTCTCAAATCCTACATTTCCAAGTTTGGCCCTTATGGCAACTTAATGATTCTATCAGGAATTTGAGAAGCATAAAAGTAAAATCTCACCTGCTAGCTTCATCAACTTTGGACAATTTAAACATCTGTGTCAAATTCTCTTTGCCATTACTTAATGTCTTGAATTCCAGTGGTGTTCCTAATGAGAAGAGCATGGTCCTCGTGTAATCCACCTGCACTGATTTTGAAGCTGAAACCTTTCTTATTGTCTCATTCAGATCCTCTTGGCAACCTGGAGGGAGGAGGAAGATGGGCTCTGTATAACCGTACCCATATCTGCTATGAATAAACCAGGGGGTATTTACCTTTTAACTCAGACCAGTTACCTTGGATCTGGAAGGCTTGTTCCCAGTTGATAACCTGGGAGCATGCCAGGATTTCTTCTAAGTTGTCAGGAGCTTTGGTGAAGATGTGGTAAGTATTGGTATAATGATCCAGATCATCTGTCATCTCCTGATATAACAAATATCAAACATATTTACATAGCTCTATAATTTACCAAATGTTCTTGCATACATCTGGAGTGCTGGACTTGATTGTTTCATACCCCCTGTTTTTTTTTTTTGAGAAGTGCATAAAATGGCCTTGGAATTCTTTGACACACTGAAGGTGTTTCCTTCCCGATGATGCACTGAAGTCAGCTGTCCTAGGGTGGGTGAGTAAATAGCTCCATTGTCTGGGATGGAAGGAACACCAGGACTAGTTAAGGGTCTAAAACAGAGAGTCTCTCCAGTATGGAAAAAAGTATAAGAAACAGTTTTGGGGGGTCAACATTCTGGGACTGTGAGGAGGTAATGACTAAGCTAATTCTGACCCAGCATTCTGGGGTGATTGACCCTTGGTGTGCATGTGAATAGAGAGGACTTGGAGAAAGACCCATCATGCCAGAGCTCACAAAAGCACCTGGAGTTGAAAGCAAAGTCTGCCACTGCCTACCTGCTATCTTTCTACTGTTGACACTCTCCTGGTGGTCCTCCGGGTCACTGCAGGTAGTGTTGTGTTTTAATTCCCCTGATTACTATGTAAATAGAGGGAGGGTAAAAGATCCCTACTCTGGGATGAAAGGGATTCACTGCTTATACTTCCCAGACTTGGAAGATGGGGAAGACATTTCTATTAAATATACATGATTTGCCTATTGTTTAACAATTCTCTCACATACAAGAGGGGGCTCAAAAAACAGAATTATCTTCTAGAGGACAGACCCCTTGTAGTACAGGCTTCCTCTGTTAGGTGAGCATTCTAGAAACCCATCTGTATCGGTATACCAGCTGACATTTTTTTGTGAAAAGGCTGTGTTCAGCTTCAGTGAATTTTTCTGAAGACTCTTCCAGTGCATTCACCCATTTCATGATGGGTGACTTTCAAGCATACCTGCCCACACTATACTGAGTGTTCAGCAATTTTTTTGGCCGAAAACAGCATGATCCCCATGCTCCACACTCCCTCTTCACCCAATCTTGCCCTGAGCGACTTTTTGTTTGTTTCCGCAGATGAAAAAAGTCCTCAGAAGGAACCCTTTTGCTGATGTGGAAGAAGTGAAACAAAAAAATGGCAGAAACTCTAAAAGGCATCAAAATTGACAAGTTCAAACACTGTTTTTGAGCAGTGGAAAAAGTGTTTGGATAGGTGTATTGCATGAAATGGAGAGTGCTGGTACTTTGAAGGTGACTGAAGTTTAAACATGTAAGGATAAATACACATTTTTAATGAATAAATTCAGGGGTTTTTGGGGTCCCCCCTTGTAATAATATATCAACCTCACTTTTCATAGTTAAGAGAGCAGCCATCTTCCCACAACTAATCACTTGGCAGTTTCAGATCTCAAATCCAACACTGATTCAAGTAATATTGAATTATGTTCATCTAGTCATAGGGAAAGTAAGACATTTCCTAACCACTTCCAGCCATAGGCATCTATGTTAAGGTGTGTGCCTGTGATCAGAACCTTAATGGATTAGAATTGACTAGGCGGAATCCTAATGTTACTTACAAGACATGGACTATTAGCTACTTGGGCTATTCCCATGCCTTATCTCACCATCCTACCTTCTCCCCCAAGCAGTCTTTCCAAAATCTATATGAATCAGGGGGGCCAAGGTTCTTCTCCCCAATTCCCAGCTTCAGTTTCTTCATTCCCACACAGAGAACATTCAGAGCATGACTGGCTTTGTATTTAGTAGCTTGAGGTCTCACCTCTTTCTTAGGCCGAGTAATGACTATCTGATAATCTGGCCAGGCATCCACTAACACCTCCAGGTTGAATGGGTTTTTATTTATAATGTTGAAAATGGCACCATACACCTACAAGGGCAACAGAACAAAACAAGAGAGGATGAAGTGTTTCTTTGAGATAGGGTCTTGGGCGTGATATGGGAAATAAAACCAGGAGTTAAGAAGACTGAACAGGATAGAACTAGGGCTTCTAGAATAGCTCATTGGACTATTATTGGAAGGTATGCTTGCAAAATGGCCAGTAAGTGCCCACAAAAATCCAAGCCAATAGCTGAATCATTAGGAACTAGGTCCCATGACATTCATTGTTTCAAAATTCATACCATTTTCTCATTTTTAAATTTCTTAACATATCACCTATTTGGCATCTATTATATATCAGATGTGTTTCAAGTATAGATAATTCAAAGGTGAGTTCAAGTCTAGAAGGGTAGAGAAATACATAGTCTGATCATAATGAGACATATTGGTGAATGTATGCATGTGGTAGCGTGGAGGAAGTGGTAGGAGACTGACAGAAGGAGTAATATTTGATTTGAGTCTTGTAAGGTAAGTAAAGTTTTCTTTGGCAAAATAAAGAGAGAAGTGAGGCAACTAATTTCAGGTAGGAAGAAAAGCATGAATGAATGCTTGAATGGGTAGCAGATTGTATCCTATATCATACCTGCTGAACTGTGAGGGACTCAATAATCGCGGGCTCAGAAGCATGTAGCTTCTGGCAGGGGAATGTTGGGAGAAGTAGAAGAGGAGATACACACACACACACACACACACACACACACCCTTTTGTATACCTGATTAAGGATTGTTGGCTTTATGCCAGGGACATGGACCTCTACTAAAATTTTAAAACAAGGGACTGATATAATTATATTTGTTCAGATAGATGACTCTGGTCACCAAGTTGCAGGTGGGATGGTAATAGTGAAAACAGGGAGATATTGTGATAGCCTAGAGCAAAAAAGGAATTTTATTAGAGATAGCATAGAGCAGAGTCTAAAGATGTTTAAAAGGCAAAAAAAAAAGAAGTAAAGTAGGTGAATACATATGGGTATTGAGGGCATCCCTGGGGAAGTAATCTGACTTTGAACTTGTACTTCCATCTGCCCAGGAAAGGTTCTGAGCCCTGAAGCCATCCTCCTCACTCCTCAGCCCTCTCTCCCCACACCACCCCTTACTCCCTCACCTTAAAGGACTCAGGGATGCTCTTTTCCAAAGATTCATACAGAAGTTGCAGCTTCTGGGGTTCGTTAATCACAAACATCCTGTGTAGCACCTCAGCCTCCTTTCCTCAGGAAGATGATCTAAAGAAATAAACACACAAACAAAAATACCTGGAAATATGTGACAGGAAGGAGAAGTCACCTAGGATACCATATACTGCCAGAGGTAAAGGACTTGAGAAATTGTCTAGTCCAAACCTTTCATTTCACATGAGAAACTAAAGGCCAGAGCTGCAACTGGACCTCAGGGCTTCTTGGTGATTTCTCTACAATTCCAAGGTAACAAGTACAGTTAACATATCTGGTGAAACAAATCTCCACAAGCCCATTTGATTCAATTCAGGCCAAGAATCTGAGAGGTGAATGTCTTCAGTTGTTCAGATGCAAATAAAGAATAATGCATCTCTTCAGAAATGGTCCCTAAGGACCCTCAAGGCCCCCAGGCATTGAAACACCCATACTCCAACATTGCCATAGCATCAGTAATATTTTTCAGCTATCATGAAATAATGAGATCTTCTGGAAAAGGTCTTGAAAAGCATATTGTGTGTAGTCCCTTTTTTCCAAGGAACAAAATCATAGGAGGAAAAATTGTTGATTAGCAATAAGACTACCCAAGCATAAATTGGCAAAATCTATGAATTATATCCTAGTAACCTTAAAAATAAAGCAAATGCTTCTGTTCAATAATTCCACTTCTAGAAGCTCATCCCAGGAAAATGAATCTATAGAAGATATCTGTAAAGATATAAACACAGGGAAATTCATTGTAGTGTTATGAGGTTATCAATTTAGATATGATCCAACATTTATCATAAAGAAATGGTTAAGTTAATGATGGTATATCTATTTTAAAAAATATATTTTATTGATTATGCTATTACAGTTGTCTCATTTTTTTCTTTGCATTATTCCCCTTCACCCTGTACCCCTTCTCACCATCATTCCCCCACCTTAGTTCATGTCCATGGGTCATACATATAAATCCTTTGGATTCTCCATTTTCCATACTATTCTTAACCTCCCCCTGTCTATTTTCTACCTACCATTTATACTTCTTATTCCCTGTACCTTTTCCCCCATTCTCCCTGCTCCCTCTCCCCACTGGTAAGCCTCCATGTGATCTCTTTCAGTGATTCTATTCCTGTTCTACTTGTTCACTTAATTTGTTTTTGTCTTTGTTTTAGGTTCAGTTGTTGATAGTTGTGAGTTTGTTGTTCTTTCACTGTTCATAGTTTTGATCATCTTCTTTTTCTTAGATAAGTCCCTTTAACATTTCATATAATAAGGGCTTGGTGATGATGAACTCCTTTAACTTGACCTTTTCTGGGAAGCACTTTATCTGCCCTTCCATTGTAAATGCAACTTTGCTGGACAGAATAATCTTGGATGTAGGTCCTTGCCTTTCATGACTTTGAATGATTCTTCTTAACCCCTTTTTGCCTGTGAGGTTTCTTTTGAGAAATCAGCCAATAGTCTTATGGGAACTCCTTTGTAAGTAACTGTCTCATTTTCTCTTGATGCTTTTAAGATTCTCTCCTTCTCTTTAATCTTGAGTAATGTAATTATGATGTGCCTTGGTGTGTGCTTCCTTGGGTCCAGCTTCTTTGGGACTCTCTGAGCTTCCTGGACTTGCTGGAAGTCTATTTCTTTTGCCAGATTAGGGAAGTTTTCCTTCATTATGTTTTCAAATAAGTTTTCAATTTCTTGCTCTTCTTCTTCTCCTTCTGGCACCCCTGTGATTCAGATGTTGGAATGTTTAAAGTCTTCCCAGATGTTCCTAAGTTTCTTCTCATTTTTTAAAATTCTTGTTTCTTCATTCTGTTCTGGTTGGATGTGTATTTCTTCCTTCTGCTCCAAATCATTGACTTGAGTCACAGTTTTCTTCCTGTCACTGTTGGTTCCCTGTGCATTTTCCTTTAATTCACTTTTCATAGCCTTCATTCACTTTTTCTTCTATTTTGTGACCATACTCAACCATTTCTGTGAGCATCTGATTACCAGTGTTTTGAAATCTGCATCTGATAGGTTGTTTATCTCTTCATCGCTTAGTTGTATTTTTTTTCTGGACCTTTGATCTGTACTTTCATTTGAGCCATTATTTTTTTTTCTTGTCTTGACTTTCCTGTTACATAGTTAGGGGCAGAGCTTTAGGTATTTGCCAGGGCAGGGCAACCCCTGACCTTGCATTTTAGCACTGTATGTAGGGAGGGGTCTAAGAGGGAACAATGCCACTTGCTCAGCTCTCTGCCAGCTTTCAGTCACTTCCTCCACTACCCACAAGCAAATTGGGGCCTTTTGTTGCTGATTCCCAAGTAGGTGGTTTTGTGTGTGTTCTAGGACCCTGTGAGTCTCTCCAATTAACTCTCCTGTGAGGCTGGGAATTGCTCCTGCCACCTCAAACCCCACAGGTTTTCTTCAGTCAGAGTTTGAGGCTTTATTTCCCCATACTGGAACCCTAGGTTGCATGGTCTGTCTTGCTCACTGGTTGTTCCTCCTGGTTTATCCTCAAGCAAATGTGGGATCACCCTTTCTGTCAGCTGCCAACTCACCCTGGGGCCTTGTGGCAGTAGAATTTTTCCAGATTAACCTGATCCAGTAGATACTGTGTTATGATCACACATAAACATAAGTTGAAGACTATAAATGTTTAACAAGATCAGAGAAGGAGAGGGGCTAACAGAGTATATTGAGAAAAAATGGTCAAAGAACATTGTGAAAAATAAGAGAAGTATCTCAGAAGTCAAAATAAGAGAAACTTTATCTCTTTTGTTTTTATTTAAAAGGAGTTAGTTTTATTTTTTTCAACTACCAATTATGTGCATAAAGGGGTAAAAGTAATAACAGTATCTGTTTTTTTCTCTTTTAGATTCTATAGTCCTTAATTAACATTGGACTAATGCCTATGCATTTTTCCCCTTATTACATGACATTATTATATTATGTTCTTAATTAAGTCTTATCTTAAATTTCTTTTTATTAATAAATAAATAAATAATAAATTTTTATTTATTTATTTTTTCTTTTTTACCCTTGTTCAGTTATAGTTGTCCCACTTTTTTCCCCATCACTCTCCCCTGCCCTGTCCCACCTCACTCCTACAATCTATCCTCCCACCAACATTGTCCATGCCTATGAATCTTCTATTCTTGTTCCTTAGCATGTCCCTTCCCCATTTTCCCCCCATCATCTCCCATTACCCCCTCCCCTCTGGTCACTGTCAGTTTGTTCTTTATTTCCAATTTTTTTGGTATTTTAAAGGAGGGTGACCAGAGGAGTCAAATGCTGCAGAGAAGCTTAGAGAGATGAGTACTAAAAATGTCAATACATTTTGGAATTAGGAAATCATTTCTAATTTGGTAAGAGTTAAGTCATAGAATGATGGAGGCAGAAATCCAGGTTATGGGGATTACAGGATAAATGAAATGTAAGGAAATGAAGATAAGTCTTTCAAAGAGCTTCACCAGGAAAGGAAGGAGAAAAATATGAATATATGATTTAGGGATGGAGAGTATGGGAGCTCAAAGGAAGTTTCTTATTAGACAACAGAATTAAGCATATTTATACTAACTACAGAAAGCAAGTAAGATGGACCATAATTGATGGGCCAATATAATAAGAGATGGAAAAGGGAAAGAAAAATAGCTAAATCCATGGGATAGGCAATGTTTCAAACCCTCTATGTTTATTAACTCATTTAATCTTTAATCACATTTCTAAGTGTATATGTTGGGATTAGTTTTGGACAGAAAGAATACCTTTTCTACACAATGGAAAAAAATGATTTTTGTTTAGGTCTTATGCAGATATACGTGCATGAGTACTTGGGGTTAGAAGAAAGATCAGGAAGTTGATAGGTTATCTTTTAAAATCTATTTACTGGAAGAAATAGAATGGAAAGTCATCCTTTGGAAGTAAGTAGGATGAGAGAGTGCACCAGAAAAGTGTATAGAAAAAAGAATAAGGTTTTAATAGAAACAATTAAGGTTTAAATGGCTTCTGATGTTAGCTGGAGAAAATGTGGATTAGGGTTACATAAAGGGATTGCTTAGGAGCAGGTGCAGGTGGAAAACCCTCATTTGGGAGTGGTAGTCATTCACCTGTATGAGCTCAGTACCCAGAGGCCAGAAGAAGAGAAGACAAATTAAAATGAACCAGAATTCAATTATTTTCGTCTCATAGTAGCAAATAAGACAAGGGGCAACGTTTTTGGAAATAAGACCCCTTAAACTGAATTAAAATGATGTAATTTAAGAAAAAAGGGGGAGTAAATTAGGATGGAAGTCAATCAAGTGGGAAAAAGTGAAGAGAAGCAGGGATAAAAGCACTTTATGAAGTCAAAGAATAGCCATGGTGATAGACTGGGGGAATATATTCAGAGACCAGGAGACTGGGATTGGGAACTGGGCTATAGAGGTTAAGATTTCAGAAGTAAATCAGTTCTGGATATGCAGCTGTTGACTTCAAGTCAACAGAGAAGGAGTTAATAAGGGAATGGGTGTTGATGGTGTCATAAACATCACTAGGATGTGACAGGAATTTAATGAAGAGAAATGTCTGTGAGCTGGGTGCCAAATACATCAATGAGCAGAGAGAAATTTGTCAGAGAGCAACAGGAAAGGGTAACACTGCATCTTAACCACATGGTATAGCATTCAAAGAACGAAGAGTTTTCCTATGCAAATGGACAAACAAAACTTTAGAACCATAGACTGAAGGCCAGGAGAATGCTGGCCTGAATCTTGTCTTTCTCTATTCACTGTGTTACTATGGGTGTCTGGAGGATGGCAGGAAAAGGTACGTATTGGTATGTACCTTTTGGTACGTATGTTGATACGTATCAACAATGCATAGTTCCGGGAAAAGATTTTGACAGCTTACCAGTTCAAAATAACACACACTGGCTTTGTAGATTTTGAAAGTGTTTTCCTGCTCCAGGGACTTACAATGTTTTGAGAAATTGGTTCTTAATATTGGATTCTGGTGAGTGGTCCTTCTGAGGGTTTGCAGGGAGAATCAAATGAATTAACAAGTACAAATTTTTGGCGGGGGGAGGGAGTTTCTACAGATTCTATTTATTTTTTTTCTTTTTTGACTTTAAATTATTTTTAATTTTTCAATTGCATTTGACATACAATATTTTATTAGTTTCAGGTGTATAACTCAGTGATTAGACATTATATAACCTAAGTGATCATCTCAATAAATCTCATACCCATCTAACACCCATCCAACATATTTATCACAATATTATTTACTGTTTAGAATTAAAGGACATATAAAGAGCTTCCCAGATAAGAAAAAGCTAAAAGAGTTCATTACCACCAAACCAGTATTGCATGAAATATTAAAGGGTCTTCTTTAAGAAGAAGAAAAAAAGATAAAAAATATGAATAGTAAAATGACAATAAATACATACCTATCAACAGCTGAATCTAAAAAACAAAATAAATTAACAACCAGAATGGAAACAGACTCATAGATACAGTGAACATTTTGACAGTTGCCAGATGGGAGGGGGTTTAGGTATGAGTGGGTGAAAGAGGTAAAGAGATTAAGAAGTACAAATTGGTAGTTACAGAAAAGTCAATGGAGATGTAAAGTACAAATACAAATTCTTTAGAATCAGGGTGCTAATTAATTGAAAAGTTGAAAAGCACAAGACACTGGCTGTCCAAAACAATTCTGCTTACCTGAAGTTTTATTGTAGACCTGTATACACACCACCTTCTGTAGTTACTCAGTGTGGCAATGGAGAAGCTACTGTGGCCACTACCTTATAGACTCAACTGCACTAAACTTGAACTGTCACTGTTTAACACAAATCTCCAAGAAGTATTAGGTTCCTAAAGAGCAAACTGGAGGAACTGTCCGTGGAAGTCAGAGACTTTGTGGACCAGAAAGATAGGGTATATGCTCAATATTGAGAAACTTCTACAATTATAAAACATTTCCCACTGAAGCTTTTAATTTATGTATTGTCCCTTGTAACTGATTGGCTATTTGAAAGCAATAATAATAAGACAATGTTATGCAATTGGCAGATATTGTCCAGCTGCAGGGTTATTTAAATTGTATCATTAGAGCAAACAAGAGACTGAAAATTTTGGCTTCCCTTCAAAGTGCCTCGTCCAAAGCCCTCAACCATGTGACCCGGGAAAAGCTAAGAACTCTCCAGGGAAGTTGCTGTTAGAACAAGAACTGAGCTTTGTACATGTTGTCCTTTGTGTGGTTTAAAATGAATGGAGACATACATGGGAGTGGGCATTGTAAACACAAGAAAAATGAACAGTTATTGGACAAAAGTTTGAAGGGATTAGAATTAGTTTCGGAGAAGAATAGAGATAAAAATGATTTCCTTTTTTTTAGATTTTATTTATTTTTATTTTATTTTTTAAGATTTTATTTATTTATTTTCAGAGAAGGAAGGGAGGGAGAAAGAGAGAGAGAGAGAAACATCAATGTGCGGTTGCTGAGGGCCGTGGCCTGCAACCCAGGCACATGCCCTGACAGGGAATCAGACCTGTGATGCTTTGGTTCGCAGCCTGCGCTCAATCCACTGAGCTACGCCAGCCAGGGCCTAAAAATTATTTCTTAAAAGTGTGTTCTTCAGGCCATCCACATCAAGATCATATGAGCTGGTCTGTTAGAAATACAGGAACTATAATCAACAAAACAAACAAGCAAGTGAAATACAACCAGAGACAGTGAAATAGAGAACAAACTGACATTAACCAGAGAGGAGGGGGAAGAGGGATAATAGGAGATAATATGGGAAGGCCATCAAGGCACATGTATAAAGGACACATGGACAAAGCCAAAGGGGATAGGTTCCAGGGTGGGAGGCAGGGATGAGTGGAGTGGGGAGGGCATAGTGGGGTGAAAATGGAGATAAGTGTACTCGAACAACAACTAAAAATTAAATAATAAATAAATAAATAAATAGAATTAAACAGCAAAAAATAAAAAAAGAAATACAGGAACTTCTCCAAAATAACTGAATCAGGGTCTTCCAGAATGTTTAGGAATCTGTATTTTGTAAAATCTACCTAAAATGTCTGATCTACATTAACATTTTGGAGACATCTTGACAGAGGAAAGAGAAAAGGAGCTATGAAAATTTTATCCACTTTCTAAAATGATGTTGAGCAACTTCACGCATTTTGATTGTTCATGAAATGAGAAAAGCAAGAGTTGTTTTCACACAAATGAGGAAAATGATGTTGAGGGAATTAATGTCTTCCTCAGGGTCACAGAAGTAGCCAGCAGGAGGACCTCAATCAGAAGTCAAAACCAGGTTCTTTTAATGAGATCATGATTCTTTGGGGATTGGTCCCCCAACCCATCCATGGCCATTATATCTTCTTACAGACCTGCTTCATTCACTTCAGATGACATATGCAAAACCACCAATGAGGATTTAGCCATAACGGTGTACGTGCTTGTTAGGTAAGGCCTTGGGTCTTACAGTTTCAGTAATTCCATTTTTTGAACCAAAAATAGTTTGCGCTATCTGTCAAAGAATATTTATAGATTTGTAATTTCATGCAATTAATTTGTTCACAAAATTGGATATGATTGTATTACTTATTAATTCACCTTTTTAAAAATGTTGGTCTATTTCCTGCCAGTCAAAGCACATCTTTGCAGAGCTGAGATCATGTTGTACAGAGCAGAGACGACACAATTTTGTATCCCACCATAACTATTGCATGAGGAATTTCTCAAACCATCAAAAAGTTTTATGAGGACAGCTCATAATGGTTGTACAATTGAATTGCGCATCTGAGAAAAAAAATTTATTTCATGACATTTGGATTTTCCTAGACACTCCCCACAGCTAGGATACGTAATCACTAGTTAAGTTTCCTGGATGCACCTGCTTACATCTGCAGAATTCTATGGGTAGTCACATTTTTTCCCCAATCAGTCCTACCCCTAGTGGAATCACTCATATGACTCATGCCTTTATGCAGGTTTGCGTCTTTCATATGCACATTGTCAGTCTTTTGTAGAAAAGAAAGTTAAAAATAGAAAAGGGAAGGAAGTCTGATGATTCAGTAGTATCATAAGAGACCTTGTCATTGAGACATTGCAAGGACAAGTGTATTTAAGTCAGGGAAGACTACTCCAAAATTTTCAGTGACTTAGCACAATAAAGCTTTACTTCTTGCCCATAACATGATTCCATATGAAGTAGCAAAGGTACTCTGTCCCATATAGTCCTATCAGGATAAAGGCTTTTCCCATAATGTGGTTCTATCCTCCTCAGAGACCTCAGACTTCTCTCAGATCAGCTCACGGGTGGTGAAAGAGAGCAAGGGCCAGCCATAGAAATGGTGCCATCACTTCCCTAAAAATCCACTGTGGATAATTCAGACACATAGCCGTACTTAACTACCAATGAGAGTGGACAATGGGGTCTAACTGTGGTCTTAAGGAAAAATTAGAGAGAACGCACATGTTGGTGAACATGTGCAGAACATGCTACAATGAGGGAAAATAAGCTATTGTGCAAAGTGAAGCAGAAAGACTGATGGAGGAGGCAACCAACATCTTTTAAATACTAAAATCAGAAAGGCATAGGTATATGGATGGAAAACCAAACACACACACACACACACACACACACATAATGTGTTCTCTACAACAGACCAGTTCCTCTACCTTAGGGAAACTGGAAAGAAAAGAATTATGGTTGACCATTGTACAATACAAGTCTAAACTGCATGGGTCCACTTATATGCAAATTTTTTCAATAAATATATTGGAAAATTTGGGGAAGGTTTGTGACAATTTGAAAAAAAATTGCCGATGAACCACATAGACTCGAAATATTGAAAAAAGTTAAGAAAATATTAGGTATGTCATGAATACATAAAATGTATGCAGATACATCTATTTACTGCTATAAATATACACAAATCTATTACAAAAAGTTAAAATTTATCAAAATGTATGCACACAGACACAGAATGGCATCATTTGTAGTCACAAGAAATGTAACAAGTATAAAGATACAGTGTTAAATCACAACTGCATAATAATAACAGGAGTACATAACCTTTTTCATCATGTTTAGTGTTATACTATGAGTAACATCATGGGGCCCATGCAAAGTGCAGCTAGTGATACTGGATGTGGTCCCAATAAGCAGAGAGAAGTCATGACATTTCAAGAAAATTTGAATTGCTCGATATCCACCATAGATTGAGGTATGCAGCTGTCCACCATTTCAAGGTTAACGAATCCAGTGTAAGGAGCATTGTAAGAAAAGAATATCCCTAAAGCTGCTATTGCAGCTATGCCAGCAGGCATGAAAACCTTACACTTTTTGCAAAAGACCTTTTTATGTTGTGTTGAAAATGCAGCTTTTGTGTGGGTACATGAGTGCTCTAAGAAGTGCATGCCTACAGACTTTAAGGTGATTCAAGAAAATGTGAAGCCATCATGTGACAACTTAAAACAAGGGAAGGGGAAGGAGTTAAACTTGGAGAATTCAATTCCAGCAAAGAAGTGTTCGATAATTTTAGAAAGTGGTTTGGCTTAAAAATATATAAAGATAATAGAGGAAGCAGCTTCTCTTGACCAAGAGGAAAATGAATTCCCATATGCCATTAAGAAAATCATTGAGAAGAAAGCATACCTGCCTGAACAGGTATTTAATGCTGATGAAAGTCCCCTATTCTGGGGAAGAAATGCCACAGAGGACATTACTAGTAAGGAAGAAAAGCAAGCACCAGGATTTAAGGCAGGAAAAGATAGGATAATTCTACTGTGTTGTGCAAATGCCATCAGATTATGATCAGGACTACTCTTGTCTATGAAGCAGTTCACCCTGAGCCATGAAAGGAAAAGATAAAACACCAGCTGCCAATCTTTTAGCTGTATGAAATGGAGGCTTGGACAATCAGAACCTTTTTTGTGGATTGGTTCCTTGGACAATATTCCCTGCAGTCAGGAAGTATCTAGCCAGCAAGCAACTTCCTTTTAAAGTTCTTTTCATATTGGACAATGCGCCTGGCCACTCAGAACCCTATGAGTTCAACACCAAAGGCATCAAAGTGGTCTACTTGCCCCCAGACAGGATGTCTTCTGATGCAGCCTCTTCTTGATCAAGGGGTCATAAGGATGTTTAAGGATCATCACTATGCATGGTAACACAGTACTCTATGGAAAGGATTGTCAATGTAATGAAAAAAGAACACCAACAGAGAGAGCATTGTGAAAGTATGAAAGGGTTACACCATTAATGATGCCATTGTTGTTACAGTAAAATATGTGAAATCCATAAAGATGAAAAAAATACTATTTAAGAAAACTATCCAGCCCTTGTTGATGTGGCTGATTGAGTGCTGTCCTGTGAACCAAAGGGTCACTAGTTCAACTCCCAGTCTAGGGCACATGCCTGGGTTGCAGGCCAGGTCCCCAGTAGGGGGTGCACAAGAGGCAACTACATATTGATGTTTCTCTCCCTCTCTTCTCCCTCCCTTCCCCTCTCTAAAAATAAATAAATAAAATCTTTTTCAAAAGAGAAGAAAAGACAAAAAAGCTACCCAGATGCTGTGCATGACTTCACAGGATTTACAACAGGGCCAATCCAGGACACTAAGAAAGAGATTGTGGATATTGAAAAAGGTGGGGTGAAGGATTTCAAGATATGGATCATGGAGAAATTCAAGAACTCACAGACACCACACCAGAGGGATTAACAGAAGACGACTTGGTGGGGATTCATGCTTCCAAACTGGTGCCAGATGATGAGGAAGATGACATAGAAGAAGCAGTGCCAGAAACAAATGGACATTGGACAGTCTGGCAGAAGGGTCCCAGTTATTCAAGATGCTTTTACCTTCTTTTATGACAGGGACTCTTCTATGATATGAGCACTGAAACTAAGGCAAATGGTGGGAGAAGAACTTGTACTATATAGAAACACTTTCAGAGAAATGAAAAGGCAAAAAAGTCAGAAATTGTGATGATTTCACTGAGTGTGCCTGCTGCCTCTCCTGCCTATTCTGCTTCCCTTTCACCTCCTCCACCCCTTAGATGGCAAGACTAACCCATCCTCCTCTGCCTACTCAACATAAAAATGATGAATAATAATCACCATGCCATACAATTAATAAACTTCTCTGCTGGGCATGTATGTGAGTGTCTTCACATCTTGGTTCAAAGAAAGACAAATAGAAGTAATTGCCTTAAGTCCTTTAGTGGACGTGGCTAGATACAGTAAACCACTTATATTCCATTCCTTTATTTATCTCACAAATACTGGTTGAGTACCCACTCTGTTAGACACTGTCTTGAATTGGAAAATGTGATAATTAAGACAAATCTGAAGTATAAATTAGAGCCAGCCAAGTGAAGAACAGTTGGGAAGTTGGAGTTGGCGAGGACCATGCTTCTGACAGAGGAACAGCATCTGTGACTTCTCAGAGCAAGAGAGAGGACCTAATTGAAGAACTCAAGTATGACTAAAGTGTAGATGGGAGGGTGCCAGGTGGAAAGAGATTTATCAGCCCCGTTCAGGAGTTTCTAACTCATCACAAGGGTGGTGGGAAGTCACTGGAAAGTTAGGACTGGAGAAACATGCCCGGGAGGCAGATGGCTTTTGTAGGAATACACACCACAGATGCCACCCGAGCTAGTGCAGTAGCCATTGTGAGGGAAAGAGGTGGGTAGATTTGAGATAGTTCAAAAGCAGGATTGGCAGAATTTTGTGATTGCTTGAGAAGTAAAGGATGACATCTAGGTCTATGGACTGATCTACTAGAGGAAGCATCAATAATCTTATTATGTTAAGGAAAAAAAATGTGTACACTGATAACAATGTTATTTCACTTGAGGTGTTTATTACAGTATTTTAGTGACTGTAAGGCCAAATGCGTCTCTATGTGTGAATGTACTTACTTTTTATAGGGCTCTCGTGGTCTTACACCTTCTACAGTCAGTCCCCTTAACCCTGTGCCTTACACGAGATTATATGTTTCTCAATAACAACTTTTGCAATAGGTTGTAATTTATGCCCAAGCCTATCTTTACCCTCCCCTCACGCTTCATGAGGAAGGATTTGCTATTTGCCGGGGAAGCCTTTTAAATCTGCTTATGGACATTCAAGTAGAGGGCAATGAGAGTGTAACTAATAGAAATTCAAACATATTCCCAAATTGTCTGACTCTGGATTTTGAATAATAATGGCTAACATTTATCAAGTAATTAGAAATATACCAGGCCCATTCTAACTAACTGTATTGTTTTATTTGATCTGCACCACTACCCTATGAGGTTAGCATGACTATTATTACATTTTATAGAGGAGGAAATTTAGAGACAGAGACACTAAGTAGCTGCTCAAGATCACATAAGATGGAAATAACTGAGCCAGGACTCCCATGTAGTCTGGTTCCAGGGGTTAAGGCTCTGAAACCTTATTTAAAAGGCTACCACATTTAAACTCTACCTCACAGAGCTGTGGTGAGGATGGAACAAGATAATACATGGGATGCACTAAACACACTTTCTAGAACTTTCTGTATGTTTTCAGAGTATTATTTTCTCTGCCATGATATCAGTGTACTGGTGTATATTGTTTTATTTGGTGGCCCAGCATCCATCTGCTTTTCCTAATGTCACATTCTTACTCAAGGAAACAATTTATTCCCCTGAGCCTTCACCCAGAGTGTCCAGGCAAGATGAGAAGACAAACATCCTTCTCCTTCTGATCACCATCAGCTATTTGAGACCATATTATCTGCCAGTTTCCTCATTTGGGTGGAAACCCAAATTCTCTGAAAGGCCACAAAAGGTAGAAATAGCTAAATAAATACTTAGAGATAGTTTTGTGCAACTGTTCTGATTGAAAATGAGTTCCCAAAAGTATAAGACAGTGCTTGAGTCAAAAGGTGAGAAATTTTTTTAAATTGCTAAGTGAAATAAGCCAAGCAGTGAGGGACAAATACCATATGATCTCACATTTAACTGGAAACTAATCAACAAAAGAAAAAAAGCAGACAAAATATAACCAGAGACATTAAAATTAAGAACAATCTAATAATAGCCAGAGGGGAGGGGGGAAGGGACAGTAGGGAGAAGGGCTTTCAGAAACTACTATAAAGGACATGGACAAAACCAAGGGGGAGGGTGAGAACAGGGGAGGGAGGTGGGTTTGGCTGGGGTAGGGGGGAATGGTGGGGAGAAAATGCAGACAACTGTAACTGAACAACAATAAAGTAATTTATGAAAAAAAGAAAAAGAACAAAAAAGAATCTGTGTGCTATTGAATGAGAAATTTCACCTCCCATAGCCCCGATTTACAGAGCTACCACATTTAAACTACCTCATAGAGCTGTGGTGAGGATGGAACAAGATAATACATGGGATGCACTAAACACACTTTCTAGAACTTTCTGTATGTTTTCAGAGTATTATTTTCTCTGCCATGATATCAGTGTACTGGTGTATATTGTTTTATTTGGTGGCCCAGCATCCATCTGCTTTTCCTAATAATGTCACATTCTTACTCAAGGAAACAATTTATTCCCCTGAGCCCCTGGTAACAAGGGAAGATCCGCCAACCAGATGTTTCACTGAAGATATTGAATTCTGAGTGGTTGATGCAAGGCCAAAAGCTTGCTGGTGATCAAAGGGTTGCTTCTAGGGCACTGCTGTTACACTTCTTGCTCCCTGGCCCTCCAGAACTTTCTGTAGTCGCTGTTTTCAGAGCTAACTCTAAGTTCTCTTCTACTGCAATAAATTCTTTTTCACTTTAGTCAGCCAGAGAGTGGCCTGCAAACAATAATCTTAACCGATACAGTGTTTTTATAGAATAGTAGTATGTTTGGTATTCATTCATTTGGTATTCCTTTGATGTATCCATGTATTCAAGAATTCCATTCACTCAGTCATTTATTCAAACCTATTTTTAGTTTTGCCATTTAACTAGCTGTGTGGCTTTAGGAAAATTAACCTACATCTCAGCCTCTTTAGCTGTCAAACGCGGACAATTATACCAAGGATGCAAAGTTGTTTGCAGGATTTCAGGTCATATAGATATATGTAGCTATTCAATACCTCAATAGATAGTATTAACATGAATGCGCATGTTTGGGAGAGATACGACTTTCATTAGAAAAGGAATGCAATAAAAAAATCAAGGAATCAATGATTAGTTTCTGGTTCTCAACAACAAGACAATGAAGCAAAGCTTTTTTCTCCTCCCTCTTTCTCTTATCAAAAACTAAACCTGGAAGGACCCTTCTCATAGACATCTTTCCTTCTGCTTATGTCATTGAGGCCATGGGAGTTGCTGCCCTATGAAAGAAAAAGACATATGACAAGCAAGGCACCCTTCGAGTGGTCTAGGACAGAGAGAAGAAGAGGAAGAAGGAGGAGCCTGATCATCAGACCTGTGATTGTTTTCCTGAAGCTTTCTGCTTTAGAGAAGGAATTGGGGGGGGGGGGGTCAGATGAGTAAGGGTAATAGCACAGGTGAGAGATTCCTGACTCCACTTCCTCACTTGGTAACTTGGCAAAAGTCTTGTGGAATTCCTTGGGGTGCAGACCATCAATGTGCACTTGGCGCATCATAATCAGAGGGAGAACTTGAAGTTAATTGTATTTGGGTGAAAGGGGCCTCTGATCCCTGACCTGAACACCATAGTTTAGAGTAATCAGTATATCACAAACATTCACAAAAAAAAATTTATTCAAAAACACATGAGCTCCACCATCACTGGAGATCCAGTTCTCTGTGCTGACACAGTACAACCTATAATCATAAACATTCGTTCTTGTGATTAAAACTGTTTGGACCCCAGGGAAATGCTTTCCCACATTTTAAAATGAAAGGCCACCATCAAAATGTCATGAAATTTTGCAGGTCGTGCCATTATTGAAACACTGTAAGAAAAAAAGAGAAATGATCTAACTTTCCAAATCCTCAGGTAACTTGAATGCAATATATTATTGCATAAATTCCATGTTCCCACTATCTTGGTGTTCCCAGTCATGTGTCTGGAGGTTCCAATAATAAAATAAGTGACCCTTTCAGCCAAGATAGAGGTGTAGGTGTGTACACTGTGCCTCCTCGCATTACCAAAAGGAGGGCAACAACAAATTGTGCTGCTATGAACATTGGGGTGCATAGATTCTTTTGAATAGGTGTTTCAGGATTCTTAGGGCATAATCCTAGCAGTCGAATTGCTGGGTCATGGCCACACAACCCTGAACACACCCAATCTCATCTGATCTCAAAAGTTAGGCAGAATCGAGCCTGTTAGTACTTGGATGGGATGAACTGCCTTTTGATCCAGTGATTCCACTGTTGGGATTATACCTTCGGAATCCTGAAACACCAACTCAAAAGAACCTATGAACCTCGATGTTCATAGCAGCATTATTTACAATAGCCAAGTGCTGGAAACAGCCTAAGTGCCCGAAACAGCCTAAGTGCCCATCAGTGAATGAGTGGATCAAAAACTGTGGTACATTTACACAATGGAATTCTATGCAGCAGAAAGAAGGAGTCCCTACCCTTCACAACAGCTTAAATGGAACCGGGGAGCATATGCTCAGTGAAATAAGCCAGGCCATGAAAGATGAGTTACCACTGATTTTTTAAAACCAAATCAGCTTTTATACATTCCTGAAATTCTCTTTCAAAGTACAGGGCAAAGTACAAGGGATAGAAAATCCCTTGAATACTCTATTGTTGCTATGTCGAACCCTAAGTCTCGCTCCCAACTTGTATTTTGTGTTGAGCCGTCTTCCTCTACTCACCTAACCAAACTTCACATTACTTTGTGATATTACACAATTTAAATTTACTATTTAAAAATTTTTTGAGGAAACTCCATACCATTTTCCACAGTGGCTGCACCAATCTGAATTCCCACTAACAGTGCATGAGGCTTCCCTTTTCTCCACATAGTCATCAGCGTTTGGCATTTGTTGATTTTTGATGAAAGCCTTTCTGGCAGGTGAGAGGTAATATCTCATTGTGGTTATAATTTGCATCTTTCTGGTGATTACTGATGTGAAGTATATTTTCATATGTCTCTTGGCCCTCTGTATGTCCTCTTTGGAGAAGTATCTATTCAGGTCACTTGCCCATTTTAATTGGATTGTTTGTCTTCCTGGTGTTGAGTTGTGTAACTTCTTTATATATTTTGGAAATTTAACCCCTTATTGGATATATCATTGGCAAATATGTTCTCCTGTACAGTGGGTTCCCTTTTCATTTTGTTGATGATTTATTTTCCTTTGCAGAAGCTTTTTAGTTTGAGATAGTCACATTTGTTTACTTTTTCTTTGTTTCCCTTGCCTGAGGACATATATGGGGAAAAATATTGCTATCAGAGATGTGTGAAGTTTTACTGCCTATATTTTTCTTCTAGAACTTTTATGGTTTTGTGACTTCCACTTAAGGTTTTATCTATTTTGACTTTATTCTTGTGTATGGTGTAAGTTGTTGGTCTAGTTTCATTGTTTTGTATGTACCTGTCCAATTTTCCCAACACCATTTGTTGAAGAGACTGTCTTTACTCCATTGTATGCTCTTGCCTCCTTTGTCAAATAATTGACTCTGTAGGCATGGGTTGATTTCTGTGTTCTCTGTTCTGTTCCATTGATCTGTATGCCTGTTCTTATGTCAGTACCAAGCTGTTTTGATTACAATGGCCTTGTAGTATAGTTTGATATCAGGTATTGTGATACCTCAAACCTTGTTCTTCTTTCACAAGATTACTGTGACTATTCAGGATTTTTTTTTGGTTCTGTATAAATTTTTGGAATATTTGTTCTAGATCTGAGAAATATGCCATTAGTATTTTAATATGAATTGTGTTGAATCTATAAATTGCTTAGGGTAGTATGGGCATTTTAATGAAATTAATTCTTCCAATATACGAACAAAGTATATGCTTCCACTTATTTATATCTCTCTCAATTTCTTACTTCAATGTTCTATTGTTTTTTGAGGATAGGTTTACCTACTCGGTTAAATTTATTCCTAGGTACCTTTTTTTGCTGCATTGTTTTTGCTCAATAAATGAGATTGTTTTCTTAGTTTCTCCTTCTGATAGTTCATTATTGGTGTATACTGTCTTTTAACCCAGCGATCCCACTTCTGGGAATATATCCTAAGTTTTGCTCATTTGTTTTGTTTCCACAATGAGGATTTGAACTTGAAGTTTTCCCGACTGAATGTTTCTCACCTGGGGCTAGTGAATGACTGCTGGCGTAAAGGTCAGAATGAAAAGAGCCTCCTCTGTGTGGGACCTTGCCAGCTCACTGCACACTGGATCCAGAGGGGACTGGTCACATGGGCCGTCATGGATCCAACTAGTGACATGGGAATGGTCTACTCTGGAGGAATACCAACACAAGGGCATCCTGATGATGCATTACATACAATACCTCCACTGGGAGAATATTGCATTTTACCTCTCTTTGCTGGCAGAGAATGTAAAATCCCACACATCCGTGATGCAGCTGGTCTCCTTGAGGCCCGACTTGCATGGCGCCAATAGCAGTGTGACCCACAGAAATGAGTTCCACCAACCGTGAAGCTGTTTAGTCATCTTGGGAAAGTCCTCTCAAGACTGACATTGCAAAAATAACTCTTTCACTCAGTAATGTTTATTGGGCATTTATGGTATGCCAGGAACTCTTCTAACATGGAGATTTGGTATTTTTAAAAGACACCATCATAATCCTGAGGAGTTTACAATCTGGTGAGGGTTGGAGTGTGGGTGGTACTATGGATTTTCAAAATGTATGATGTCTTCTGGGGAAGGAAGGGGTTTACCATTAAGCCTGTACCTGGGAAGCCAGGGGCAGTTCTTACTTCTGGGGCTCAGAACTCTATATGATCATAAAAACTGGAATGACAGAATCTATGATCTGGAAGATCAATGGGGATTTTAATAAAATTGTCACTAGAATATACCTAGTCAGTATAGGTGGTATATGCAAATACACTGAAGCAAGGAAGCCAGTCTCATAGTTTGTCACTAATAAGGTATGAAAGGTGAAGAAATCCCAAAGAGATGGCTTCCCTAGGCTAACTTCACCCACTCGCACAGTTTTCATCACTGTCGTGTGGAAAACGGAACCCAGACAATAGAGCCTGGTGGATCCAGGGACTCTGTTACAGAGGGGCTGTTTGCTGTGGCTCCTCCCCTGTGCCCTCTGCTAATTGTTTGTGAAGCTGGCTCTGAAGTAACATGTTCCCCGAGACTCTGGCTGTTTGTCCGGCCCTTTTTGTTTGTGCTGTGTCTGTCTCAGAGGTAAGAGTGGTGTCAGGACAGTTCCTGCAAGAAGGAACAACAAGGCGAGGACTGAAGCGTGAGCAGGAATGTGCCAGAAAAATGTGGGGGGAAATTCCAGATGAAAGAGAGACCATGTGCCAGACACTATTAAAAAGTAGCTTATGATTGAAAACTTATATATTACCAATTCAGAATCCCTAATTTAAAAAAATAAATGCACTCAGAAACAGCACTCAGAACAATGGATTTTTGGTCACTGCCCTGCAGCCCTGCCACTGGAACCCAGGCTGTCATGGACACTGCAGCTTGTGCAAAAAAAAGAAATCATAATAATGGCTTTGGGTAATTAAATGCCAGCCCCATCTACTCACAAAAAGGTAAACCTCCATGGAACATAATGTTTATATTTTATATGATTTTAAAGAATGAAATTCCAGCAATTATAGAATTAAATATATAAGTTAGTGGGCTTTTTAAAAAATTCCAGTTCATATTAGAAGACTGTGGTAGGTTTGCCAATCTCACTTTAGTACAAATCAGTCCAATCAGATTGTTAAACTCCTAAGATCTGGCTGAAGTTATATTGACTAAATGAAAGTGTGGTCTGAGAAAAAAAAAGAGCAAAGATATTTTGAACTTTGAAGGGTAAAAAAGTCTTAGCTAAAAAATAAAATGTAGAGTTTAGTGTTATATGAAACTATTATAACTATATTCTGGCACTCAAAATGTACAGGTGAATACAAAGGTGAAAAAGGGAAAGTAAATAAAATTTGCCTATTTAAAAATGGTGCCTCAGGCAGGTCCAAAAGAGGATATGCATCCAGGGTTTGCGTCTCAGGCCACCTTAGCACAATCTACTTGGCAGCTTGCTATACCTGACCCTGCATGACTCCATTAAGACAGTGATTCTCAAACTTCATCATGTACCTGGATTAAAGAAACAACAAGAACGTGTAGGAAATAGGAAGGAGATCTTTTAAATATGACAAAAATAAGAACTCAAATATCAAGAACCGCAATAAAAGTGAATGGATTCATTTTTCTGTTAAAACATTGCTTTCTCATAAATTGATTTCAACACAAAGTCCAGAAAGCATGTATTAGTTAGTTCAGACTGCCATAACAAAATGCCACATACTAGGTGGTTTATAGAAATGTATTTCTCACTGTTCTGAAGGCCATGAAGCACAAGATCAAGGTGCTAGCAAGGTAGGTGTCATTCTGAGGCTTCTGCTCTTGGCTTGTACATGGCCACCATCTCTCTATGTCCTCACATGTGGACACACGGAGAGCTATGGTCTCTCTTCTTCTGCATAGAACAGCAATCCCACTGTGGAGGCCACATTCTCATGACCTCATCTGAACTTCATCACCTCCCACAGGCTCCACCTCACACTGGAGTTTAGAGCTTAAACATGGATTTGGGATAGACACAAACATTGACTCCATGAGCTCAATAAAGCTCACCTAAAATAAATAACGTGAGAGGGTTAAAAATGGAAAAAACAAATACTAGACCAATAATTTTCCACCTTTTTCATCTCGTGGCACACATAAACTAATTACTAAAATTCTGTGGTACCCCCCAAATATATTTTTTGCTGATCTGACAAAAATAGATATAATTTTGACATTCACACCAGACAGCTATTGTTGTGTTGACTGTTTTCTCTTTCTTTTTTTAACTGGGCAGTCTAAAGGAAAAGAGGCCAGTGCCCCTGACTAAATAGTCAGGTATTGCATGTTTTAAAACGTCTTTCTGCACACCCGTGTGCTGTGGCACACTGGTTGAAAATTACTGCAGTAGATTAATGTTGAACTGAAAAAAGGTAATAACATCAATATGTAACAAAATAGAATTTCATCTGATAAATACAAAAGATTTCCATAAGGTAGGTCATGAATCTTCCTAACAAAAATGAAGCTATCAAATATATAGACATGCATGGAGAGATTAGTAAATCCTAGTGGGAAGATTCAGAATACTTTCCTTACCAAGTAACAGATCAAGTCGATTTAAAAGCAAAAAAAGAAGACGACCATTTGGATATACACAATACCATTATAACTTGATATTTTGAAGATCTTTGGTTATCTACTTATTTTGTGTTTGAGAGCTGTGCATCAGCCTGTCTATTGTGGCTGACCTACGGGGACTACGGGGGAGCAGAGGGATATGCTGCCACCAGGGAGTGTGGGTACTAGTTTTTAAGTCTAGACGCTCCTCCCTGTGATCATCCTCTATCTGTTGGGCAGGCTTTGCATCTCGAGCCCCAGTGCGGACAGCCATCTCTTTAGCCTGTGAATAAATGCCATAGCTGTCATGAGGCTTAGGACAAATGCGGGTGTGAGGATCGAGGAAAGGCAGGGTTGACTAGATGGACCACAATGAAAGCACATGTTAGGCTACCTCCCATCCACTTCCTATTCTGGCATCCCAAACTTGAAGGATTTTTACAGTTCCCATCTCCAAAGTGCACCCTCAATGTGTTTCCTCCAGGCTCTTCCATTTGCTCAAAATTTCTGGTCCAATGATAGTGCTTTTTTGTTTTTGCTTTACTGTTGTATATTTCCTTTGTTTTTATTTCTTCCATTACTTCATATCATTTTTGGTGTGAAGAAAGCAGACACGTGTTTGGATCACTACCTTTTTTATCTTTTTCTTGAAAATTTACAGAGTTTTATTTTTTTGTAATTTTTTTATTGTTGTTCAAGTACAATTGTCTCCATTTCCTCACCACTACCCTGATCCCACCCCTCATTGTACCAAGTCCCTCCTATTTGCCTCAGACACTTGCCACTAGAGTCAGATGAACCTGGGCCAATCCTACTTGACCACAGACACCAACTCCTCTCAAATACTACATGAGTCTCAGGCTTTACATAGGAATCTTCCCTTGACACAGAAGGACTCTTTTCTTTTACCCTCAGTGAAGACCTCAATTCAGGAGTACAGGCAGCACCAAAGTAGATCCCAATACACTGTCTCAGAAGATGAACTTACTTTACCTTTGCAGGGTACACAGAAGAGACAGTAGGTTAAAGGAACAGTTTCTTCCTTCCTTACCCTGAAGGAGCTCTTATTTCCATAAGGAAAAATTAGGGACAGTCCAACAGAACTTCTTGGCAGCTGAGCCTTGCATTGTTGCCAAGAACAGCCTGTGTGCCCAGAGCTGAGTTTGTTTGTTTGTTTTCTTAATTTAACAAGATGCTCAGGAATGACAATCAAAGTGTTTAAATCTCAGTAAGGGTACCAAGTGTGAAGAACACTCTGTCTTCCCAAAGACCTCCTCCAGGACCTGGAGACTGTGGGACCTCACTAGCTACACACCTGCCCTCCCCCCCCCCCATACACACTCTCATAGAGCTATCCTCTTTGGCCCTTGATCTCATCTAAAATCAGTCCAAATCTTTACCTCTCTTTGCCCCAAACTCATGTGTTGTAGTGCTTTTGTGAATCCCCTTTTGAGGATGTTCACGGACCTCCTAAAAACTATTCAGGAGAAATATATCTGAGGTAGAATTTTCCATTTCAGACCAGATCAGCCAATCTCATGTGCAAACACTGAACTGCTTAGTTCCTGCAAAAATATACTGAAAAGGAGTTAGTGCTTATATGTCGTTGGTATGCAGCATTATTCAGTTGGCTCTGACTCTTGACAACCCAGTGAATGAGTGATGTCCACTCACTCAATGACTATACAACAGGACTATGCAACATGCCTGTAGAGTCATACATAGATCCTCTCTGGAAAGGTTAAGTGTCTAGAGAATGTAGTGAAATTAATTTATTATACCTGCATATGCTTTTTCTACTTTTGAAAAGTATACTTTGTCTGTTCAAAAGATGTTTTTCAAAAGAGATATTGCCTCCATTAAAATCTTATTAATTCACTTACCTATCATATCCCCTTGTTAAGTTGTTATTAAATCAATTGAATTTTTCCTAGTGCTCATGGTTGAACTCAAATTTCTCTATTATTATATGAAATGAAGTACCAGCTCTTCTCCCTCTGCTTTCTCCTGCATCCCAATAAGGTGATTCTTTTCCTGAAACCATCATTCCTCTATTCTTCTCCCACTTCAAACCCAGAAGAGTGAATGGATGAGAGACAATATGCTTCTGGTCCTCTACCCCACTGTCTCTGAGCCCAAGCCCTGGATATTTCAGTTCCATTATCATAAAACTCCCCTTTCATTGAGTCACTTCTATTTAAAGAATCCTTCTCTAGCCAACAGACATGTGGGAAAAAATGCTCAATGTCACTAATTGTCAGAGGAATGCAAATTGAAATCATAATGACAGTGGACAACTGTAATATCACAATGAATAAAATGCACTTAAAACAATGAACCCTGCTGGCAAGGATGTGGAGAAAAGCGAGCCCTAGTGCACTGCTGGTGGAAATGCAGATTGGTGCAGCCACTGTGGAAAACAGTATGAAGTTCCCTCAAAAAATGAAAAATGGATCAGTTTACAACTCAGTGATTTCATTTCTAGGCATGTATCCAAAGATACAAAATACTAATTTGGAAGGATATATGCACCCCTATGTTTATTGCAGTGTTGATAACAATGGCCAAGCCATGGAAGCAACCCAAGTGCCCATCAATAGACAAGTGGATAAAAAAAGCTGTGGTAGATTTACACAATGGAATAGTGCTTGGTTATAAAAAAGAATAAAATCTTACCATTTGCAACAGCATGGATGGACCTAGATAGAGGGTATTATGCTCCATGAAACAAGTCAGCCAGAGAAGGACAGATGCCATATATATCATTTCACTTATATGTGGAATTTAAAAAGCAAAATAAATGAACAAACAAAATTGCAACAGATCCATAGATACAGAGAGAGAACTGGTGGTTGCCAGAAGGGAGGGGTGTTGGGGCACTGGGTGAAGGAGATGAAGGGACTAAGAAGCATACATGGATAGTTTCAAAATAGTCAGGGGGTAGTAAGTAAAGCATAAGAAATGTAGTCCAATAATATTGTGATAACTGTGTGTTATGCCAGTTGGGGTACCAGAAATATTGAGGGGAACACTACACAAAGTATATGATTGTCTAACCACTAAGCTGTACATCTGAAAGTAACGCATAATAAATTGTTTAAAAGAATCCTTCTTTAGAACTTTTAAGTACACATTCCCAGAGGGTCTGTCACTGTCCATTTAGATTTAACTATATACATAAAACATGCCAGATTTTTTTTTCTCAGCTGTTTCCTCTCTGTTTTCCCTGCTCTCAACTCAGGCCTCTGCTCCTATTTATTTTATGTTTGATTAGACTTCTTACTCCAGGATTTTCCACATGTATGTTAGTGATATGATTTCTGAAGTCTTCTAAAACCACAAATGCCTTTCATGGATCTGGGAGGAACCCATGTTTTAGGCTGGCCAAATTCTTCTGTCTCCATTATACACATGAGGACACTGGGACTCAAAGAAAGAAGGTAATCTGTTCAAGGTCACGCAGCTAGGCAGAGGTGGATGACTGACAGTGGGGGTTTGACTGGAATTAACAATCAAAATCCTAGGATAAAATAGAACTTAACCCAAGTTCAAGTTTAAAGAATGATACAGGGCTGCAAAGAGCTGGCAGAGTATGTGTTTTCTAATCAGGAGGGCTGCAATGACCCATGTGAGCTTCCAGTTCCAGCCACAGTGAGGAGTATGCTTGCCTGCTGGGCACTTGGCTGCTGGGCACTTGGCTGCTGGAGTGTGCACCATCTCAGTACAGAGAAGCAAGTCCATGTGTGCACAACCAACTTTACACCTTCCTGGTCATGCTAGCTCTTTGATGGGAGGGGAAGGTGTGACTGGTTCCCATCCACAGTGCAGCTGGGTCCATGAATTATAAGCCCTATAATAAATAATGTCTACATTATATTATAAGTCATACAATAGAATAACTTCTCTGTGTAGGTTTCTCAGGATGTTCTCCTTACCCTACAGAGAAATTACAACCAGAGAAGGTTCCTCATTCATCATGAGTTCAGGTTACAGTTTTGGTAAGAAGTTCAATCTAGGGTCAATTCTTAGGTGTCCATGGCTCCTATATGAGGGAAGGGAATTGGATAGTGTGGGCACAGGGTGTTCAACCATTTCATTCACTCCTTTTTTTGGAGGCACACCCAGGTATGGAGATTAGGTCCTCTGGCTCCTAGCCCAGAACACTTTCTGCAACCCCACAAACACCTAAGGTGAGAAGATACTGAGAGAGACAAACAGCAGCATCTTTCTCTGATCTATAACTGAATCTTACTGGAGGTCTTTGCATATCAGAACTTTATCTTTGCTACCTATGGTGGTAGGGACTGAAAATGTGCTATCCCTCACTAAAAGTCAGAGAGAAGAGGGTGAAAATGCAGATAACAGGGGTAGAGGGAAGGGCTGGGTGATCCTGGCCCTGAGGATTGCAAGAATTAGGAACCAGAAGGATGACCCATCTTCCTTCTGCTCCCAGCCCGCCCCAGGGGTTGTCGGGAGACCCTAGACAAGGCTTTCTCCCTCCACCCCCGACTCTTTTGATTTTATTGCTTTCCTCTCATGCTCCCCACTCTTGAAAACACCTTCCTGATCTGCTTGGGGCTTACGTTTTGATGCCAAAAGACAAAACCAAAACCAATCATCACATTTACTACACATCAAAATGTAGTATAAATTAGGATAAGGGGACAGAAGGTGACAGAGGGGGAGAAGGCAACATGGTACAGAAAGTCCCAGGGGAGGCCATGCTGCAAACCTGTTATCTGACAGAAACCTGAGAAAAGCAGGGAGAGAGTCAGGCACATTCCTGTGGGCAAGGGTCCCAGACAGAGGAACCCGAGGGAAGGGCCCAAGACGGTCACTGGGGTGAACAAAGAAAATGCTTGAAACCCCATTAATATTTTTATCTGAAAATAAGAAATGAAGTGTGTCTGACACTGAGTATATTAATTTTAAAAGGAAAACTATAATTCAAATACGGATATATGGGGTAGATGCTCAATTTGTTAAAAACTGTAGGGGTGGGGAATGAAAAGTTCAGAGATTGGTCCTGCCTAAGGCAGTGATCTTTTGAAAGGCAAGGGTAGGCTTTATCCACGTCTCTATCTTCAGACCTCATCATATTATCTGGAAAAAACTAGGCATCAATGTCCAGTGACCATCTTTTTAATCTCCCCTACTTTACAGCAGAGTCCCTATGCTTTCATATTTTTATAGCAACTCGACCCAAGCCTTGCAGATAGGTCCCTCATGAAGAACAGGTGAATGGATGGATGAAGGAAGGTTCACTGTGGGGAGCGGTGATGCACCTGGCCTACAGCATGAAAACGCCACAAGGACAGCCTCTGCACACTAAAGGACTCTGGGCTTGGCGTCTGACGTGAGATAAAATCACCCTTGGAAGCACTGCCCTTGGACAACCTATTTACCCTGTTTCTTAATCTGTGAAACAGAAATTGAATTAAATAGAAAGCAGATGAAATGAGACAATCCTATGAACAATGCCAGAGCACAATGCTTGGCATTCGGTGGACCCTTCCCACAAGTTATCTCCCCCTCTACTCTCTTCACCCCCACTCCCCCACAGTGCCAGAAATGACGAACACCAGGCTGGCTTTGCCTCCACAAAGGCTTTTACAAAAGCCCCAAGGACCCAAAGTGAAGACAAGTTTGGTCAAAGATGGATGAGGTGGTCCTTAACTGAAAAGAGGGTAAATAGGAAAGAAAAAAAAAAACAAAACCACGAGCTGTAGCAACTTTGGACTAGCATGTGCACCTTCAGGGAGAACTAGACGCAGCATCTCCCACCCGCACCTCTCCAGACCCTGCCCACACGTGCAGTCCCCTCAAGGGGTGGGAAACTCTCTGACACCAGATAATCAGAGTGGACAAACTGATACCGTGCTCCCATTGGCCACCAGGAGTGTCAATCCTCACACCGCTTTCCGTCTCCCAGGTCTATCAGACTTATCTTCTGGTGCCATCTTCAGGCCGAGCGCAGAACTCCAACCTTCCTGAAGAAGCCTTTGGTCTCAGCGAGTACCCGTGGCCTCGCGTGTGCCATCTGGTGCTATCTTCAGGCCTCGCGCTGGGCGTGGTTTGAGTGTTCTCTCCTTAAACGCCAGGGTGGTCCTTGAAGCTGAAACTTAGAGAGCGGGGGACGCTGAGGTAGGGTCACAGAGGGATGTGTGGGGGCAGCGGGGAGCCGTACTGGAAGGTGCCCTCCTATGTGTGCCTTCTTTTCTTAGCATAGGTGGGCCACGGGTCTGTATGGGAAGGTTTGGCTGTTGAGGCTTGGGGCTGCCGCAAAGCTGGATGCTGGAAGTTTAGAGACGCCGCCCTCTCAAATAGGGGGAGCTTCTAAGGCACGGTGGGGTGACCCGTCTGAACTCATGGAAGGAGAAGAACAAACCGTGGGTGTGTGCGCCAATAATTCTACTTTTGGCACGTAGAACCAGAGATGCTAACCCAGTCCAAATGGAAAATAAGGAATGAAGCAGACGATGCGCTTAGTGGTGGAAGCCCAGGGAGGGTCAAGAAGGGCCAGGGAGTGTACGTGGGAGGGAAGAATACGAACCCAAAGAAAGCCAGAGAGAGGGGCTTCGGCTCGTGATGATAACAATGCTGGCCATTAACTGAGTATATTTGAAGCAAAGTGAAAATTAAAAGAGAAACAGTTCACAGAGAGACATTACTCCAGCAGACACAAAAAACAACTGCCCTGCCTCACAGGTCCCGTTTCTTAGGGGGCATGTATATATTTTAGTGCCTACTAGATCACTTTTGTCTATTTGTAATGATCCCCCCAAACAGCACATCCTTTCTGCTAATCCCAGAGTTTCCCAGATCCTTGAGCCTACCTGATGTCGAATGCTTCTCTTCCCTCTTCGTTGTCAGTCAATGTCGCTTGAACTAATTAGTGAGATGCCACTGGTGGCATCTCCCATTCCGACGTTAAGAGCAAAGCTGACCCACACAAAGGAGCCAACGGCCTATAGCCGGCTGGGTCAGGACCTACAGGTACGGAGCAGAGCAGCTGTCATGGCTGTGCTCTGAGAGCTTCGACACAAACCCACGACGACTTGGCAGCAGTGACAGAACAGGGAGGGTTCAAGGAGGCTGTGGGGCCCCCAAGGGAACGTCACCTTCAGCTGATGTTTATGTGGAGCGTTGAAATTTTTCAAGACCCCTGGGAACACGGTGTCTACCCTGAAAGACCACCACTGCCCAGCCCCTGGGAACCAGGGACCTTGTTAAATGTATACAGTAACTCGTCTGCATTATATGATAATACAGCAAGAATACCACTTGGGCAAGTGGCAGGCGGTGGGGCAATTTTACTGTTGTCAATCCCATAAACTGGTAAAGACCACCACGTGGCTGGGAGAAGTGGGAATGCATCAAATTCAGAGTCAGGGACAAGCCAATGCCTTTGGGAAGTGACTGCTTCGTGAACCCCTGGAAGTCACCATATCAACAGGAGGATTACTGATACACACACTCACATGTGCACACGTACACACCGTTCATGTAATACACAGCAGCCCCTCCCTCACACTTCCCCACAGTTAATACAGTCAATACAGATCTTACCTTTCTGTGACTCAACTCAAAGCCCAGGAGTCATCAAAGAGCCCTCCTTCTCGCTCATTTCTGGGAAACCACATCCATAATTATACAACCTAGTGGGTTTGCCCTGCAAAATAAATGCAGAACGAGATGGCTTCCCACAGCGCCACCACCTTGAAATTCTGGGGCCCGGCCAACCTTCCTCTGCATCCACCCTTCCCCCACCCCCACAGCTGACTGTCCACGCTGCTGCCAATATTTTTTTTTTCAAAATATACACAAGATATGGTATGCCCCTGCTTAAAACTGTTTAGAATACATCTCCCATTTATAATAAAATCCAGAATTTTACTATGGCCTACCAGGTGCTTAGGGCAATGGCATATGCAAGCACCCCTGAAGGTGTATTTTCCCCCAGGGCACATTTTCTGTCTGCAGAGACATCAGGCAACTTCCTCCGCACCTCGGACAGCTGCCTCTTGCCCCTCCTCACGTTCAGTACCTACAGGTTCTACAGGGAAAGACAAAATTTGTCGTGATCTCTGTGTGTGTGCTTACCAGTCCCCTGTACCACTTGAGGATGATTTAAGGAATAGCCAAGCTTGATAAAATTATCAGCTTTTCCTTTTTTCTATTTTTTTTCATCCTATTTTAACATTCATGCTCTTAAAGGCTTGCTCTGTGCAAACCCCACCCAGCACCTGGAGTGGAGCAGTGACTATGCTTCTCAGTGGGTAACTCACATTAGGTCAAGTTAGGAAAAGCTTTCCCCTCTAGTCCACCTACATCGTCAGCTTGCACGCACACATCTACTTTGCCCTGAGGTAGGAAAGGAGTTGTCACCGTCCTCACGGAGCAAGTCTGTTCTCCCCCTCTTTGACCAGCTTTTCAAACAGGTCACCCAGTGCTGAAGGGATCTGCCCTGTTCGGGTTCTTAAACCACAAGGTGTTTGTGTGAAGGCCCTGGAGGGCGCGCCTTTGGCCGTGGGTTGGGAGATGCCCGACTCCGGAGTCCTCCCTGGGGACCTTCGAGTTCCGCATCTAGCAACGCGCCCCCCGGACCCCAGGAGCAGGGCCGCGGGGCTCCTCCTCCGGCTGCCAGAGTCTGTGTGCATCGGCCCCTCGGACAAGCTGACTCACATGCCTGCGGGGAAGTGGGGAGGTGAAGCGGGGGTCCCCAGGTCCCAGCAGACCCCACACAGCAAGAGCGGGCTGCTTTCTGCCTGCTGTGGGACCATTTGACCCCTGGAAGCGGGTGAAACGCACAGAGAAGACCCGGGGGATCCTGGGCACAGCCTCTAAGAGGTCTCTGTACACAGAGCTCCACAGCGGCAACCAGGCCCAGCCAGGATGCTGGTCCCACAGCCGTTGCCCACCCCGCAGCGGCTGAAGGGCAGGGACCCCCGCGCACGAAGCACCCAGGGGCGGCGGGGACTGGCCCTGCGCCCCGCCTCTCCAGACTCCCCGCGCCACTTTCCAGTTCGGTGAACCAGCGCTGGGGAAAAGCGCAAAACGTCCGACTCCTCCCACACTCCCCCCCATCCCCGCCGCCCCCACCCCGCTCAGCTCCTCGGACAGTTGAAGTGGATCCCGCAGGGCGGAGAGGGGTTGGAGGGTCACGACAGCTCGAAGTTTGTCCGGGAAGGTGGATGCCGGCTGAGGACCGACTGTGGGAACCAGCGGATGGGGTGGGAGGCAGCGAGACTGTCCGAACCCCGCCTCCCAGTTCCCCAGCCTGCCAGTCCTTTCCTGCCACGCTCCTGGCGGCGGCTACCTCGCCAACTATTGGCCAGAAGCGGTGTCAAGTCCGGAGCGCGGGATTTTCCACTTCTTGCTGGGCCGTAAGTTCACGAGACAGCCCGCAGAGCGCCATCTCCAAAGGTCCTGCCACTCCCAGGACGGCGACCACCGGCACGGTTGGGGCAGATTCTCCGCTTCTGTGAGTGTTTCTCCTGCAGTTGAGTCGGACCTGGAGCTCTTAGGGGGGATTGGTGTGGAGGTTTGGAAGTTAGGGGGACGGAGGGGGAGGCATCTTCCCATCGTGGGCAACCCCTTCAGGCTCCCTGCCTCTAAAAATCAAGACACTTGCAGACCATCTAGGCCGTTGCTAACCCTGGAAAAGCCCTGCAGAAATGAACGCGAAAATAACCGTGCTACCAGCACACGGGTTACCCAGAGACGGGAAAGCTTTGCAAATCGAAGTCCCACCCGCTGCCTACCCAGCTAGTCGGAGCTAACTTGGTGGCTCTCTCTTGCGCAGCTCCAACAAGAACCGACCTCGGGTTGACTCTGGATTACAGTGCACCTGCTGGTTGGGGGAGGGTACTCAGCACCCTGCGGGACTGGGAGAAGAAGGACAGCGCCTCCCTCGTCTGGACTGTGTCGGACAGCGCTGCCCAGCTGCCTGCCCAAGACTGCACAGGTTGTATTTCAGTGGCTACTTCTTGTCAGGCGCTATGTACTGGGACAGAGTCGGGCGGCGGGGGGGGGGGGGGGGACGCTGAGAGCGTGGTGGTTGTCTTGATGGAGGCCTAGGGTCAGCCGGGATCGCATATGTCCCCTGTACAACCTAGCTCAGGTCTAGCAGGCCAGGCCAGAGCTGAGAGAAGCGTGAGAAGGGAGAGTGGTTAGGGTAGGGGACGGGAAGTAGGGGAGAGTGGAGCCCAAGGGGAAGAGAGAGGCAGGGATGGGGTGGGAAGGAGGGAGAAGAGTGCAGACTGAGGAAGAGCCAGACAGAGAGGGAAGTAGTGGGGAGGGATCAGAGAGAGAGACAGAGAGAGAGAGAGACAGAGAGACAGAGAGACAGAGAGAGAGAGGGAAGAGATGAAGGAGGAGATGAAACTTAAGGGGAAGCTCTTGCTAGGGCTGGAAATGGACCAAGAACAGGCTGTATATTTCCCTTTAGTGGAGGACATAGGGCCAGCCCTTTAGGTCAGCACAACCTTCACTTCTCCAACCACAATGCTGGGCTTGGAGTAGGATAGCTTAGGACACTTCACACTTTCACATAGCAGGGTTCAGTCTGGATACCGAAAACCATGTTGGGGAAGTGATGTGGGGTATTTTCTCAACCTTCTGCCCCTCTCCACTGTCATTGCTCAAGTTCATTCCAATGGAGTGCAAAACTCACAATTGTTCCTGCCCACTTTATATTTCTTTATTGGCCCATGTGTACTAATCACTCCTAAAGCACCTAGGTCTTTTCTCAGATTCCATGAGATGAGTCAGTGGCAGCATACACAGTGAAACCCCACATTCCCTCAGTTTGGGGCCAATAAGTTCCTGCCTTCAAGGACCTTATGCAACATGACCCATCTCCTCTCTTATAGATATGTCACTTTTGTTTTCCCAGGGTCTCTGCTGTTTGCAAAGTCTCCCTGTGGCAAGTATATTGATGATAATAATAATACTAACCAGAGTAATATTTACTGGGCAACCTGTGCTGTGGCACAGTAATATTTGCTGGGCAACCAATGACTTTCCAGTCATTATATGCTTTAATCTTCACAACAATGGAGGCTGATCTCATCACTGTTTCCATCTTAGAGGAGTGGAGAGTAAGGGACAGTATTAATTAACATGCCCAAGGTCAAGCAGCTAGTAAATGCTAATCTGAAATGTGAAGCCATGTGGGCTTACAAAAATTAACAATGATGTAGCACTTCCATATTCATTATCTCCTGTAGAACCATTGCCTCAGTGTACAAACAGGAAACTAAGGCTGAGAGAGGCTGAGGTGAGCTTCCTGAGAAGCTCATTGCCAGTAAGTGATGAAGCCAGGGCTCCCGCTGCACAGTGAAACAGTGAAGAGAGGAAGCATAGTCTCTATTGATTTGTTGTTGCCTCAAATTTTAAAATGGTATTTATTGGTGTAGTTAACAAATAGATAAACTTGAAGCTAGTTATTCGTGCTTTTAATATTTTCAATTAACTGCTTACATTCAATATCATTTTGTGTCATTTGCAGGTGCACAGCACAGTAGATAGACAATCATATACTTTACAAAGTAATCCCCCCATAAGTCTAGTACTCACCTGCCACCATACACAGGTATATCAATATTATTGGCTATGTTCCCTATTCTTTACTTTATGTCTCTGTGGGTATTTTGTAACTACCAATTGCATTTCCTAATCCCTTCACTTTTTCACCCAGCATCTTCAGTCAGTTGGTTCTATGTATTTATGAGTCTGTCTCTGTTTCCTCCATTTATTTTGTTCTTTAGATTCCACACATAAGTGAAATTATATGGTATTTGCCTTTCTCTAACTTTCTCATTTCACTTAGCATAATACTATCTACGTCCATCCATATTGTCACAAATGGTAAGATTTCATTCTTTTTCAGCTAAGTAATATTTCACTGTGTACATGTACCAAATCTTCTTTAAAGCATAATCTTTAGGTAAGTTCTACTTGACAAGAACTACAGGAGCCTGAGCATAAATTAAGCAACAACGCGAAGAGGCAAACCAGGAGGTAAACTGTCTGCTAACAACTTTTCTGTTCTTTTCAATGAATCACTTCTTTTCCTAGAACAGAAACAACTTAAGAGATATATAATAAAGACAACTTCTACATCTCAATTGGATCTCATCTGAATAAATTAGCATTGTGATTATGTAAGAAAAAGTCCAAAATTTTTAGAGCTAGAAAGTGTTTATTAGGGTTAAAATGTCACGATAGTTCTAACAGTAAAATAATCTAGTAACATAAAAATATGATGCAGATTTGCAAAAAAACTAGCAATTATTGTTCCTATGTGATAGGTACATGTAGGCTCATTATGTTACTCTCTCTCTCTCTGTCTTTTTTTCCCCATAATAAAAACTCATTAAAAGTATACTCTCTGGGCTTTGTGACCTTGAGTACCAGTAAATACCTTAACATCTCTGGGTGTTCAAGATCTTTCCCAATGAAATGGGACTAATCGCACCTACCTCACAGGGTTGTAAGAATTATACAAGGTAGTTTATGAAAAGCATGTGGAACAGGGCATAGCGCATCATATGCATATGCCATTCATTCATTGAATGTATCTTTTTAAGTGTGTCTTTACTGAGGGCTTGCCACATGACAGGCATGCGTTACATGTTGAGATACCGAAGACAGGAGGTTGCCATCTTCATTCTAGCGTGTTTGCCACTGGTGAAGATTTCACTCTTTTGCTTCATTGTTCATTGTCCTCTAGGGCGACATCAGGAAAAATACAGAGGGGAATATACCTCTTTAAACAAACAAAAAATCTAAAGCAGCAACTAACGTTCCTATTTCCCAGTCAAACTCCCATTGTAAGTTGACTTTGTGTGTATGCTGTTTTTTTGCTTTTCAATTCCCTGCAATTATACCATCCCCGTGCCATCTCCAACTTAAGTGGAGGCCATAATTTAATATTAGTGGAACCACAACACACTTTTTAATTCTCCAACAGCAAACCCTCCTGAAGGGTATTTATACCTTCCCTTGAATTCCATCTCTGCCATGTCACTCTGGCCATGGAGAGCTCCCCTGCCTTCTCTGAGTTGTACTTTCCCCACCTGCAAAAGCAGATATACCTATTTTGCCTGGTATCTGTGGGAACTGGCAGTTAGAGATAATTTTTGCACAGTACCCAGTATAGTTCCCCATCACGGGGAGCTTTTATTATGGAAGCGATTAGAGTTGGTGGATAAACTGTCTACTTGATAGGTTAACATGTCTGAGAAGGGTGTGGCTGAAGCTGAAGGGAAAGGTGGGGGATGGGGTCCCCGTTAATCTTACCCTCTGTACAGTTAATGGTAGCTGGGAAGATACTGCTCTAACCTGAACCTTTTTAGTGTTTCAGCTGAACTGCCTACTCATCTTCAAGCCATCATGAGCTGTAAGAAACGCAGGTCACAGAAGGTCTCCTTGGACACAAAGAGAAATATGAAAATTGAGGACTATTTTCCTCAGGTACAATATGTTTGTAAATAGTGTTTACAGACTGTATAAATCCTAGACTTAGCCATCCTTGACACTGGGCTTCATAGTCCTCCTGTCCAGAAATTATCCCATTGAATGAAGTGGATGTTACATAAGTTAAAACCTTTCTCATTCATGTTTATTCTTTCCGTTTTCATGGGTGGTGGTGGTGAGGAGGAGTTTTAATAAAAATCCTAGCCATAGCAAATCAGCCTTTAACAAAAAGCGATTGTAACACTTTCTGAACAACAAAAACATCAAATATAATGTACAGTAAAATATGGGATGAAAACAAAATTAAAGTTATTTCATAGCTGGACACTCTATACAATACCTTGCAAATGTGGCTGATCTATTTGATAATGACAATACAATTGTGTAAGGCTCTACAATTTATGAAACAATTTTTAATATATTTATTCTTGGTATAAGCTTATTAGGCAGGCAGGCAAGATTTTCTCATCCTCAATTTGGTTTATAAAGAGAGGAGAGACGTGATTTGTTCTTAAGGCCATAGTGGGATGGAGCCTTGGACTTAAGTTTGCTGACATTAAGTGAGGGTGCTTTCTACTAACTGGGCTCTGTTGTTACATTGAACCACCGAATCCCACCCTGAGTCTAAAATGCTCCTTGGGTTTATTAAGAAAAAGAAAGGCTGAGAGATGATGAGCAACTGAGAATGCAATGTAGAACCCCCTTTAAGTTTTGTTCTGATTCTAATTAGAACATCCAAGTAGGTAGAAAAGCCCAGCCAAGCCTAGTTCTGCTTTTCCCTGTCCCACTCCATGGCAGTGCAAGCCAGTATCACGGAGAGCCGATTCTGGGTCCCCTTTTAGGAAGTGTCTGTATCTTCCCCAGAATCCTTGGAAGAGCCACAAATCCCTCAGAGTGTTCCGAGGGCCATATGACAAGGATGTTTGTAGCAGCAATAGGCTGAAGAGGATGCTCTTTGCGAGTGTGGATGTGTGTCCAGAATAAACATACATTACCTTATGTTTCTTCTCCTGTATCTAGAGTATTAGTACCATGACAAAGAAGGAAAATAAAAGTTAACCTACCAGTGTGCTGATCATGGTGCTAGGCATTGTCACACAGGATGTGACACTCAATCTTTACAACAACCCTGGTGTTGTTATTCCCGTTACCAGCAAGTGGCATCTCTCACCACGCATGCCATGATGACTCTGACTTGGCAAAAATGTATCTTTTAGACGTAGGAATCAGATGCTCTTAATCGTTTATTGAATTTTTGCCATTTGACTGATCCTCCTCATGTAATTCCTCTCCCATCCCCCAGCCCTGGTTTTTAAGATAATGCCCTATAAAAACAGGAATTTACCAAATGGCAAAAAATGTTGGACTGTATTGGAGTCCTCACACTCACGTCATTACCTGGTTGTGATGTAACCTTAAGAAAGGCACTTACAGGAGAAACTTTCTGTGCCTCAGTTCCTCCATTAAGAGGACAGAAAGGCCACATTTGTTTCTCTTCATTTCATAGGAATTTTGAATTAATTGATATAATGGGGGAAATAATTTGAGTTCTTTGCATGGTAGATGCCGGGTGAAACACAGTTTTATTTTTACAAATAACAATATTATCAGCAAATATTTAGCTAACTAATGATGGTTTGTTTAACATTTAATTCTCCATTATAAAATTAACAATAGTACTTCATTCACACTGATTTTGGTGTTTTAAGGACAATTTTTGGTGTAACCCACCACTGTGGTCAGAAATAGTAAAAATCGTGCAGCTGAAACTAGTAAACAAGACCTGAGAGAACACTGAGAACTGGCAGACTTTTAAGCATCTCTGTTTTTGATGCACATACAAAACAGTTGTTTTTCCTCTTGTTTCTCATAAAGATGTACAAGTCCAGCAGTATCAAAAGCTTATCTAACTGATGGGACAGGAAACTCACCTTATATTTTGTCTCTCAACTCAAACTCTGATTTAATTCTATTCATTGGAGCTTTGCAGGTTGGTTCTGAGTTTTCTGTAGAAATTTTCGAGTTGCATTAATTGATCTACTGTCTTTAACGTTTCCTTTTAGGTCAGTAAAGAACAACAGGGTAATTCCAGTGTTCCTCAAATGAAGAATGGCTCCAGGAGAAGTCCAAAAGATATAACTAATACTCAGGCTCAAGGACCCAAAGACCAGGCTATATCCCAAAATAAGGTACTTGACATGATCTTAGATGTACCTCACAGGAAAAACAAACAAATGAAATACCAGATCACATGTAATGAGAGGCATACCTTATCAACAGCACTTGACACCCTTCAGGTTGTCAAAAAAGAGAGAAACCCAGCAAGGCAAAGAAATGCTGTGGCAGAGCACAGAAGGAATTGAAGGCTACCTAAACCTTGGAATGCCCCTCAGTTGTTTGCCTGAAAATTGCCACCTGGCAAATTACATTTTTAAAGTAAAAGTTATGGTACTTTATTATCACTGATTTTGGTGTTTTGAGAATCATTTTTGGTGCAACCCACCACTGTGGTCAGAAATAGTAAAAATTGTGCAGCTGAAACTAGTAAACAAGACCTGAGAGAACACTGTGAGAACTGGCAGACTTTTAAGCATCTCTGTTTTTGATGCACCTACAAAGCATTTGTTTTTCCTCATATTTCTCATAAAGATGTACAGGTCTAGCAGTATTAAAAGCTTACCAACTGATGGGACAGGAAACTCACCTTATATTTTGTCTCTCAACTCAAACTCTGATTTAATTCTATTCATTAAGGCTTTGCAGATTAGTTCTGAGTTTCCTATAGAAATTTTCTTTTTTTTTAATTTTACTTATTTATTTTTAGAGAGGGAAGGGAGGGAGATAGAGAGAAAGAGAGAGAAACATCAATGTGCGGTTGCTGGGGGTCATGGCCTGCAACCCAGGTATGTACCCTGACTGGGAATCGAACCTGCGACACTTTGGTTCACAGCCCGCGCTCAATCCACTGAGCTATGCCAGCCAGGGCTGAAATTTTCTAATTGCATTAATTGATTTACCGTCTTGAACGTTTCCTTTTAGGTCAATAAAGAACAACAGGGTAATTCTAGTGTTGCTCAAATGAAGAACGGCTCCAAAAGAAGCCCACAAGATATGAATAATATGCAGGCTCAAGGACCCAAAGGCCAGGTTATATCCCAAAATAAGGTATTTTACATCACCTTGGATGTACACCACAGGAGAAACAAAAAAATGAAACACATGGTCGGAGGTAACGAGAGGGATAGCTTATCCACCGCACTTGACACTGTTAAGGCTGTCAAAGAAGAGAGAGAAACTCAGCAAGGCAAAGAAATGCTGGTGCAGGGCACAGAAGGAATTGAAGGCTACCTAAACCTTGGAATGCCCCTCAGTTGTTTGCCTGAAAATTGCCACCTGGTAATTACATTTGCCCAGAATAAAAGTGACCAGAATGAAGAGAACCAGATATTTGGTCGGCATGATAAGCCATCTACTGACTGTGTCAAATTCTTTATCAACCCAATTGGAAAGACGAGGAAAAGGATTGTCAAACGCGGGGAACTTCACAAAGAAGGGGTCAGACTCTGTGTCTATGCTTTCAAAGGAGAAACCATCAAGGAAGCTGTGTGCAAGGATGGCAGATTTCTTTCCTTTCTGGAGAACGATGATTGGAAACTCATTTTAAACCTGGACTCTGTTGTAGAAAACACACAGTGTGTTGATGACCTAGAGGGCAAGCTCTTCCAGGTTGAGGTTGAGAAAAGGAGGTCGTCTAGGGCAGCAGCCACTCAGAGCCGTGACTTGGCAACCACTGAGAACTATGGTGTGGTAACTGCTGAGAGCCGTGATTTGGCAGCCACTCAGAATTGTGATTTGACAGCCTTTCAGAATTCTGAGTTGGAGGAAAGAAACATGTCTGTGGTGACAGGAGAAATTGTGGCCCAGTACCCTAGTTTGAAAAGAGAAATTGGAAAAATTAGAGAATGCTTCCAGAAAAAGATTTTTAAAAGACAGGGAAAAAAATTATATCTTGCACACAAAACAAAATTTGGGAAACTGACAAAAAATGCTACTCCAGTTGAAATGCTCAAATGTCTTTCTCGTCTCAGTGACTCAGTTGGGTACTTGTCATGGGACAACAACGGAATTCGGGGTTGTGCCACCTGCTTTGTTTTTAGAGGGTTGTTCATTTTCACTTGTCGGCATGTAATACAGGACATTGTGGGGAAAGGAATAGAGCCAAGCAAGTGGGCAGACATAATTGGCCAATGTGTGAGGGTGACATTTGGTTACGAACGCAGCCAGGAAAGAGGGGACTACTTTTTCGTCAAGCCTTGGTTTGAGATATCTGATGAAACTCTTGATTATGCTGTTCTGGAACTGAAGGAAAATGGACAGCCAGTACCTTTGGGACTCTATAATGGAAAATGTCCTGTGCCCCTTAGTGGGCTGATATATATTATTGGCCATCCAGATGGAGAGGCAAAGTCTGCTGATGCTTGTGCTGTAATCCCTCAGGCTCAGCGAGCACAGAAATTTCAGGAATATCTGCAGGCTCAGAGTTTCAATGAGCATATGCAGGGTTTCTATGAGCATATGCAATTTATCCATATGTTCACTCAAAGAAGTTTCCAGGAAATGGCTCCCAGACGTGATGTGATTACCTATGACACCAGTTTTTACTTTGGGTCTTCTGGCTCACCAATATTTGATTCAAAAGGTTTATTGGTGGCCATGCACAGTGCTGGCTTCTATAATAACTACCAACCTGGGTATTCCAGTATCATTGAGTTTGGCCCTACTATGGAATCCATCCTATGTGATATTAAACAAAACCACAAAGCTTGGTATGAAAAAGTATGCGTAATTCCACAAGACATAGAAATGGTGAGTGTTGAGGATCGAGGTAGTGAGAATCCCCTCTATTTCTGAAATTTAAGAGAATTAGCTATGGAATGTTATTCCACAGGCGCGGATGATAGTTTTCTAAATTCAAAATGGTTGATTGCTCCCTGACCAATGTGGCTTGCTTGGTTGGCCCTTGTCCCATAGAGCAAAAGGTGGCTGGGTAGATTTCCAGCCATGGCACACCCCTTGGTTGCGGGCCCAGCCCCTGGTTGGGGCATGGGATAGATGCCCCATGCATGTGAAAGAATCTCTCTCTCTCTTCCCCTATCTTTAAAAATACATAAATAAAATATTTTTTAAAGTTATTAATTTCATCAATAATAATAATTCATATTTCTGACCACTTCTTTGCACCAAGCATTTTTCTAAGCACATGTATAAACTAATTCTAACAACTCTATGAGGTGGATTGTTATCTCTATTTTATTGTATTGTTTAAAGACTTAGTTTTAGAGAGTGTTTGCTTTTTCCAGAGTGTCATACCATGTAATCACATAGTATATAGCTTTTTTCCAATTGACTTCTTTTACTTAGCAATATGCAGTTGAAGTGCTTCTGGGTCTTTTTATGGTTTGATAGCTCATTTCTTTGTATCACTGAATAATATCCTGTTATATTGGTATACCACAACTGTTTATTCATTTGCCTTTTGAGAAAGTACTTACTTCCTTCTAGTTTTCAGTGATTACAAATAAAGCTGTTATAAGCATTTGTGTACAAATTTTTGAATGAACATATGTTTTCAATTCAGTTGGGTAAATACCAAGGAGGGTAACTACTGGACTGTGTGGTAAAGTCATGTTTAACTTCATAAGTATTATATCTGCTGAACTGTGTTCTAATGGGGCTATACCATTTTGCATTCCCACAAGCACTGAGGGAGAGTTTATATTCATTCACATCCTCACCAGCATTTGGTATTATAACTTTTTTGGACTGTGAACTATTAATACTGTTGAAATGAATAATATTCTTCAAGGGATTATAAGATTAATTCATGAAATTGGGGCTGTCCTCAATTTAACATACGTAAGTATAGTTACAATATCAGTCTATATTCTGTCAGGAGAGTAAAAATTACTGTCAGTACTACAAGAATGTGGTGTTTGATTAGGATGAGGGGTTAGATGAATGGGAGGAGCAGGGGAAGAGAAGATCTCTAAGGCTGCATCCAGAGGAGTGAAGTAGCTGATGTGGGGAAGTCTGAGATGGTCCCACCTCTTGTCACCATGATGGCAAAGTACTCACTCACAGAGAGGTTGCGAAATTGCCACATCAGACACAATTTACAAGTGCGAGCTTGTGTAGATATTACACAATCCTCTCACTTCCATGATTATCCAAAAAATAATGCCTAATACTTCATTTTCACCTTCCCAGTTTCCTCAGAGTTATTCTCATTGATAAATGCTGACCTTTAACACACAGGGATTCTAGGAAAAAGTAGTTCTCAGCTTTATAAAGAGGTGGTGTTGGCTAGATTATATATATATATATATATGTATATATATACACTAACACACTATATGCACATGTATATAAAGATTGTTAGTGAAGTTGCAATACAGTTTTTATTATGAAATGTATGTCACAACTTTGATTACTAACTGCAAAATATCGGCATATTCCTATTGCTATTATTATGCTATATTTAAATCCTATCACCAGGTGTTTTTTGTTCAGAGGAAATAATCTAACACAGGGAAGTATCAAGTTAACAAATCAGGCTAAAATTTGACACAGGTAGAAAAAGAAAATATTTTCTTCCTGTTTCCTTTTGACCTTTCATACTGCTCACCTCTTTTCTGTCCTTGCTTATTTCCACATGGGAATTCCAGATGAGCTCACAAAGCCATTAAACATGGCCCTTTTTTTTGACATCAATACTTTTGACACCAAAGCATTAGTTTTTGTGTGTGTCCCCACAAAACCATATGTCCAAGTCCTAGCTGTCTGTTATCTGTGAATGTGAATTTGACTTTGTCAGAGATCAAGTCTTTGCAGATGTAATTAAGTTAAAGATTTCTAGATGAGATCATTGGGATTTCTGGTGGGCCCTAAATCCAATGACTTGTGTCCTCATGAGGGATGGAAGAAGGAGGTTTGACCCAAGAAGAAGGCCTTGTGGAGGGAAGAAAAGAAGACATGAATATGTCTCAGGGAGGTGGTCCAAAGGGAGAGGAGAAAGAAAACCAAGAAGCCCACCAGCTCCCTTCCAGGCTGGAACCCATTTTTGAAGCCAGTGCCTCATTTAGAACCACCCTCCCTTCTTACACAGCAAGAGCCGACCTTGTCATTTGTTTGCCAGCCCCCAGGTCTCTCCAGTCCGTTCACTTCCTCTACTAAACTTCTGAACGCTGTCCAGAGCTCTCACTGCAAAGATGCTGGAATCTGTGAACAGGGAGTGGGACTCTGTCTCCATTGCATGGCACAGGCATTTGGAAATCTAAGACCTGAGGTGTCACCAGGGCAAGACATATGGGAAGGGGCATGAAGCTTCCTACAATCTCCAGCGCCTCCACTCTCCCAGCGCCTTCCCATTGCTCAACAACTGATCTTGCTGTTTGATGGCAATTACTATTGAGGAGCTTTAGGTGAGCTAAAACTTGAAAGTTCATTTGGTTGAACCCATGGAATATTAGAAAAAATAATGAGCCCTGGTCATGTGGCTCAGTTGACTGGAGGGTCATCCTGTGCACTTAATAGTTGTGGTTTGATCCCCGGTCAGGGCACACACCTAACATGCACCTTCAATCCGAGGTAGTGGTGTGGACCAAAGGCAACCAATCTGTGTTTCTCAGTTCCATCCTTGTGTCTCTCTTCCTCTCTCTTTCTTCCTCTCTCTCTAAAATTGAACAAGCATATCCTCCAGCGAAGATTTTAAAAATGAAAATATGTCAATAATTTAGAGTATCTGTGGCTGCTTTCATAAAGCATGATGAATATACTTTCTTAATTAGAAAACTTAATTGGAAAAACTAAAACACAGAAGTTCATTTGGTTGAACCCAAAGCACCACAGCCACTCAAAACCAAAAATAAAAGCATGTAGTCCCTCTTGTCTCCCTCCTCACCCTTCCCCTGATCCCTTTTACCCCCTTCACCAAAGCCTCCACTGCTTTTGGAGAAAGAAAATTGAGATGGAGCTGAGATCCCCCTGACCCCAAGAAATCCAAAGGCCATCCACTGTTGTGTGAACACCAGAGGGAAGGAATCTAACTTGGCCCAGTTGACTCCAGGTGCCCAAATTACCTTCCTTCTCTATTCCAGAAAAGGAAAAGACTCTGGGCACAGGAGTGGTCAGACACCAAGAACTGAGGGATGGAGCTGAAGCATTGGGGTGGGGTGGGGTGCAGAAAGGCATCCTGGGTCTGGGTGCTTACAAGACACTGAGAGGAGGACCTGGGAGAGGACCTAACACTGTGCCTAGATGTCAACCTTGGAAAAATAAGACAAGGTCGGGAGAAAGACTGGAGTGACCTGTCAGATGGGGCTCAGTGGACAGTTGTGGGCATGATGTGCTCTGTGCCAGCACTTCTCTCTCATAAGTGCCAGTGGAGATTCTCCTATTCAGGAACTGCTTCATATGGAACATATAGATGGTCCCCAAACCATTTCGCTGTCCCCTCTGAGTATTCCAGCAAAAATAATATAGAATCCCAAAAGAAGGAAGGCAAATCCCAGCTTGGGTTAAACACTGAATGGCCACCAGCCATGCAGAGGCCATTTCCTGGTCCACACTGCCACCTGCTGGATGCAGCCTCCAGGGCACCCCTTCCAAACAGAGGCAGCCCTTATTAACCTGTTGCTAAACTGTGTTGAAACTAATGGCTCCACCCGAGGGGGTGTCTTCCATCTGGCATTCCTCTTTGGGGGTAGTTCAACTCAGACTCATTGACTTAAGAAGGAAGGATACAAAATACCTTGGTAGTAAAATGCAAATGGTATGTGTGTGTATATTCAGGAGCTCAGCCAGCCTGGCCTTGGCATCCTCTTGGATTTTACATGAAAAAAAAAAAGACTGTTGCCTTTCTTGGGGGAAACTTTATCCCCTACTTTATCATCGGGATTTTGTTCTTCTCCTCTAGACAGGGCTCACCCTGTCGACTGATAGGCAGAGTGATGTAAGGCCAACCTGACTCAGCCTCTAGTCACTTCCGTCCCTGGCTAGTCACTTCCATCCCACAGAAGTGACTAGAGGCTGAGTCATAGAAGGTTAAAGCTCTGTCTACCTCTGGTTGCTCCACATCTTGAGTTTAGCCTTCTGAGGGTCCCAACAAAGAGCCTGGGACATTTACTAGTACCCTTTCCCTGACCCAGCCCTGCACTCCAATTTTTACCTTGTCAGCACTCTGCCCCACTCTTCACGGACTCACCAGGGTGGAGGGGGGCAGGGAGCAGGACATGAAAGGTAGTGAAGTCCTTAAGGGTCTAAAGAATATAGGGATAATTGACTTCCGGCCATGATGGAGTCATACGTAGACACGCTGTGTCTCCTCACACAACCAAAATAAGGACAACAAAAATTTAGAAACCAGGAGTGACAGAAAATTGAACTGTACAGAAGTCTGACAACCAATGAGTTAAAGTAGACACATTCATCCACACCAGTAGGAGGGGCAGAGTCAGGTAGCTACAAAAAAAAAGTGGTGGCTTGTTGACCCCAGTTGTTCAAGGCAGCAGCTGACAGACCCTGGTGCTCAGGCAGTGGCTGGCAGACCCAGGGCATGGGGTAGCAACGGGCAGACCCAGCAAAGCACACAAGGTCGCTACTTGACAAGGTGGTCATATATTCGCCCGCAGATAAACCAGGTGAAACTGGGGATTGAGACAGACCTCATAAGCCAGGGCTCCAGCAAGGGAAAATAAAGCCTCAAAACACTAATTGCAAACACCTGTGGGGGTTGAGGTGCTGAGAGAGACTCCCAGCCTCACAGGAGAGTTCGTTGGAGAGGCTCACAGGGTCCAGAATGTACATAAGTCCACCCACCCAGGAATCAGTACCAGAGGAGCCCAGTTTTTTGGCGGAAGCGGCAGAAGGCACTGGAATCTGACAGAGGGTGAAGCAAGCACCCCTCTCCCACAAACAGTGTCACAACACAATGACTGGGTTGACCCAGCCTCGTGAACGCCTAAGGCTATGCCCCTCACTACATAACAGGCGGGACAAGACAAAAAAAAATGGCCCAAATGGAAGAACAGATCAAAGCTCCAGAAAAAATACAAGATAGGTTGTATAGGTAGCCAACCTATCATATGCACAGTTCAAAACACTGGTGATCAGGATGCTCACAGAATTGGTTGAATTTGGTCCCAAATTAGATGAAAAAAAATGAAGGCTACACTAAGTGAAATAAAGGCAAATGTACAGGGAACCAATAGTGATGAGAAGGAAACTGGGACTCAAATCAACGGAGTGGACCAGAAGGAAGAAAGAAACAATCAAACAGAAAAGAATGAAGAAAAAGAATTCAAAAAAATGAGGAGAGGCTTAGGAACCTCCAGGACATCTTTCAATGTTCCAACATCCAAATTATAGGGGCAACAGAAGGGAAAGAAGAAGAGCAACAAATTGAAAACTTATTTGAACAAATAATAAAGGAGAACTTCCCCATTCTGGCAAAGGAAAGAGACTTCCAGGAAGTCCAGGAAGCTCAGAGTCCCAAAGAAGTTGGACCCAAGGAGGAACACACCAAGGCACAACAGAGTTACATTATCCAAGATTAATATGAAGAAGAGAATCCTAGAAGCAGCAAGTGATAAGGCGACAGTCACCTACAAAGGAGTTCCCATCAGAATGTCAGCTGATTTCTCAAAGGAGACTTTATAGGCAAAAAAGGGCTGGAAAGAAGTATTCCCAGTCATGAAAGGCAAGGACCTACATCCCAGATTGCTCTATCCAGCAAAGCTTTCATTTAGAATGGAAGGGCAGAAAAAGTGCTTCTCAGATAAGGTCAAGTTAAAGGAGTTCATCATCACCAAGCCCTTATTATACAAAAAGTTAAAGGGACTTATCTAAGAAAAAGAAGATAAAAAACATGTACAATAAAATGACAGCAAACCCACAATGATTAACAACTACACCTAAAACAAAAACAAACAACTAGAACAGGAAGAGAACCACAGAAATGGAGATCGCATAGAGGGTTAGCAACAGCAGAGTGGGAGGAGGAGGGAGGGGGAAAAGGTACAGAGAATAAGTAGAATAGGTGGTAGGAAGAAAATAGACAGGGGGAGGGCAAGAATAGTATGGGAAATGTAGAAGTTAAAGAACTTATAAGTATGACCCATGGAACTAAAGGGGGGGAATGTAGGTGGGAGAGGGTGTGCAGGGTGGAGGGGAGTGAAGGGAGGAATGGGATGATTGTAATAGCATAATAAGTAAAATATTTCTTAAAAATTTTAAAAATAATAATAAAAAACGTCTGCCTTGTGAAGGCACTGTTAGGGAATGGAGTCCCAGTGCCACACAGTGCAGAGTACGTGTGGGCAAGGCTGGAGGAAGTCCTGCGAGTCTAAGCACTGGGACTCTAAGGCACTTCTCACCACCCCTGGACCCTGTGGCATCTGCAGCACACCAGAAGTCACAAGCACCCACTCTTGAGAGAGAGAGAGAGAGAAATAATAAATGAAAAGATAAGCCACAGCCTGAGATAAAATATTTGTGAAAGACACATCTAATAAAGGACTGTTGTCTAAAGTATACAAAGATCTTTTTAAAACTCAACAATAAGAAAGCAAACACCCCACTTAAAAAACGTGGGCCGTAGAACCTTAACAGGCATTTTTATCAAAGACACTTAGCAAATAAGCAGGTGAAAAGGTGCTCAATGTCATATGTCCTTAGAAAACTGCAACTTAAAACAGCAATGAGATACCTCTACCTGTGTTCTGTGAGGTCCACGTCAAAACCCAGAGAATGCACAACACCAAGAGTGAACTTAATGTAGAATATGGACTTTAGATAATAATAACAGATTAATATTGGCTCACCAATTGTACCACATTAACACAAGAGGTGACATCCTCTTTGATTCCATATACATAACATTCTTGAATTGGCAAAATTACAGACATGAAGAACATATTAATGATGGCCAGGAGTTAAGGGTAGGGAGGTAATGGGGAGAATTGGGTGCAGCTATAAAAGGGCAACATTGTGGACCCTTGTGGTGATAGAAACTATACTGCATACACTTGTATATAAAATGTATATTGTATAATATACATTTACATGTATATAACATATACAAATACGTTTGAGGGCATCACCCACATACGTGCTTCTGAAACAGGAAATGATACTGTATGAATTCACCATGCAAAAAGTGCCTTGTTGTACCAGGTGACTGTCTGCTCAACAGAATATACATTTAATATCATTGGGGTCATAGACAGACATAGGTAGTAACAGTGCTAATATCTACTGAGAAGAGACTGTGTACCTGGGATTATGCTTTTCACTTCCTGTGGATTATCTTATTTAACATTTAATACAACCCTCTGCAATAAATATTACTCTCCCTCTTTCACAAAAGAAGAAAGTAAAACCCAACTTTATGAAAGTAACAAAAGTCATGGACTTCACAGCAAAGTTTTCTGAATGCAGTCAGTCAGGACCTAGTTTCTGACCAGCCCTCTCTTTTACTGAACAATAAGCAAAATGGTATTATTAAATCGTGGTAGACACAAGTGGTTTTAGGGAGCAGAGAGAAGGAGGCTTATTTGTTTCTATATGAATATGTACCCTTGTTTACACTTGAATATGTTTACCTGTTTGTCTATCTAGCCAATCTTCTGATTTATCAAGCATTTCATTATATTCCCTTAGTTTTCTTAAAACTGGGTACACATAGAAGCTAAACAGATACTTGATGGGAATTTTTCAAAGGGGATGTTTCAAATGTCCAAATGATGCATTAAGTATGTCCGGCTGTACTAGTAAGGGAACAATGTAGACAGACTTAAAAACAGTCAAATCAGATGACAGTTCATCTATCCATCGGCAAACATTTGTAATACCACTACCGCGATGCTTTAGAGAGTCAGCCACACAGTCCATCTTATTCGACAGTGGGGCGGACTGACGTGACTTATCTGGAGAGCATCTTGGCCGTGGATTTGTTGTGAAATACATTTACAATCTTTATCTCAGTATTTCCACTGCTGGGAATCTGGCCTAGGGAAATAATTGGATGGACAGACAGAAATGTTTTCAGTGTAGAAATGTTTGTCATGTTAGAGTAGTTAAACACTGGAGATAGTCTAAATATCCAGCAATGGAAGAATCGAGTAAAAGTTACTGTGCACTAAAATGTAATATGCCCCATCAAAATCTGTTTTCAAAGGCTGTCTAACAACTTGAGAAAGCAATGGTGGATTGCTCAGTGACAAACACGCTCTTCACCTAGTACAAGTCAAGTAACTTAAGATTTCTCTCTGCATATCAAGTCTTTGAAATAAAAAGATAATGCAGAGTGGTTATTTCTGGTGTTGAACTAATGACTGATAGTTTTCTCCATTATTCATCATCCATCATATTATCTAATTTTTATGGAGAATATCTATTAGTTTTCCAATTATAAAATATGAAACATCATTATTGAGGGTGATTCTTATGGGAAGTTTCATCTTTCCTTTGTTAAGGATATTGTCACAAAGCAGACACGTTCCAGCACAACTGTTGGTCCTTCTCCATCTGACAGGGGCAAGGGCAGCGGCACCGTTCAATGTGAAGTCGGTGGGCATGAAGCATCCCTTAAAATTCGGGACCCAGATGTGAGCAGGAGTGACAAGTGTTCTTTCCACTTTACTTTCAAAGAAGGCTCTGGGAAAAGAGACCATAGCGTGTTTACAGCATGTGGTGAACTCAATGAGAGTATCGACTCAGCTCTGAGAGCTAATGAGAATGTCCTCAAAAAGATAGAGAATTGTTTCAATAAGAACATTTTTGTCTATGGGAAGGAAGCAATAGAAGGATATATCAATTTAGGAATGCCTCTCAAGTGCCTACCAGAAGGTTCTAAGCTTGAAATATCAGTTGGTCAGAGAAAGGGGAACCAGAAGGAAGGTGATCAGATATTACGCCACTATGAAAATCCCAACATCGAGTGTGTTCTTTTTCATGTTGTGGCTATTGGGAAGACGAGGAGGACGATTGTTAGCAACAGGGCCCTTCATGAAACGGGAAGTACACTTTGTGTCTACACCTTGAAGGGTGAGACTGTCAGAGAAGCCCTGTGCAAAGATGGCCGATTTCGGTCTGACTTGGATGAATTTGAGTGGAAACTCAGAGAAAACCATAGAAACATTCATGGAAAACAGTCCACGGTGGAGGAAGTAGGAAAAACCTTAGAACTGGATGTTTCTAAAAAGCCGCCAGTCAGGAAACATACCCCCCTAAAAACTAGGCAGAAGAATGGAAATGCCACACATGAAATCAGTCCCTATGATGTGATGCCAAAGCAGAATCAGGACCACCAGCCGGAGAACGATAGAGAGCCTGAAGGTGTAGAAGATGACCAAGAAAACGTTCTGCCACCTCGAGGTCTAGAGAATGACCTGGAAGGTAAAAAATGCAAGACAATTTCCAGAATGAAACGTTATTACAGTGAGAGCAACAGAAAATGTGGGAAACAAACTTCACATGCTTGGGAAAGGCCCCGTCTGCATATGGAACGTGCTATTAACCAGGGTATCCAGGGAGAGGCAGCTCAGCACTGGCTACAGCACTGCATGGTGCTGAGCAACGTTATTATTATGTGGCGCTATCCTCGTTTCAGTGAAGATGCACGTTGGGTGAGAAAGGATTTTGAGGAGGAACAGAAGAGAACCAAACTGCCACCATCTCAACAATTCAAAATATATAAAGAATGCTTTGTCAATGTAACTAAAAATTCTGTTTCAGTTGCAACCTCTAAATGTCAAACTTGACTTAGTAAGTCAGTTGGGTTCCTGAGATGGGAGAATAATGGCATCAAAGGCCACGCCACTTGCTTCGTCTTCAATGATGGTTATATCTTCACTTGTCGACATATTGTACACATGTTGGAGGATACACACCTCCACGTCTGTGGCCACATATAAGAAGCAAATGTGCAGGAGTAACCTTCACTTACAAAGAATTCTGTCCCCCTGCTGAGGAATAGTTTTCCCTCGAGGCAGGTGTTGAAGTGTCTGCTGGAGATCTAGATTATGCCATTTTAAAACTAAGAGCAAATGGAAATGGATTCCCTCCAGGACTAGTTGGCCACATTTCCTCTCTGCCACCTAGAGGTTTGATTTATGTAATTGGTCACCCAGAAGGCGGGACGAAGGAAATAGATGGGTGTGCTGTGCTTCCTCTACAAGAGCATGAAGGGGGGTACTCCCAGCTCCACCAACATGAGGTGGCGGGACTAGAATCTGCCACTCATGATGTTTGTTCTATGTTTACCCCAAGAAGTTTCCCACCAGAGGCTTATGTAAATAGAACTGACATACTGAGGTATGATACTTGCTTTACAAGTGGGTCCTCTGGCTCCCCAGTGTTTAAGGCAGATGGCAAAGTGGTTGCTGTGCACTCCTTTGGGCAGTTTTATAAAAGTGACGGTAAGGAGCATGCCTTTATTAAATTTGGCTATTCTATGGATTCAATTCTTTGTGATCTCAAACAGAGGAAGGAGCCCTTGTATAAACTGTTAACTGGTGAGAAGAAATATGAGAATCTCAATCAAGAGAAAAATAACAAACAAGAGTCATCACTTGAAGATGATCAGATTGAACCCATGGAACATTAGGGAAAACATAGGCCCTGGCCTGGTGGTTTTGCTGGTTGAAGTGTCGTCCTGTATACCAAGAAGACTCTGTGGTTTTGATCCCCAGGCAGGGCACATACCTGAGTGGCATGTTGGATTCCTGGTCGTGTCACATATGGGAGGCATCAGATTGATGTTTCTCACACCAATGTTTCCCTCTCCCCCTTCCCTTTGTTCCTTCTCTCTCTCCCTCTCTCTCTAAAATTCACGAAACATATGATCATGTGCATACTGAAAAAGAACATATGCCAATAATTTAGAGCCTCTGGAGCAGCTTCTTTAAAGTATACTGAATATGCTTTCTTATTTAGAAAACTTTTAGAGAATTGTGTGGATGTGCAGAATATATATTGGAGCTGAAATAAACACTGATTTTTTTTTTTTTGCTCATTGGCTTATTTTCCATTTGAAGGGATCTCAAACCTCACATGAAATACTTAGCTTCTTTTTGTATTTTATTTTATTTTACTTTATTTTTTTGCATACAAACAATTTGGCACTAGCCACCATCTTCACCACGGGAATCCAGTCTCCTTCCTGTGGCCTGCAAAGTGCTTAGTGCCAAGGGCACAGGCAAGCACCCCGTGAAGCACATTTCTTTTCTAGGGTACACTATCTGTCCTCAAGATGTCAGGCAACTTCCACAGCACCACTCCCTACCACCTCTTGCCTCTCCTTTTTCACGTCTACAGAGTCTACAAGGAGACAATCGCAAGTCCCCTCATACAGTAACTTGTTCGCCGCCTCTGTGTGAGTATGTGCTGGTACCAGCCTCCTGTACGACTCGAGGAAGATTTAAGGAATAACTGGGACTTGAAAAAACTCAGTTTTCACTTTTTTCTAACTTTTTTCATCCTATTTTTACATTCATGCTCTTAAGGCTTGCTCTGTGCAAACCCCACCCACCACCTGGAGTGGAGCAGTGACTGTACTTCTCAGTGGGTACCTCACATTAGGTCAAGTTAGGAAAAGCTTTCCCCTCCAGTCCACCTACATCGTCAACTTGCACGCACACATCTACTTTGCCCTGAGGTAGGAAAGGAGTTGTCCCCGTCCTCACGGAGCAAGCCTGTTCTCCCCCTCTTTGAGCTGCTTTTCAAACAGGTCACCCAGTGCTGAAGGGATCTGCCCTGTTCGGGTTCTTAAACCACAAGGTGTTTGTCTGAAGCCCCAGGAGGGCGCGCCTTTGGCCGTCGGTTGGGAGATGCCCGACTCCGGAGTCCTCCCTGGGGACCTTCGAGTTCCGCTTCTAGCAACGCGCCCCTCCCGGACCCCAGGAGCAGGGGCGCGGGGCTCCTCCTCCGGCAGCCAGACTCTGTGTGCATCGGCCCCTCGGACAAGCTGACTCACTTGCCTGTGGGGAAGTGGGGAGGTCAAGCGGGGGTCCCCAGGTCCCAGCAGACCCCACACCGCTGGAGCTGTGGGACCACTTGGTCCCCTGGAAGCGGGTGGAACACGGGACAGGGACCGACGCCCACGGGACTCGGACAGCTGCCTCTGTCGAGTCTGGGTGATGATCCTCAGCGGCCGCCAGGTTGTTGTCGGGATGCCAGTCCCACCGTTGCCCACCCCGCAGCGGCTGAGGGCAGTGACCGCCTCGCAAGAAGCACGAAGCACCCGGGGGCGGCGGGGACCCGCTATTCGCCCCGCAGTTCCTGAAGCTGAGCCCGCGGCTCCTGCTCCACGCCGGTCCGCGCACTCACAGCCCGGGACACTCACTGGTCACCCGCCTCCCCCCACGCCGGTCCCATGCTCGCCCAGCTCCGCAGGCTGCGACAGCAGACACGGAAGCGCGGGGAAGGGATGGAGGGACGGGATTGCTCCGCCTGTGTTGGAGAATGCAGAAGCCCGCGGAGCAGGAGCACCGAGCGCGGCACGAGTGGGTGGGTGGGATCTGGCGGGAACATGGTGATCCCAGGGCGGCTGAACAGAGTTCTTCCCGGACACTTGCTCCCCTTTCGCCAGTCCGATAGTCCTTTCCCGCCGCGCCACTGCCACTCCGGGTCGGAAACGTCTACAGCTAGTGTGCAGAAGCGGTGTCAGGTCTGGAGCGCGGGATTTTCCACTGCTTACTGGGCCATAAATTCACGAGACAGGCTGCTCATCGCGGCCTCCAAAGCTCCTGCCACTCCTAGGGCAGCAGCCAACAGCAAGGTGGAAGGCAGATTCTGGGCCTCTGAGAGCGGTTCTTCTGCGTTGGAGTCGGACCTGGAGCTCTTGGGGGTGGTACTCCTGGAGGTTTCGGGGTGGGGAGAGGAAGTGAAGGAGAAAAGGACAGAAGGAGGGAGGGAGAGGCACCTTCCCATTGTGGACAGCACCCCACACCTGGAATGTCACTTGGAGACAGTCTAGACAGCTGTTCCAATGGATGTTTTGTGAGCAGCTGCAGGGCAGGAGGTGGGCTGTGTTACAAGAGCGACCTCCAGGACTGCACTCTAGACTTACTGGATGGTGATGCTGGAGGGTGAGATCCTGTAACAAGTCCACAGCGGTTGGGATATTCGCCGGCACAATCAAAGTTTAATCTGAGCCAAGCTCCTTCCTTTACAAATGAGAAAACTGACACGCCCCCTGTGGGGTGTAGGGACAGGGTTGTTGGGGGAAAGATATCCCCTGCTTGGTTTTTCTTGGTTGTGGGCTGGGGGTGGGGATTTTTCTCTGCCCTTACGTAGTTTCCACCATTGCTGCCCTGGCCCTTCTCAGCTGAATACTTCAGGGGAGCCCTCTGCCTGTGATACAGAGTTCTCTGTGTCTCCTTGGCATCTCAGTTCTATCTCCTCCAAACAGGAATTCCACCCCCTCTGCCTTGCTGCCCCTCCTTGCATGCTGGCCTGGAACCTCTCAGGGCAGTCACCTCCAGTGCCACAGAGTGAATTTCACGTGGGACTGTCCCTAACTGCGTAATGTCCAGTCCTTTGCTAACCAAGGTTTCATTTATGTTGCCCATTTTGTCTTCTTTTGTTTCCAGTCAGGAGGGTAAGTCCAGATCCTCTCATTCCATTTGGCCAGAAATCCAGGATGATACCTGTTTCAATGTTCTTGTTCTGTCCAGGTGTCACCTCTGGGCCTGTTTCTGTTCATTGATTGATTACTCTCCTCATTAGGGGCAATATTTTCCTGCTTCTGTCTAGGCCTGATCATTTTGGATTGGATACAAGCTTGGCTAATTTCATATTAGGGGGTGATTGCTGGAGATGCTCCTATTTCTCTCACTGTGCTTCCACTTTGCTCTCATGCACCGTTACTGTCCTCAGAAACACTTGTGTCCTCCCAAGTCGTCCTTTCCAGGTCTGTCAGGTGGCACCAGAGCAGCCTTTGCTGGAGGGCTGCTTTTGTCTCGCTGGGGAGGCCACAGCTTTCTGAACGCTCTGCCTGGTAGTCTATGAATGATGAAGTTCTCTGGTGTGGCCTTGGGGCACAGAAACAATTCTCAGCCCTGTGTGAGCCACAGAGTTGTCCTGTGTTTCCCTTTGAGGGGGAGGGGTCCATCTCCTGGCTTCCAAGAGTGTCATCACTGTCCCACACTGACACAGACTTGGCTGGAATTTCTCGGGGAGCCCACCACAGGCCTCCAAGTCTTCATCTCTCTGTCTGGGTAGCTGCTGCTCTCCTCTCTCTCTAGTTCTCTGCCCCACAGACTCAAGCCTCCCAGCCCTCCCACAACTCTCAGCTTGTCTTCTCAACCCAGGGGAACTGTCAGGCGCTGTTGTGCTGCCCCTCCCAACACATGGACTGGAAACTCCGCCAAAGACATGTAGTCGTCCACAGGGCTTAGGTCAGTTGACTTCCCTCTCTCAGGGGTCAGAGATCATGGTTCTGAGCTGCCTGATGTCCAGTGTTTGAAAGCTGTGTGTCACTTCGTATATCTTGTCTTGTCGTGTTTTAGTCTTTTGGAGTGGGAGGACCAACCCAGTCCCTGTTTCTTCACCTGAGCCAGTAGTGGACGTGAGTGAGATTCTCTCAGGACTCATCATGAATCCCATGAAATGTGAAGAGAATGAGTTACTCGGTGCCACTGAAAATGACCAGTCCCCCAGACCTGAAGTCACAAAGGTATGCCTGCACTTTCCACCTTCTGCCTGGAACAGCACTCTCACCACAGTGCTGCACTGGGGCCCTCGGAGGGGTTAGTTCATAAACAATGGCAGTGGTAATGCCTTCTTGTGGTCTTCCAAATACATCTGGGGACATTATCCACTTAAGTGCTTCTGAAAAAGGAAATGATACTGTATGAATTTACCACACAAAAGGGCCTTGTACCAGGTGACTACTCAAGAGAATATACATTTAATGTCATTGGGGTCATAGACAGAGGTAAATAGTAACGGTGCTAATATTTACTGAGAAGTGACTGTGTACCTGGGATTATGCTTTTCACTTCCTGTGGGTTATCTTGTTTAACATTTAATGCAATTCTCTGTAGTAAATATTATTACCACCCCTCTTTCACAAATGAAGAGAGTAACATACTGAACTTTATGAAAGTAACAAAAGTCATGGACTACAGAGCAAGGATTTTTGCACCCAGTCAGTCAGGACCCAGTTTTTGATGAGCTCTCTCTGCTACTGAAAATAGGCAAAACGGTAATATTAAGTTGAGGTAGACACAAGTGGTTTTAGAGAGAAGAATGCTTATTTGTTTCTATATGAATATGTACACTTGTTTGCACTTGAATATGTTTACCTGTTTGTACATCTAGCCAATCTTGTGATTTATCAAGTGTTTTATTATATTTCCTCAGTTTTCATAAAACTGTGTACATATAGAAACTAAACAGATACTTAATGGAAATTTTGGAAAGGGGATGTTTCAAGTGTCCAAAAGATACATTAAGTATGTCCAGCTGTACTAGTAAGGGAACAATGTAGACAGACTTAAAAACAGTCCAATTAGATGACAGTTCATCCATCCATCAGCAAACATTTGTAATACCACTACCACTGTGATGCTTTAGAGAGTCAGCTCCACAGTCCATCTTATTCACCAGTGGGGCGGATTGATGTGACTTATCTGAAGAGCAGCTTGGCCGTGGATTTGTTGTGAAATACATTTACAATCTTTATCTCAGTATTTCCACTGCTGGGAATCTGGCCTAGGGACATAATCAGATGGACAGACAGAAATGTTTTCAGTGTAGAAATGTTTGTCGTATTAGAGTAGTTAAACATTGGAGACAGTCTGAATATCCAGCAGTGGAAGAATAGATTAAAAGTTACTGCACACTGAAATATAATATGTCCCATCAAAATCTGTTTTCAAAGGTTGTGTGATGACTTGAGAAAGCAATGGTGGATTGCTCAGTGACAAATACACTCTTAGCCTAGTATAATGCAAGTAACTTAAGATTTCTATCTCCATATCCAGTCTTTGAAGGAAAAAGATAATGCAGAATGGGTATTTGTGGTGCTGGACTAATGATTGATAGTTTTCTCCATTATTCATCATCCATGGTATTTTCCAATTATTATGTAGAATATCTATTAGTTTTCCAGTTATAAAACATGAAACATCAGTATTGAGGGTGATTCTTATGGAAAGTTTCATCTTTCCTTTGTTAAAGATATTGTCACGAAGCAGACATGTTCCGGCACAACTGTTGATGAATTTATAAGAACCTCTCTGTGTCTGGATTCTGTTCCACAAAATTTGTTTACAAAGAGTAACACACATGTCACTTAAAATGTGTTTTCCTGATGAGCTGCTTTCCAGGATAAAATACTCTAAGCAACAAACATTGATTAAGTCCTCAGGCATGTTCACCATTGAAAGAAGTGAAGCCTTCTGTATTCATATAGCTTGCTAGTGACATTCATATGGCATACTATTCCTCTTTGTTCAACATAAATTTACTGTTCTAGGGAACTTTTGTCCAGGCACATGACACTTGCAAATATCTTTATTGTTTATTCTGACACATCCTCAAGGCCAATTACTGTTCAGTAGAAAACATCTAAGTACCACTTATTTCCCAAGACTTGAACCCTTACCTTCTTATATCCACCAGTCCTATGCTGTTACTTAGGGTTGACAGCTTCCTAACCAGTCCTCCACATTCAAGTCCCAACTTAAACCATACTGCAAAATCTCAACAAATAACCCCACGTTGCTCTCCCCACCCCCCGAGACACTACCAAAATTCTGTCAAGTTATTGTGCTTCATGACTTCAGTAAGAAAGAAACTTGGGCTTGTTGTCAACAGGTTGTTTTGGTGATATTTCTGGGAGTCAGCATCTGACATTCTTGGAGACCCCAGCAAAACCCAGGCAGCCCAACATCCTCAATTCAGAATCAGTGTATTCTGAGGCCCCTTCATCCTTCTCTCCCCACGCTCTGAACTCAAGGTGGGGAAAGCACTCTTGCATTAGGTCAAACTCCAGTTTCTTTTTGTTGAGCTCTGCAAGTGCTGGGTTTATTTTCCCCTGGGAGTAAAGAACACTTTTTAGGGGTCTTTTTGATTATCTCATCAAAATTTTAAAAGCTCTTACACTTGGTGAAAATCTGCCTTCTTGGCAATACTGCATATACTGTCTCTATTCTCGTCACTTGTACTTGTGTAAAAGACAAGGTCAAGAGAACAAGCACAGTCTCCCCCAGTCTGTTTCTCAGACTGGTCTTGGGGACTAAGAAGTCCTGAAGGATGTTTCAGGCTGATAGGACTTTCTGAAAACAACATTCAGCTCCCCTGTTCAGCAAATGTCCAAAAAAGCAAAGACCTAAGTAGATGGGGTGGGGTGAGGTGGAGGAAAGGCTGAGATGGAAGGAGGATGCTATACCTGAAAGAGCCTGCTAGATATGAAAGTGAAAATAACACTGTTACCAGCAGAGAGGAAGTTCTGAAGGACAGGAAATCTTTTAATCCTCAACCCCACCCAGTGCCTTCGAAGCTGGTCTGAGCTAACTTGGTTGCTCTCCTGAGCAGTTCTAACAAGAACTGACCCAGTTTGGCTCTGCATTGGAGTCCTGGCTGCTGGTGACAGGAGAGGTGTGCCCTGGAGTGGGTAAGTGCAGAGTTTCTGGGGCGGTGGGATGCTCTGTTGGGCGGGCAGGGGCCTGGGAGTCTGTGTGGCTGGGAGAGAAGAGAGGTGGGTCCCATCCTTTTGGACTGTGTTGGACATTGCTGCCCACCTGCTGTCCCAAGACTGCACAGTTTTATTTCATGGCTACTTCTTGTCAGGCTCTGTGTATTGGGATGGATGAAGGGGCCTGGAAGCATGGTGATGGGCTTGGTGGAGGCTGAGGGTCAGCTGGGATCAGCTCTAGCATGCCAGGCCAAAGCAGAGAGAAGAGTGAGAAGGGAGAAGGAAACAAGAGAGGGGAGAGGGAGAGAGTAGAGCAGTAGGGGAGAGAGAGGCAGGTGTGGGGTGGGGTGGGAAGGAGGGTGAAGAGTGCCAACTGAAGAAGAGCCAGAGGGAGAGGGAAGTAGTGGGGAAGGATAGAGATCTAGAGGGATTGAGAGATTGAGAGAGACAAAGAGAGAGAGAGAGAGAGAGAGAGAGAGAGAGAGAGAGGGAGAGAAGCGATGAGGGAGGAGATGAAATCTAAGGGGAAGTCCTTGGGTGGGCTAGAAATGGACCAAGGACAGGTTGTATATTGCTCTTTATTGGAGGACATAGATCCAGCCCTTTAGGTCAGCAGAGCCTTGACCTCTCCAATGATAATGCTGGTCTTGGACTTGGATAGCTTAGGACACTTCACACTTTGATATAGCATGGTTCAGTCTGGATACCGAAAACTATGTTGGGGAAGGGATGTGGGGTATTTTCCTAACCTTCTGCACCTCTCCACTGTGATTGCTCAAATTCATTCCAATGGAGTGCAAAACTCACAATTGTTCCTGCCCACGTTATATATATATATTTTTGGTCCATGTGTACTAATCACTCCTAAAGCACCTAGGTCTTTTCTCAATTCCGTAAGATAAGTCAGCAGCAGCAGACACAGCAAAACTCCAAATTCTTTTAATTTGGGGACAGTAAGTTCCTGCCTTCAAGGACCTTATGCAACATGGCACATCTCCTCCAT